>NC_045426.1:224589312-224910312 GCF_902635505.1 Sarcophilus harrisii
CTAGGGCCTATGTTCCCCATAGCTTCTCCTTACTTTAAATTGCTTCATTTTTTTTCTTTTTTCTAGAGTTTATAATATATGGCTACTTAAAAACTATTTGTGGCAGATAAATCTTCACTCAAACAATGTCACATTTTCTTTACATATCCATACCAGGACACAAAACCAGTTTTTGTAGTCTTCTGTAAATTACTTCATATTTTACTTTCTATCACTGCATGAACTAATTGGAGGGAAAAGAGGAAAACCCACCTCAACTACTTTATCCTTCTAATCAAACATTTGTTATCCATTGAAATCAACCATTTACTATGGGAGCAAATTCCTTATTCCTAAAAGCAGATAGTTCCCTAGGTATTGTTATATCTGGACTCAGGCAGAGTTTTTATAGGACCAGGATTCAATGGTCAATATCCTAGATGTAAAATTTGAAATCCATTTTATTTAAAAGGAATTAATAAATCAGAGCAATGACTAGAATGTGAGAGCTTCTTCTAGGATATATTTGGCCTCTCTGCTAGTGGCTTTTCTTTGAGATTACATTCTATTTACTCTGCATATATTTAGAATGTGCATAGCTCTATAAAAAGTGTCTTTTAGATTATAGAGTAATGTTCTGGAAGGTTTTCTTTGTATCCTCAGGATTTAGCATAATGCTTAGCATAGTAAGAACTTAATGCTTTTTGACTGATTGATAACTAATCTTCTAACAGAAGATCAGAGTATGCTGAACGGATTTAAATGTTTATTAATCAATGAGATAATATCTGGGGACAGATTATCAGAACTAATATAGAAAGAAAAGCCAATTAAAAGGCCAGAAACAGCTGTAGTCACTGATTAATCTTCATCCTCCCCAGTATTAGATACTAAGCCAGGATCTCAGTGGATCCTAATATAAGAGATTCAATAAGAAAAACTACAGTACTTTTAAAGGAAGAAATTCTTCTGGAAAAAAATGAAAGTTACTTTGGATCCCATGATAAATATGCTGCTAGTATGATACAGAGGTGATAAAAGACTCAGGTAAAAGTAAATGCAATTATCAGAAAATATCTAGTTGTACATTCATTGAGGTAGTACATGCTGAAAATATAATTCTCAGAGATTGCAGCATTTAAATATTTGCTGTATTAGAGAGTCAATTTAGTAAGACAGAAAGAACTTACATTCCTGTCTAACTTCTAGTAAGAGGGAAATATTATTTCTAGTTTTTGTGAAAATTATACAAGTGATGCACAGGGCTATGATCAAGAGTGCAGAATATTGATACACATGGGTCAAGCCATATTGACTCAAATTCTTAGAAGGATATTGCATGTTATCTTACTATTAATTCTATTATAGCTCTAAGAACAAATGAAATAGATTGTCATGCTCTTACATTCAGTATGGGGAATTGATATAATTGATTTTGCCTAAAGATGAAGCTAAGTGATACAGTGGATAAAACACTGGGCTTGTAATTTGGAAGACACATCTTCATTAATACAAATCCAGTTTCAGACACTGATGAGCTGTGAGACCATGTGCAAATCACTTAATTCTTTGTGCCTCAGTTTCCTTATTTGTAAAATGCCCTGGAGAAAAATATCGCAAATTACTCTAGTATCTTTACCAAAAAAATCTCAAATATAGTTACAGAATGTCAGAAACAATTAAAGGGATTAAATTACATGAGATGAAGAGTTATCTTCAGGTTGGTCCTGTAACACCATTTACAAAGAAGTCTAAGATACCTTTAGAGATAAGAGCCATTGAAATCAAATAGTAGCCCAGGGTCAGCCATATTCCACTACACTACAAGGGAGGTCTATTAGAATATGGCCTAATGGCATAACTGCTCTTCATAGAATAAACATTTCTCTTGGTAGTGAAGTGAAAATAGCCTCAGGAAATAAAAGCTGTAACACAATTCCCAATATTGAGATGATTCATATTACAACTGTTCTTGAATGAACATATGTGTAATAAGAGAGAATAATGGAGAAATGCTGTGCAACACTTTAAATTCAAAAACTAAAGAGCATTTGAAAACAGTTGGTGGCATATATGGAGATTTTTCTGGATACCCCCAGATGATAAATTTGACCAATTGTGATAAATTTGATCAATTATTTATTAATCCAGCTTAATTGAGTTTCTAGTGAAAGGGACAATGAAAATTGAGAACGTAAGATCTATCAGTACATTTTACTGCTATCTTATGTATAATAGATATCAAGGGACCAATGTATTTAGTTCTGTTATAAAATACATTTAAGGAAAATTTCTATTCAGACTCTAAAAGGGCTAGGATTGTATGGTTTAAATGAAATAGGGTATTCATATATGGCTCACAATAGAATGAATTAGAGTTTAAAAACTCTTGGTCTGGTGTTAAAGGGAAGCAGACATTTTGGACCAAAATATCCAAATTTGGATACTAAATTCTGTATGTCAGCACTGATGGGGATTGACACTAGTTTATTCAATATACTAGCAATGTATTGCAAATAAAAAACAAGAATTTCATATTTGAACATTAACCCATGGAGTTTAGACTGTTTTATATAACCATGATTGTTGATAGTAAGACACTATATGTTATTCACTAACTGAAATTCTTAGCTCCAAGAGGAGCTGTCAAAGGAAGGAAACTACATTTTGCTAAAAGATTACATAAAGAATGAAGTAATAATAATACTAAACAAATATGTTTAGTGCAACATGTGCAAATAAATATGCACCAGGTGGTATAAACATCTAAATTCTTAGAAAATAAGTTTAGTCTGTTACAGGAAGAAATAAACAATAAAAGTCTACTAGTGGGGGAACTTAAACTCCCCCTTTCAGAATTAGATAAATCCAAAAACAAAATAATAATGAAATTAAGAAGGGAATCTTAGAAAACATAAATATGATGAATCTCTGGAGAAAACTGAATGGGATTAGAAAAAAATAAATCATTTTTCCTGGTGGTATATAGCAGCTATACAAAGAGTGACAGTGTATTACAACTTGAAACACAAACTAAAATGCAGAAAAGCATCAGATTATAATGCAATAAAAATTGCATGTACTAAAGAGCCATAAAAATAGACCAAAATTATTTTGAAATAAAACATTCTGGGAGGGGAAAAGTCGGAACAGAAGTGAGTGCAAGGGATAATGTCAAATAAGTACCCAGGCATGGGTTCTGTCAATAAAAAGTTATACTTTAAAAAAAAATTATGATAGCATAGAACAAGATTTGTCAGATCCTATTGAATTGAAAAAGCCCAGTGATAGACTAAATATTTTTGATACTTGATTCATCCTTATTTGATTTTCCCTTCCTATACGGAATGGCATATGAAAATGGTATGTTATGACATAGGCACATTGAAGTCTGAATTAATGGTAGAAATTTCATTAATAAAAATAAATATACCTTAAAAAAAGAAATAAAACAATACAATCCCAATGAATGAATGGATCCAACAACAAATAGTAGAAACAATCGGTATTTTTATCCAAGAGAATAATGATAAAAATACAACATATCAAAACTTATTGGATGAAGCTAAAGCAGTTCTTCTGAAAAAATGTATATCTCTTAATTCTTACATGGATAAAATAGAGAAAGAACACATATATGAATTTTACATGAAGCAAATAAAAACCTAGAAAAAGACCAAATTAAAAACCTCCAATGAAATACCAACTTATAATTTCTGAAAATCAATGGAGGTATTAATAAAAATTGAAAGTAAGAAAAGTTTTGAATTAATAACTAAAACTAAGAGTTGGTTTTATAGGAAGAATGAACATCAGTAAAATAAATAAATGTTTTGTTTAATTTGATTAGAAAAAAATGAAGGCAGCAGCTAACTAGTGTACTGGATAGAGCACTAGGCCTGAAATCCAACTTGCGTTCATATCTGGCCTCAGAGACTTAATACTTCCTGGCTGTGGGACTTGAGCAAGTCATTTAACCTCAATCACTTCAGCATACAAAGAAGAAGAAAGCCAAATTACCAGTATCCAAGATAAAAAGAATGTATTTAACAGCAATGGAGAGGAAATTAAATCAATAATTAGGAGTTACTTTGTCTGCCTCTATAATAAAAAATCTGACAAGTTAATTCAAATGGATTTATATTTATAAGAATATAAATTGCAAAGATTAACAAAAAAGAAGTAAAATACTTAAATAATGCTGCTTTTGAAAAAAAAATTGAACAAATTATCAATGGCTTCCTCCCAAAAAATCTTCAGAAACAGATGAATTTACAAGTGAATGCTATCAAATGGATAAAGAACAATTAATGCCAATACTATATAATATATGTAGAAAAATAGGCAAAGAAAGAGTCCTGCCAAATTCTTTGGGGGGGGGGGGGAAGTGAAGCCAAGATGGCAGAGAGCAGACATGATTTTCTGTGATTTCCTCTGATCTTCCCTCACAACAGCAGAAGGTTAAGTCTCTAAACTGGTTTTGGAGTCAAAGAACCCACAAATATTTGGAATATAATGCATTTCTGGAAGAAGGTAACCTTATAAGAACTTCAGAACATCTCTATTTCAAATGGGCAGAGAGACAGTCTGCTAAGCCCAGATAGCACAGAGAGAATGGGGCAAAGAACTGGGGTGGGGAGTCAGAGCTTTGCAGCTTCCACACACCTGGGAATCTTCTGTAAGCCTATTAGGTTACACTGTTCTGGTTACAAGCATGTGGTTTGGCAGATTTGCTACAAAAGTCAAGTTGTAAACCACTGAGCCTTGGAAGAAGAAGGGACCCAGCTGATTACCCAGAATTAGAAATCAATCAGCAGAACTTCCCCAGGGGAAACTAAAGTAGCTCTCTCTCCTTTTCCTTAAAAGCAGACCAAAAGCTTCTAAAATGAGTAAAAAAACAAACAAAAAAAATAACTCTCACCATAGACAGCTTTTATGGGAAGAGAGAGAAGAATAAAGCCCAAATCCTGAAGTTCCTAAAGACAAATCAACTCTAGATAAAGCCTGAAATGGAGATAGGAGCTGGTCCCCCTTTCACAAGGCTTTTTTGCAAGATTGCATAAAGGACCTTAAAATGAGATCTTTGAGAAAAGAATTGGAAAAGCATATAACTAATTAAAACTACAAGGAATATCATGATTAAATTTGAGAATTATTACACTAAGGAAAAGGTATTGCAAACAGCAAGAAATAAATAATTTAAATAGTGAGGAGCCACAATTAGGATTACCCAGGATTTAGCAGCTTCCATTTTAAAAGACTGAAAAGCCTATAATCTGATATCTCAAAAGGCTAAAACTCTAGCTAAAATGAACATTATCTTTCTTTTTTTCATAGCTTTTTATTTACAAGTTATATGTATGGGTAATTTTACAGCATTGAAAATCACCAAACATTTTGTTCCATTTTTCCTGTCCTTCCCCAGACCCCTTCCCCTAGATGGCAGGATGACCAGTAGATGTTAAATATATTAAAGTATAAATTAGATACACAATAAGTATACATGACCAAACTGTATTTTGCTGTACAAAAGAATTGGACTTTAAAATAGTGTACAATTAGCCTGTGAAAGAAATCCAAAATGCAGGCAGGGAAAAAAATAGAGGTTAGTTTGTAATGGTTCAGTCATCTCCCAAGGTTCTTTCCTGGGAGTAGCTGTTCGTTCATTACTGCTCCTTCAAACTATTTTGGTTCATCTCATTGATGAAGATGGAGTCCATCAGAATTGATCATCATATAGTATTGTTTTGAAGTATATAATGATGATCTGGCCCTTTTCCTCAGCATCAGTTCATTAAGTCTCTCAGGCCTTTCTGAAATCTTCCTGTTGGTCATTTCTTACAGAACAATAATATTCCATATTCATATACCAAATTTTTAGCCATTCTCAATTGTGGGCATCTATTCAGTTTCAGTTTCTAGCCACTACAAAGGGGCTGCCCACAAACATTCTTGCAAACAGCCTTTCCCTTCTTTTATCTCTTTGGGATATAAGCCCAATAATAACACAGCTGGATCAAAGGTATCACAATTTGTCTTTTTAGCCTAGTTCCAAATTGCTCTCCAGAATGGTTGGATGTATTCACAATTAGACCAACAAGGTATTAGTGTCCCTGTTTTCCCACATACTCTCCAACATTCTGCATTATCTTTCTCTATCATTCTAGCCAGTCTGACAGGCATGTAGTGGTATCTCAGAGTTGTCTTAATTTGCATTTCTCTGATTAATAATGACTTGGAGCATCTTTTCATATGGCTAGAAATAATTTCACTTTCTTCATCTGGAATTGTCTGTTCATATCCCTTGACCATTTATCAATTGGAGAATGGCATGATTTCTTATAAATTAGAGTCAATTCTCTATATATTTTGGAAATGAGGTCTTTATCAGAACCTTTGACTGTAAAAATATTTTCCCAGTTTATTGCTTCCCTTCTAATCTTGTCTGCATTAGTTTTGTTTGTACAAAAACTTTTCAATTTGATGGAATCAAAATTTTCTATTTTGTGATCGATAAAGATCTTTAGTTCTTCTTTGATCATAAATTCCTACCTCTTCCACAAGTCTGAGGGATAAACTATATTATGTTCCTCTAATTTATTTATAATTTCATTCTTTATGCCTAGGCCATGAACCCGTTTGTACCTTATCTTGGTGTACAGTGTTAAGTGTGGGTCGATGCCTAGTTTCTGCCATACTAGTTTCCAATTTTCCCAGAAGAAAAGAAAAGGGAAAAAAAGAAAATCATTTGGAAAAATTTAAAAAAAGAAAATATTTTGTTTCTATGTAGTTTGTGTTTTATTTGTACTAATAACTTTTATAAGAAACTCAATTGATGTAAATGATGGATGCTATTTTCCAACCTGTTGTCATTTTTTCTCAAAGAGGACAAAAATGGCATGACTGTTCAAGCCAGGTTTACAGTGTGTCTGAGAAAATTGGGGGGGGGGTGGAATCAAGATAGTTGAGAGTATATGCAGCATTAATGAACTCTTCTGACTTTTTCTCAAAGCAATAAGAAATTAAGCTTCTGAACTGGTTTTATAGTGACAGAACCCATAAATATTTGGAGTATAACAAATTTCCAGAATAAGATTTTTTTTGTTTCTTGTTTTATTTATTAAAGCTTTTTATTCACAAGATATATGCATGGGTAAATTTTCAGCATTGACAATTGCAAAACCTTTTGTTCCAACTTTTCCCCTCCTTCCCCCCACGCCTTCCCCTAGATGACAGGCTGAACAATATATGTTAAATATTTTAAAGTATAAATTAAATACAATATATGTATACATATCCTAACCGTTATTTTGCTGTACAAAAAGAATTGGACTTTGAAATAGTGTACAATTAGAATGTGAAGGAAATCCAAAATGCAGGCAAACAAAAGTATAAGGATTGGGAATTCTATGTAGTGGTTCACAGTCATCTCCCAAAATTCTTTGGCTGGGATTAGGTGGTTCAGTTCATTACAGCTCTATTGGAACTGATTTGGTTCATCTCATTGATAGAGATGGCCACATTCATCAGAATTGATTATCATCTTGTATTGTTGTTGAAGTATATAATGATCTCCTGGTCCTGCTCATTTCACTCAGCATCAGTTCATGTAAGTCTCTCCAGGCCTTTCTGAAATCATCCTGCTGGTCATTTCTTACAGAAAAATAATATTCCATAATATTCATATACCACAAATTATTCAGCCATTCTCCAATTGATGGGCATCCACTCAATTTCCAGGTTTTGGCCATTACAAGAAAGGCTACCACAAACATTCTTGCACATACAGGTCCCTTTACCTTCTTTAAAATCTCTTTGGGATATAAGCCCAGTAGAAGCACTGCTGGATCAAAGAATATGCCAGTTTGATAACTTTTTGAGCATAGCTCCAAATTGCCCTCCAGAATGGCTGGATGTATTCATAATTCCACCAAAAATGTATCAGTGTCCCTGTTTTCCCACATCCCCTCCAACATTCTGCATTATCTTTCCTTGTCATTCTAGCCAATCTGAGAGGTGTGTAGTGGTATGCCAGAGTTGTCTTAATTTGCATTTCTCTGATTAATAATGACTTGGAGCATATTTTCTTATGGCTAGAAATAGTTTTAATTTCTTCATCTGAGAATTATCTGTTTATATCCTTTGACCATTTATCAATTGGAGAATAGCTTGATTTCGTATAGATTAGAGTTAATTATCTATATATTTTGGAAATGAGGCCTTTATCAGAACCTTTAGCTGTGAAGATGTTTTCCTAGTTTGTTGCTTCCTTTCTAATCTTCTTTGCATTAGTTTTGTTTGTACAAAAGCTTTTTAATTTGATGTAATCAAAATTTTCTATTTTGTGATCAGTAATGGTCTCTAGTTCATCTTTGGTCACAAATTTCTTCCTTCCCCACAAGTCTGAGAGATAAACTACCTTATGTTCCTCTAATTTATTTATAATCTTGTTCTTTATGCCTAAATCATGGACCCATTTTGATCTTATCTTGGTATACAGTGTTAAGTGTGGGTCCATACCTAATTTCTGCCATACTTATTTCAAGTTAACAAACACTATTTAAATTTAAATGTTACTCAAAAGAGGGACAACTCTTTTGATATGTAGACAAACTTTCCTAGAAGATAATCAAATATACACAAAACATTGTAGTCCTAAAAGCAGCCATCAATTAAGAAAGTATTAAAGCTCAAACTTACCTAATATTTAATACCGACAATTAATCAAAATCCCTAACCCTATATTACACAATTCTATAACTATTTAGAAGATATAATGCTAATATGAGTAACCTGAACACATTCTCCTTGCACAAGCATAGATATAGATCGGAACAACCTCTTACACTTAACCAAACAAATAACTATAACCACACACTAGTACCCTACTACAAATTTTGTTAACCCAACCCAGGCGTGCATATAAAGGAAAGATTAAAAGGAATAAAAGGAACTCAGCAAACATGAGCCCTGCCTGTTTACCAAAAACATCACCTCTAGCATTTACCAGTATTAGAGGCACTGCCTGCCCAGTGAGTTGTGACTTTAATGGCTGCATTATCCTGACCGTACAAAGGTAGCATAATCACTTGTCTCTTAATTGGGGACTAGTATGAATGGCATCACGAGGGCTCAACTGTCTCTTATTCCCAATCAGTGAAACTGACCTTACCTTGCAGAGGCAGGAATACTTATACAAGACGAGAAGACCCTGTGGAGCTTAAGTCGCATAACTCAACAAATACTAACACATAACCTACTGAAACAACCTGTATAAGCCCCTGAGTTATAGTCTTTGGTTGGGGTAACCTTGGAGCATAAAATAACCTCCGAATGAATATAACCCAGATTAACAAATCTAAGTGTAACAATACCAGTCATTGACCCATCTCTTGATCAACGGAACAAGTTACCCCAGGGATAACAGCACAATCCTATTTGAGAGCCCATATCGAAAATTAGGGTTTACGACCTCGATGTTGGATCAGGACACCCAAATGGTGCAACCACTATTAAAGGTTCGTTTGTTCAACAATTAAAGTCCTACATGATCTGAGTTCAGACCAGAGAAATCCAGGTCAGTTTCTATCGGTAAATTCATTCCTCCCAGTATGAAAGGACAAGAAAAATAGGGCCAACGTCCCCAGTAAGCCCTCAAACCAACATATGAATCAATCTAAATATACTAAATCAATTTATGTGCCCCCCAAGAACAGAGTTGTTAAGATGGCAGAGTTGGTAATTGCATAAAGTTTAAGCCTTTACTCCCAGAGGTTCAAACCCTCTTCTTAATAAATATTTACAATAAATCGTCTACTCTATATTATCCCGATCCTCCTAGCAGTAGCTTTCCTAACAGTTATTGAATGCAAAGTGTTAGGCTACATACAATTCCAAAAAGGACCAAACATTGTAGGTCCCTATGGCCTCCTACAACCATTCGCTGAAGCAGTAAAACTATTTACAAAAGAACCTCTTCGTCCACTAACTTCTTCCATCTCAATATTTATTATTGCCCCCATTCTATCCCTCTCCATCACCATAACAATTTGAACCCCACTACCTATACCCAACACCCTATTAGACCTAAACCTCAGACTTATCTTTGTCCTTTCCCTATCTGGCCTATCAGTTTACTCAATCCTATGATCAGGATGAGCCTCTAACTCAAAATATGCCTTAATTGGAGCTCTACAAGCAGTTGCACAAACCATCTCATACAAAGTCTCCTTAGCTATTATCCTCTTATCGATCATGCTAATCAACAGATCATTTACACTAAAAACACTATCAACCACCCAAGAAAACTTCTGACTAATCGTCACAACATGACCCCTTGCCATAATATGGTATATTTCTACACTAGTAGAAATAAACTGAGCATCCTTTGATCTAACCGAAGGAGAATCCGAACTAGTATCCGGCTTTAATGTAGAATGCGCTGCTGGCCCTTTCGCTATATTATTCCTAGCAGAATACGGAAACATCATTGCTATAAATGTCATCACAACTATTCTATTCCTAGGGCCCTCTCTTACACCAGGCTTATCCCATGTAAACACACTATCATTTATACTAAAAACACTCCTCCTCACCATAGCTTTTCTATGAGTACGAGCATCATACCCACAATTCCGCTACGATCAACTAATACACCTTCTATGAAAAAATTTCTTATCTATAACTTTGGCAATATGCTTATGATTTATCTCCTTACCAATTGCTCTATCCTGCATTCCTCCACAAATATAGAAATATGTCTGACAAAAGAATTATCTTGATAGGGTAAAAAATAGGGGTGCAAGCCCCCTTATTTCTAGGATAACAGGACTAGAACCTATACCAAAGAACTCAAAACCCTTTGTGCTCCCATTACACCACATCCTAGTAAGGTCAGCTAAATAAGCTATCAGGCCCATACCCCGAAAATGTTGGTTCACACCCTTCCCATACTAATGTCTCCCTATGTACTCATCATTTTAACCCTAAGCCTCTTTATCAGAACCTGCCTGACCCTTTTCAGCAACCACTGATTCACAGCCTGAATAGGATTAGAAATCAACACTCCCAGCAGTTTTTGTCAAATAATGTATTCTTTTCCCAAAAGTTAGGATCTTTGTGTTTGTCAAACACTAGATTGCTATAGTTGCTATATTGTCTTGTGAACCTAATCTATTCCACTGATCAACTAATCTATTTCTTAGCCAATACCAAATGGTTTTGGTAACTGCTGCTTCATAATATAGTTTTAGATCAGGCACAGTTAGGCGAGTAAGCCTCAAGAGATATGAAATTTCCCCTTATTACTGCTTTGGCTGCATCCCACATATTTTGGTATGATATCTCATTATTTTCATTTTCTTGGGTGAAGTTATTAATTATGTCTAAGATTTGCTGTTTCACCCAATCATTCTTTAGTATGAGATTATTTAGTTTCCAATTATTTTTGGTCTACTTTCCCCTGGCTCTTTGTTGAATGTAATATTCATTGCATTGTGGTCTGAAAAGGATGCATTTACAATTTCTGCCTTACTGCATTTGAGTTTGAGGTTTTTATGTCCTAATATATGGTCAGTTTTTGTATAGGTTCCATGAACTGCTGAAAAGAAAGTGTACTCCTTTCTGTCTCCATTTCATTTTCTCCAGAGATCTATCATATCTAACTTTTCTAGTATTATATTTACCTCTTTGACTTCTTTCTTATTTATTTTGTGTTTTGATTTATCTAATTCTGAGAGTGCAAGGTTGAGATCTCCCACTATTATAGTTTTGCTGTCTATTTCTTCTTGCAGCTTTCTTAATTTCTCTTTTAAGAATTTAGATGCTACACCACTTAGTGCATATATATTTAATATTGATATTGCTTCATTATCTATGCTACCCTTTATCAAGATAATAGTGCCCTTCCTTATCTCTTTTAATTAGATCAGTTTTTGCTTTTGCTTGATCTGAGATCAGGATGGCTAGCCCTGCTTTTTTGACTTCACCTGAAGCATAGCAGATTTTGCTCCAACCGTTTACTTTTACTCTGCATGTATCTCCCTGCTTCAGGTGTGTTTCCTATAAACAACATATTGTAAGATTCTGGCTTTTAATCCATTCTGCTAACTGCTTCCTCTTTATGGGGGAGTTTACCCCATTCATATTTATGATTAAAATGACCAATTCTGTATTACTTGCCATCTTGTTAACCCCTGTTTATGCTTTTCTCCCTTCTTTCCCTCTTACTCCCTCCCCAGTATTAAACTTGTGAGCACCACTTGCTTCTCACAGCCCTCCCTTTTTAGTATCCCTCTCCCCCCAAGCCTTAAAGTTCCCCTATCTTACTCCTTTTCCTCACAGTTTCCGTATTCCCTTCCACTTGGCTTATTTCTTCCCTTTTCGCTTTTCCCTTTCCACTTTTTAATGAGGTAGGAGAAGTTTCTCCATAAATTGAATGTCTAAAATTTTTCTCTTAAATCCAATTCTGATGTCAGTAAGATACCCACTATATTCTTCCCCCTCCATTCTTTCTCTCAGATATAAATAGTTTCCTTTGCCTCTTTGTGAGATGTAGTACCCACACTTTACCCTTTTCCAGGTACATTGTCCTTTCTACCTCTAGTTTCTAGAACAAGGTATACATGTATTCTTTATAGTGGAAATATAATTCCCAAGATTTCTTTTTACTTTTTTAGGTTTCTTTTGAGTTCTATATTTATAGATAGAACTTTTTGTTAAGTTCTGGTTTTTTCATCAAAAATAGGTGAAATTTGCATATTCCATTGAATGTTCATCTTCTTCCCTGGAAAAAGATGCTCATTCTGTCTGGGTAAGTTATTTGTGATTACATACTGAGTTCCTTAGCCTTTCAGATATCATAATCCAGGCCCTTCGATCTTTTAATGTGGATGCCGCTAGATCCTGGGTACTCCTCCTCTATACTTGAATTGTTTTTTTCTAGCTGCTTACAGTATTTTTTCCTTCGTTTGAGGGTTCTGGCATTTGGCGACTATGTTTTTTGGTGTTTTGATTTTAGGATCCCTTTCAGTAGGTGATCGATGAATTCTTTCAGTGTCTATTTTATCCTCTGTTTCTATGACTTCTGGGCAGTTCTCTTTGATAATTTCTTGGAAAATGGTGTTCAGGCTCTTTTGTTCATCATATTTTTCTGGGAGTCCAATAATTCTCAGATTGTCTCTCCTAGATCTATTTTCCAAGGCTGTTGTTTTCCCAAGAAGGTATTTCACATTTTTTCCATTGTTTGATTTTCTTGGTTTTGCTTGACTGATTCTTGTTGTCTCCTTGGGTCATTCAATTCCATTTGTTCGATTCTGATTTTCAATGAAGTATTTTCTTCACTCACTTTTAAAATATATTTTTCTAATTGTCCAATTGAGTTTTTAAGTGAGTTGTTTTGTTCTATGGAATTTTTTTTCCATTTCACCAATTTTATTTTTTAGAGTCCTATTTTCTGTTTCCAATTCACTAATTCTATTTTTCAATGATTTGATTTCTTTATCGACTCTGTCTTTAAACGAGTGATATTACTTCTTCAGACTCTCTTGCCAAGCCTCCCTTTCATTTTCCCATTTTTCTTCTAGCTCTCTTGTGAGAACCTTTTTGATTTCTTCTATGAGATTCATCTGTGCTGAGAAATAGATGATCTCCTCCTTTGGGGATTCACATGAAGACAGTCTGTTTTTAGTCTCCTCAGGGGTTAGAGTCTGCTCTCTATCCGTATAGAAGCTGTCAGTGGTTAAGGTCCATTTCAATTTTTTGCTCATTTTGTCAGAGAAGAACCAAAGACAAACTAGCACAGAAAAAAAGAAAAAAAAAAAAAAACAAAAGGAATCTGCTTTCTTTTTTGGGCTGAGTGGTGTTACTGAGCTTCCTCTACAGACTGGGGTGCGGGGCAGCAGGGAGGCACTACCAGGACGGTGATGTCTGTACAGCACCTGTGCTCTGAGACTCCACAAGCATGCTAGGGCACTGTGGGGGAGGGGTGGCCAGGTTCCAAGAGACTCCAGCTGTTCCGGGTTGTATTCTTCACCACCTGTGTTTACATTCCTCTGCTTGTCTGCTGGCTTACTGCCAGGGCAAAGTATCCAATCCTGTAGCAAAGCTCTCCCCCAGAGATGGATGAGATCACACCCCAAACCCCCACTGGTCTGCTTGGCTGTGAGCTGTCTGCTGTGCTCTTGCTGTCACTGCCTGCCCTCAGCCTGAGCCCAATCTAAAACCGTCCCCGCCCTTGAGCGAAAACAGACCTTTCCTTGAGAATTTCAACGATGTCTTCTCTTGGTAACTATTTGTGGCGTCTTTTTCAGTCAACCATTAATTCAGAGGCTTGTCATGAAATGAATTCTGAAAGAAAACATGGAGATTATGCAGCTTATTCTTATGCCTAGGTCATGAACCCATTTTGACTGTATCTGGGTGTATGGTGTAAAGTGTGGGTCAATGCCTAGTTTCTGCCATACTAATTTCCAATATTCTCAGCAATTTTTGTCAAACAGTGAGTTCTTATCACAAAAGCTGGGGTCTTTGGATTTGTAAAACACTAGATTATTAAAGTTATTGATTGTTTTGTCCTTTGAATCTAACCTATTCCACTGATCAACTAATTATTTCTTAGCCAATACCAAATGGTTTTGGTAACTGCTGCTTTATAATATAATTTTAGAGCTGGTACATCTAGGCCATCTTCATTTGATTTTTTTCTATTAATTCCCTTGAAATTCTTGACCTTTTGTTTTTCCATATAAACTTTATTGTTATTTTTTATAGGGCATTAAAAAAGTTTTTTGGGAGTCTGGTTGGTATAGTGCTAAATAAATAGATTAGTTTGGGTAGTATTGTCAGCTTTATTATATTTGCTAGCCATATCTAAGAGCACTTAATATTTTTCCAATTGGTACCTCTGACTTAATTTGTGTGAAAATGTTTTGTAGTTTTCCTCATATAGTTTCTGATTTTCCCCTGGCAGATAAATTCCTAAATATTTTGTACTATCGGTAGTTACTTTAAATGGAATTTCTCTTTGTAACTCTAACTGTTGGATTTTGTTAGTTATATATAAGAATGCTGATGACTTATGTGGGTTTATTTTGAATCCTGAAACTTTGCTAAAGGTGTGGATTATTTCAAATAACTTTTTAGTAGAATCTCTGGGGTTTTCTAAGTATACCATCATATCATCAGCAAAGAGTGATAATTTGGTTTCCTCATTGCCTATCTTATTCCTTTAATCTCTTTCTCAGCTCTTATTGACAAAGCTAGCATTTCTAATACAATATTGAATAGTAATGGTGATAGTGGGCAAACTTGTTTTATTACTGATCTTATTGGGAATGATTGCAGTTTGTTCCCATTAAATATGGTGCTTACTAATGGTTTTAAATAGATGCTACTGATTATTTTAAGGAAAATTCCATTTATTTCTATGCTCTTAAGTGTTTTTTATAGGAATGGATGTTGGATTTCATCAAATGTTTTTTCTGCATCTATGGCTATGATCATATGATTTTTGTTAATTTGGTTCTTAATATGGTCAATTATATCAATAGTTTTCCCAATACTGAACCAGCCCTCATTCCTGGTATAAATCCTATGTGATCATGGTGTATTATCCTGGGGATGATTTTCTGTAGTCTTTTTGCTAATATCTTATTTAAGATTTCAGCATCAATATTCATTAGGGAGATTGGTCTATAATTTTCTTTCTCTGTTTTCAACCTATCTGGTTTAGTTATCAGTACCATACCCATGTCATAAAAAGAATTTGGTAGGACTTCTTCATTCCCTAATTTTTTCCAATAGTTTTTATAGCATATGGGGCTAATTGTTCTTTAAATGTTTGGTAGAATTCACATGTAAATCCATCTGGTCCTGGGGATTTTTTCTTAGGGAGTTGATTAATAGCTTGAAGAACAAGATATTTTGCAAGGACTTTATAAAAGGTTTGTTTCAGTTGGGCAGGGAGGAGGCTGAAGAGCACAGACCACATGCAGGGAGCTCAAAGGAAGGATCTGGAGTTGTGACCCAGAGTGTTGTGGCATCCATGCTACAGGGAAACTACTGGGAGGCTCTAAGGCTACTCTGTCCTAGTTTCAAGCTGGTGGTTTAGCATATTTCCTGCAAAATACAAAAGAGCAAATAGAAGAGGAAAATTGTAAGCCACTGAGGCTTGGAAAAGAGCAGGACCTGGCCCCTAACCAGGGGCCTCCTCTCTCATTCCTTTGCTTAATGGCAGACCTGAATCATTAAAAATGATGAAAAAAGCAAAAAGAACTCTGACCACAGAAAGCTTTTATGGAGAGACAGAAGAACAGACCTCAAACTCTGAGGTTCCTAAGACAAACCAATGTTCTAAATGAAACTGCAAAATGTGATATAAGTTGGTCCCCATTTTACAAGGTTCTCTCAGAAGAATTCAAAAAGGATCTTAGAAAAGAGTTAGAAGAAAAATGGGGAAAGCAAACGAGATGTTTGCAAGAGGATATATAAAAGGAAAAACAAATTATCTGAAGAAAACCCATTAAAATAGATATGATGAAATAGGAAAAGCATATAACTCCTTACAAAATAGATTTGATGAAATTGAAAAAGCATATAACTCCTTACAAAATAGATATGAAAAAGAAAACAATTTATTAAAAAACAGAATTTGTGAAATAGAAAAAAATCAATGAACAAAACAACTCATTTAAAAATTCAATTCGCCCAATACAAAAGGAACTAAAAATGGTAACTGAAAAAAATTCACTAAAAATTAGAATCAAACAAATGGAAATGGACTCAATAAGACATCAAGAATCAGTAAAAAAAAAAAAAAAAAAAAAAAACTAACAATGAAAAAATAGAAGAATATATAAAATTAATCATTGGAAAAATAACTGACTTGGTAATTGGGTCTAGGAGAGATACTCTAAGGATTATTGGACTTCTTGAAAACCATGTTGGAAAAAAAGAGCCTAGACATCACCTTTCAGGAAATCATTCAGGAAAATTGTCCTGATATTCTAGAACCAGAAAGTAAAATAGCCATTGAAAGAATTCACTGATAACCTCCTGAAACATAACCCAAAATTCCAAAGAATATCATAGGTAAATTTTAAAATTAAAGGACCAAGAAAAAATATTTAAAAAGGCAGAAAGAAACAATATAAATATTGAAGAGCCACAATCAGGATTACCCAGGATCTAGCAGCTTCCACCTTTAAGGACTGAAGGACATGGAATCTGATATTCCAAAAGACAAAGGAACTTGGATTACAACCAAGAATCAATTATCTGGCTAAATACACAAAATAAATAAGAAAGAAGTTAAATAGATAAATAGAATTTTAGAAAACTTAAATATGATAGATTTTTGGAGAAAATTGAATGGAGACAGAAAGCAGTACACTTTTCCCCCCTGGGAGTTCATGGAACCTATACAAAATTTGACATGTATTAGGGCATAAAGACCTCAAAATCAAATGCAGAAAGATAGAAATAGCAAATGCTTTTCTTTCAGATCATGATGCAATAAAAATCACATGCAAAAAAAGGCCAGGGGAAAAATTAATCAACTAAATAAGCTAATCCTAAAGAATGAATGGTCAAAACATCAAATCATAAACATATTCAATAATTTAATCCAAGAGAATGATACTTATAAGAAAACATACCGAAATTTGTAGGATATAGCTAAAGCAGTTATTAGAGAAAATTTTATATCTTTAGATGATTGCTTACATAAAATATAGAAAGAGAAGAACAATGAATTGGGCTTGAAACTTAAAAAGCTAGAAAAAAAATTAAAAACCCTAAATTAAATAACAAATTTGAAATTCTGAACATAAAAGAGGAAATTAATAAAATTGAAAGTTAAAAAAAATGAAATGGGCTGAAACTGAGTTGATGCACTGAGGTTGGAACACTTAAGGCTAATTTCCAATTGAACAATACTGTATTAGCATATGCTTGGAGAAAGAATGGCCCTGTCCACTACTCTGTGCAGGCTTGATCTGTTGTATAGAAAGATTGGGAAAAGGATTTAGAGGGTGCAGTAGGATGCTCCAGGTGGGAAAAGAAAGAGGAGATTCCTGTGAACACTTCCACTCCTCTCACTTCAACAAATAATCAAGATTAAGGACTTTTGCTTCTCCTGATTCTAAAGTTTCCAGGGTGCTAGCAAGCTCATCACCAAAAAAAACAAAAAAAAAAAAAAAACAAAAACAAAACAAAACAAAAAAAACTATTGGATTAATAAATAAAACTAAGAGTTGGCTTTATGAAAAAAACAAACAAATTAGATAAAACTTTAGTTAATTTGATTAAATAAAGAAAAGAAGAAAATCAAATTGCTAGTCTCAAACCTGAAAAGGTAAAACTTTGATCAATGAAGAGGAAATTAGAGCAAAGATTGGAGTTACTTTGCCCAATTTAATGCAAATTTAATAATCTAACTAAAATGTTGGAATACTTACAAAAGTAGAGATTTCCCAGATTAACAGAAGAGCAAATACATTACTTAAATATTCCCTGTTGGAATCCTTATGAAGTGTTAACTCATTAGAGTTGATAGAGACAATAATTATCTAATTTAGCATGGTTCAGTATGATTGATCTGATCCCCAGAGGAGATGTTATGGGTCAGAACTTGAAATAAGGTACTAAGTGGAATTGAGGAGACATTGTTTAAATCTAATTTAGCACTGATTTAATCATACAACAAATTATGGTTTCAAAGTGATATAATGATTGGTGTTTACTCAATGAACAGCATATAAGCAAGAAACTCTCAGGACCAAAGAGCCCTCTGGGAGATACAGAAGCCTACAAGCCCACCCTCAGAGGCAGAGTCAGATTCATTCCATCTTCCACCTTTGTGCTGCCTGGAGGCTGAAGAAAGCAGAGGCAAAGGACAAGCTGCAAGAGCTCTTGGAACCAAGCAGAGAGATAAGCCTCTAAGAAAGCTACCCAGGCCCAATGAAAGAGAAAAAAAAATGTTTGGATTTTATCAACTGGCTGCATTTGGACTGATTATATCTTTGAAGCGAAACTAAGGCTACCTCCTGAAAACCTCCGCAAGAAACCCGCGAAGCAAGTTGGTCCAAGAGGACCATCACATATTATAAAAAAGAAGAGAACTTATAAAATAAATCCCCATAAATCCTTAGCATTTTTATACATCACCAACAAAATCCAACAGCAAGAGATACAAAGAGAAATTCCATTCAGAATAACTGTCAACAGCATAAAATATTTGGGAATCTATCTACCAAAGGAAAGTCAGGAATTATATGAGCTAAATTACAAAAAACTTTCCACACAAATAAAGTCAGACTTAAACAATTGGAAAAATATCAAGTGCTCCTGGATAGGTCGAGCGAATATAATAAAGATGACAATACTCCCTAAACTAATCTATTTATTTGGTGCTATACCAATCAGACTTCCAAGAAAATATTTTAATGATCTATAAAAAATAACAACAAAATTCATATGGAATAATAAAAGGTCAAGAATCTCAAAAGAATTAATGAAAAAAAAATCAAATGAAGGTGGCCTAGCTGTACCTCATCTAAAACTATATTATAAAGCAGCAGTCACCAAAACCATTTGGTATTGGCAAAGAAATAGATTAGTTGATCAGTGGAACAGGTTAGGTTCACAAGATAGAATAGTCAACTATAGCAATTTAGTGTTTGACAAACCCAAAGATACCTTTGGGATAAGAACTCATTATTTGACAAAAACTGCTGGGATAACTGAAAATTAGTATGGCAGAAATTAGGCATGGGTCCACACTTAACACCGTATACCAAGATAAGATCAAAATGGGTCCATGATTTAGACATAAAGAATGAGATTATAAACAAATTGGAGGAACATAGCATAGTTTATCTCTCAGACTTGTGGAGGAGGAAGAAATTTGTGACTAAAGACGAACTAGAGACCATTATTGATCACAAAATAGAAAATTTTGATTACATCAAATTAAAAAGCTTCTGTACAAACAAAACTAATGTAAATAAGATTAGAAGGGAAGCAACAAACTGGGAAAACATCTTCACAGTCAAAGGTTCTGAAAAAGGGCTCATTTCCAAAATATATAGAGAGCTGACTCTAATTTATAAGAAACCAAGCCATTCTCCAGTTGATAAATGGTCAAAGGTTATGAACAGACAATTTTCAGATGATGAAATTGAAATCATTACCACTCATATGAAAGTGTTCCAAATCATTATTAATCAGAGAAATGCAAATTAAGACAACTCTGAGATACCACTACACACCTGTCAGATTGGCTAAGATGACAGGAAAAAATAATGATGAGTGTTGGAGGGGATGGGGGAAAACTGGGACACTGATACATTGTTGGTGGATCTGTGAATGAATCCAACCATTCTGGAGAGCAATCTGAAATTATGCCCAAAAAGTTATCAAATTGTGCATACCCTTTGATCCAGCAGTGTTTCTACTGGGCTTATACTCCAAAGAGATAGTAAAGAAGGGAAAGGGACCAGTATGTGCCAAAATGTTTGTGGCAGCCCTGTTTGTAGTGGCTAGAAGCTGGAAACTGAATGGATGCTCATCAATTGGAGAATGGTTGGGTAAATTGTGGTATATGAATGTTATGGAATATTATTGTTCTGTAAGAAATGACCAGCAAGATGAATACAGAGAAGCTTGGAGAGAATTACATGAACTGATGCTAAGTGAAATGAGCAGAACCAAGAGATCATTATATTCGTCAACAACGATATTGTATGAAGATGTATTCTGATGGAAGTGGATTTCTTTGACAAAGAGACCTAATTCAGTTTTAATTGACCAATGATGGACAGAAGCAGCTACACCCAAAGAAAAAACACTGGGAAATGAATGTAAACTGATTGCATTTTTGTTTTTCTTCCCGGGTTATTTCTACCTTCTGAATCCAATTCCCTGTGCAACAAGAAAACTGTTTGGATCTGCACACATACATTGTATCTAGGATATACTAGGACATATTCAACATATATAGGAGTGCATGCCATCTAGGGGAGGGGGTGGAGGGTGGGAGGGAAAAATCGGAACAGGAGTGAGTGCAAGGGATAATGTAAAAAAAAAATTACCCTGGCATGGATTCTGTCAATACAAAGTTACTATAATAAAATTTAAAAAAAAAGGAGAGAACACCACAAGTCCCCCTTTAGAAAAAGAAACAAAACATGCTATTAATTAACTCCCTAAAAAAAGTATCTGAGGCCAGATAGATTTACATGTGAATTGTACAAAACATTTAAACAACAATTAATGCCAATAGTATGCAAACTATTTGAAAAAATAGGGAAAGAAAGAGTCCTACCAAATTCATTTTATGACACAGATATGGTGCTGATACCTAAACCAGGTAAGATGAAAACAGAATAAGAAAATCATAAACCAATTTCCCTAATGAATTGCAAAAATCTTAAATAAAATATTAGCAAATCTTCCTAAGACAAACCTTAAGAGTATTCTTGTATTGCTTTTTCTAACCATTTTGTGAATGCTTTAATGTGTAAAAGGAAAAAGAGGATCATGTCCTGTAATTCATATATAAAAGCATCACTGATTCCAATCTAACAGTTGAGAGTTAGGTAAGCTAAAAGTGGAAAAACACTCCAGAGCTAAACCTACAAGAGAAAATCTCTTTGGAATCAGGGGGAGAAAAGAGTGTTACCATAAGAGAAGATGTCCTGCGAGTTAGTTTGTTTGTCACATGTCTTCTATAAGTTGAATTTCCTTTGTACATCACTCTTCTTAAATTTATGAGAGGAAATCACACTATTTTGTAGGGATGTTTTTACCAATTTGAATATGATTCTAGTAATCAATTGAGAGTGCATTTCTGGAGATTGCTGAACATTAGACTTGAAAACAAAATCTTAAACATCTCAGAGTTATTTCTAAAAGTATAACTTAGTAATTGTATAGAGTATTTAAGAGGTCAGAGTCAGACCCAGAGATAGACTCAGAGATAGAGAAGACAGAGGACTGGAAGCTGGAGGACAGACTTCAAGATAAAGACCTTTGTAGTGGCTGTCCTGTCTCCTTCAATCTCCCAGTCTGTGTCTGCAGTCTCAGTCAGTCAGCCAGACAGCAGTCTGCACATATCAATGTAATGTCCTGCATTCTAGAGCCCCCAAATTGGGGTGACAAAATGTACTGTTGTTTTCTAAAGTGCCCCAAACCGGGATGGATTAAAATATAGTGTCTAGACTAGCTCTCTGGAGGATCTCAGGACCAGCCTGAGTCCTTGGTCTTAGTGGAGAAATGATGAAGGCACAAACAATTTTTCCCTTTTGTTCTGATTTTCCTCTCTCAACATGATTCATAAAGTAATGTATATTAAAAACAAAAAAAAATTACTAGAAAAAATTATATACCATATCTTGTTCACTATTCCCCAATGGATGGATAAACACTCAGTTTCTAGTTCTTTCTAGTTCTTTGCTACTGCAAAAAGGGTTGGTTCAAACTGCTTTGCACATATATGTCATTTTCCTTTTTTATAATTTCTTTGGGATAAAGACACAGAAGAAACACTGCTGGATCAAATAGTATACATATTTTTATAACTCTTTGAGCATAGTTCCAAATTGCTCTCCAGAATGGTTGGTTAAGTTCACCACTCCACCAATAATATATTGGTGTCCCAGTTTTCCCACATCCCCTCCAACATTTATCATCTTTTCCTGTTATCTTAGCTAATCCGTGAAGTATGGAATGGCACCTTGTCATAATTTCCATTTCTCTGACAAATAGTGACTTAGAGCATTTTTATATGACAAAATGGCTTTACTTTCTTCATCTGAAAATTGACTTCATATATTTGGCCATTTACATTTGGAAAATATATTGTATTACTATAAATTTGATTCAATTCTCTCTCTCACTCTCTCTCTCTCTCTGTATATATAACTATATATAGTTATATATATAATTGAGGGCTTTATCAGAACAGTTAGATGTAAATTCTTTCCCATTTTTCCTTCTTCCCTTCTAATCTTGTTTACATAGTTTTTTATTCATACCATTTTCTTCAACAACAATGTTAGGTCTGTGTCCCAAAGAGATAAAAGCAAATGGGAAAGGATGTATTTGTACAAAACTATACATAGCAATTATTTTAATTGTGGCAAAGAATTAGAATTTGAGGGGATGCTCATCAAATGGGGAATGACACATTAAGCTGTGATGAAATGTTGTGTTACTTGAAATGTTAGCAAGATGATTTCAGAGAATCTTAAAAGACTCATATGAACATTTGATACTCAGTGAAGTAAGAAGAACCAGAAGAATGCTGTACACATAGAAAGAAATATTTTAAAAAAGATCAGCTATAAAAGACTTAGCTACGCTGATCAACATGTTAATCCAAGGTAATTATAAAAGACTCATGATTAAAACTACTTTCTACCTCCAGAGAACTGATGAATTTTGAGTGAAGATTTTTTTTTTTTTGCTTTTTAATTATTTTGCAACTGGTAATACGGGAATATGTTATGTATGGTTTCATATTTATAATTTATATACTGTTTGCCTTATCAAAAATTGAGTGGTGCGTGAGCGGTAAGAAGAGAATTTGGCACTAAAAGCTTTTATGAACATGTGAAAACTTATTTGCACATAATTAGAAAATATGTAGTAAAGTAATATATATGTAAACATATATATATATATATTTTAAAATAAGTATATTTCTTACAGCATTCATTATTTGCCTAACCTCTTCACAACTTTGATATACCTCTTATTTGACTTGCTTGTGATATTACTTATCATTTCTGTTGTCATTCACCACTCTGCATTCTTGGCTTTTCTCTTCTTTTTAATGCCAAATCAAAAAAGAACAAAGTATTATTACTTCTTGTGGTTACTCTTCTTCAGTTTCCTCAGTACAGAATCACTATACTGTGGTTACCTACAACTTCATGATAATTATTGTCTTTTTGTCTCAATTAGTCTTTTCTCCTTAGGTCCAGGCATCCTAAGAAAGAAAAAATTGTTATTAAACCCTACATTTTCTCTCTCTCTCTCTCTCTCTCTCTCTCTCTCTTTCTCTCTCTCTCTCTCCATTTGTAAAAATCTGTGTATATATAAACATATACATAACATCAACTATTCAGGTTTCTTATAATTGCTACAAGTGTTCTTAAAAAAAAAACTATAACTTATTTCAGAATGTCTTTTTTAAAGAAGGTTGAAACTTTACATTCCTAACTGATAAGATTAGGGTATTTTTTCTATAATTTTTGGCAAATAAAACGTCTCAGTTGGCATCTTCATTGATTTTTAGATTTTATCAGCATAATTGTTTTATTCATTAAAAGTGCAAAGACAGAATTTTGAAGTAGGATTTTAAACTGCCCATCTGGGAAAATATAGATAAAAGCTTTATGATTCATTTTTATGGCAGCTGTGTTGAAAAGCAGACTCCGTATATCCCCAAAGATATGTCTTTTCAAAGAATTAAAAAGAGAGTACAACTAAAAGATTTCAATAGACTTTTGAAAAGTCTCTTTTTTCCGCCCCATGAAAACAAGTATCAATTTTCACATAGACTAACCAGGAAATTGAACTTGGTTATGTGTTCTGGGTGCATGTGCCTGTGTTTCTGGATTGTGTGTACATATTTCTAGTTGTCCTTCCAATCTGTCCCTAAACAAATCTATACCTAATATGACAAAATATTTATTGCATAATCACCATCATTTTCACACAGAAATTTATGAAATACTCATTTCATTTGGGAATAACTAAGTTTTGGTATGTTTTTTTCTTTATATCATTTTTAAATATATAATTTTGTGACATATCTGTTCCTCCTAATTCTTCCTCCTTTAACTAATGAATAATTTTTCTTCCTAATGACACTTTCACTTTTTTGAAGCAACCATATACTCATCAAGTATTCTTTATTCCAAACATCCCAATTCATTTAGTCCTTATATGATTTGGGTCTACTCACTTGAAAATCCTCTCTAGCTTGCCAATGTCCTTCTACTATTTGGTGAATAATTATAATAAATAGATTCATTACAAAATAGCATGTATTTATTTGTTATAGAAGACTATCATGCAATCTCAGTGAAGGGAATTTCTCAGACTTCTATTTTTTTAGTTTATTTTTAATACACATCATTTTATAATTTTTTGGAGGGAAAAAAGTCATGGTAAATGGGAAAAGCCATTGGAGAGATTAACAAAACAAAAAAAGAAATGAACATAACATATGTTGATTTACATTCAGTATCTTTAGTTCTTTCTCTGGTTGCAAATGACATTTTCTGTCCATAGTCTATTAGGATCCCTTTGGATCCCTTAACTACTGAGAAGAATAAAGCCTTTCATAGTTGATCATTGTACATTCTTGCTGTTATTGTGTGTACAATGTTTTCCTTGTTCTACTTGTTTTGCTCAGTATCAGTTCATGTAAATTTTCCAGGCCTTTCTATAATCAACTTGTTCATCATTTTTTATAGAACAATAATATTCCATTACCTTCATGTGCCACAACTTGTTCAAAGATTCCCCGATTGCAGGGCATCCATTCCTTTTTTAATTCTTTGATGCTACAAGCATTTTTGAATATGTGGGTCCTATTCCCTCTTTTATGATTTTCTTGGGAATGTAACTAGTAATGTTACTGCTGGGTCAAAGGGTATACACAGTTTTATATCCATTTGGGCATAGCTCCAGATTGCTCTACAGAATGGTTGGATCATTTCACAATTTTACCAACAATGTATTAGTGTCCCAGTTTTCCCACATCCCCTCCAACATTTATCATTATTTTTCCCTGTCATCTTAGTCAATCTGAGAGGTATGAGGTGTTACCTCAGTTGTTTAATTTCCAATTCTCTAGTCAATTGTGATTTATAACATTCTTTTCATATAACTATAAATGGTTTTAATTTCTTCATCAGAAAATTTTCTGTTTTTATCCTGTATCCATTTATTAGTGGTGAATGATTTGTATTCTTATAAATATGACACAGTTCTTTATATATAAATATATAACATTTATATGTTTTAGAAAAGAGAACTTTATCAGAAATCCTGGCTGTGAATATTTTTTCACAGCTTTGTAATTGCCTTTTAATCTTGTTTCTGTTGCTTTTGTTTGTGCAAAACCTTTTTAATTAAATATAATCAAAGTTTTCCATTTTGTCTTTCATAGTGATCTCTAGTTCTTGGGTCATAAAATCCTCCCTTCTCCAAAGATCTGATAGGTAAATTATCCCTTATTCGCCTAATTTGTTTATAGTATTATCCTTTATGTCAAAATCATGTTTCCATTTTTACCTTAGTTTGTTATGAAGTGTGAGATGTAGGTCTATGTCCAGTTTCTAATATACTATTTTTCAGTTTTCCCAGCAATTTTTGTAAAACACTGAGTTTTTATTCCAGAAGCTGGAGTTTGTATGATTCTCAAATATTAGATTCCCATAGGCCTTGTTTATTGTATCATATATATCTAATTTATTCCACTGATTTAACATTCTATTTATTAGCCAGTACCAAATGGTTTTGATGAATGTCATTTTATAATATAGTTTTAGATTTTTTTACTGCTAAGCCACCATCTTTTGTATTGTTTTCATTAATATCTTTAATATTCTTGATATTTTCTTCTTCAAAATTTTTTATTATTTTTATCATTGTATAAAATAATATTTTAGCAGTTTAATTGGTATGGCACTGAAGAAGTATACCAATTTAGCCAGAATTGTCATTTTTATTATATTAGCTTGGCCTAGTCATGAACAATTAATATTTTTTCCAATTGCTTAGATCTGATATTATTTGTGTGAAAAGTAGTTTGTAATTGTGTTCATATGGTTCTTAGATTTGTCTTGGCAAATAGACCCCCCCCCAACTATTTAATTTTGTCTACATTAATTTTAAGTGGAATTTCTCTTTCTATCTTTTGGTGATGGAGTATATTATTAATATATACAAATGCGGATGATTTGTATGGATTTATTTTATATCCTGCAAATGTGCTAAAGCTATGAATTGTTTCCAGTAGAGTTTTGGATAATTTTCTAGGATTTTCTAAATATATCATCATATCATGCATAGAGTAATAATTTTATTTCCTCATTGCCTATTTTAATTCCCTTAATTTCCTTTCCTTTTCTATTGGTAAAGACAACATTTCTAGTACAATGTTGAATGATAGTAGTGATAACGGGAATCCTTGCTTTACTGCAGATCTTATTGGGGATTCATCTGGCTTTTCTCCATTACAAATAATGCTTGTATGTCTCAGATTGATAATGCTTATTATTTTAAGGAAAACTCTCTTTATCCCTATGCTCTCTAGTAAGACTGGGTGCTGTGTTTTGCCAAAAGCTTTTTTTTTTTTGCATCTATTGAGATTATTATTTGATTTCTGTTGGTTTTTTTAATTGATTTGTTCAAATATGATAATAACGTTCCTGGTATAAATCCCACTTGTTCATAGTGTGTTATCCTACTGATATGTTGCTGTAATCTTTCCTAAAATTTTATTTTTAAATTTTGTATTAATATTCATTAGGGAGATTGGTCTATAATTTTCTTTCCCTCTTTTGGATCTTCTTCATTTGGGAATTAATACCATATTTGCGTCAAAGAAGGAATTTGGAAGTACTCCTTCTTTTGCTATCTTTCCAAATAATTTACATAGTACTAGACTTCATTGTTCTTTAAATGTTTGGTAGAATTCACTTGTGAATCCATCTGGTTCTGGAGATTTTTTCTTAGGGAATTTATTGATGACTTGTTCAATTTCTTTTTCTAAAATGGGACTATTTGAAGCAGTTAGGCGGTGCAGTAGATAGAGCACTAGCCCTGAAGTCAGGAGGACCTGAGTTCAAATCTGGCCTCAGACATTTAATACTTCCTAGTTGTATGACCCTGTGCAAGTCACCTAACTCCAATTGCCTCAAAAAGAAAGGGACTATTTGTGTATTTTATTTCTTCTTCTGTTACCTTGGGCAGTTCATATTTTTGTAATCAATCTTTTGTAAAGATTGTCAGACTTGCAGAGTTGGGCAAAATATGTCGTACTTATTTCTTTTTCAGTGGTGATTAAGTTCTACATGGGAAAAACAAAGGAAATTTTTGATGCTGATGTTTTGTTTTGTTTTGTTTTTTCTTTCTTTTTCTGGTCAAATTAACCAAGGTTTATCTATTTTGTTAATTTTGTTAATTTTTTTCATAAAATCAACTCTAAGTTTTGTTTATTAATTCAATCGTTTTGTGAGTTTCCATTTTATTAATCTGTCCTTTGAGTTTAAAAATGTCTAATTTGATATTTAAAGGGGGGTTATTAATTTGTTATTTTTCTAGTTTTTTATTTGCATGCCTAATTCATTGATCTCCTCTTTCTCTATTTTATTTATATAGTTATTTGGAAACATAAAATTCCCCTAATAACTGATTTGGCTGCATCCCCAAATTATTGCCATTTTCTTGGAAGAACTTATGGATTGTTTCAGTGATTTTTTTTTTGTTTTACCCACTCATTCTATACAATTATATTATTTAATTTCAAATTGGTTTTTAGTCTAACTTTCCCTGCCCCTTTATTGAATAAAAATTTTATTGTATTGTGGTCTGAAAAGAAAGCATATTGTATTTCTGTCTTTTTTATTTTATTGTGAGGCTTTTAAGCCCTAATACATGGTAAATTTTTGCATAGGTGCCATTTGCTGCAGAGAAGGTGTATTCCTTCCTGACTCTATTCAATATTGTCCAGAGGTCTATCATATCTAGATTTTCTTAGCATCCTATTAACCTTGCTAATTTCTTTCTTGTTTGTTTTGTGGTTATGTTTGTCTGATTCTGAGATGAAATGTTATGCTTCCCAATAGAATAGTTTTGCTGTCTATTTTTTCACTGTAACTGGCTTAAAATCTTCCTTAGGAATTTGTCTGCTCTACCACTTGGTACATGCACATTGAATATCATTTCTCTTTCATTATTTACAGTATCCTTTATCGAGATGCAATTTCCCTCCTTATCTCTTTTAGCAAGATCAATTTTCATTTTTGCTTTATCCCTGCTTTTTTTGAAATTCAGCTGAAGTATAATAAATTCTGTTCCAGACTTTTACTTTTACTCTGTATGTGTCTCTCTGTGTCAAGTGTATTTCTTGTAAACAATATATTGTAGGATTCTGTTTTTCAATCCACTGGGCTATTTGCTTCTGTTTTATGGGAAAGTTCATCCCAGTCACATTAACAGTTATGATTAGCAGCTCTGTATTTTCCTGCATTCTATTTTCTCCCTTGTATGTACTTTTGTTTTCTCTTTCGACCTTATCCTTATTCCTTTGTTTGTTTGTTTTTTTTAATCCATGCTACTCACTACCTTATCTTCTATTAACCCTTCCTTCCTACTCTTATCTTTTCCCCTAATGCTTCTGTCCTACCTTCTGTTTTGTCGCTCCTTTTTCTTTTAATTGTTCTCCTCCACTTTCTTTATATGGTTAGATAAATTTCTATACCCAACTGAATGATTAAGTTATTCCTTCTTAAAGCCAAAACTGATGAGATCAAGTTTCAGCCAATACTCATCCCACTCCCTTTTTCCCCTCAATTCTAATAGATTTTTTGTACCTCTTCATGTGAACTAATCATCCTATTATACCTCCCCTTTCCTTTTTTCCAATGTAGACTTTTTCCCACCTCTTAATGCCTTTTTCTTTGATGTCATCAGGTCAGAGGCCATTCACAACCACACTCAATTAATTCCTTGTATTCAGAACTGATTTTGGAATGCTTTTCTTAACATTAAGCTGAAATAAGTAATAGAAAGAAAAGTCAGATTATTAAAGGTGTTGCTGATCAGTTTGATGACTTATCCATGCAATTTATCAAATTTTAAGAATGAGAAACTATGCAGTATTTCTCCAAGGAAGATGGGCATTTCCACTGCTATTATTCTAAAATATAAGGACCTTAACATAATTCATTTAAGTTTTATGTAGTCATTTTCACCTGGAAAATACTTCTCATTTCCTTTGTTATGTAAAAGCAAGCTATAAAATTAGTTTTCCTTTGTTCTCTCATTTGGACTTTGAGAAGATAGATCAGTTTTGCAGTGCATTGCATCTGCATTCAGGGAGTCAGATGGTGGAGCATAGTGGAGTTAAGACTTTGCTCATTTAAGATTTTCTCCCTGTTAGGAATAGTTAGTGATGACTTGTTTCAGAAGTACTCCACAGAAGTACATATGTAACACTCCTGACAGTAAACTTGAACACATAACTTAATACTTCCTAGCTGTATGACCCTGAACAAGTCACTTAATCCCTCAACAATTGCCTTAAAAAAATGTACAATTTGTGTAGTCCAGTTTCCTCTCACCAGGAACCGGCAAATAGAAACTCTTGGCAGGATCACCCGGCAAATTGCATACACTTACTCAGACAGCTGTTTGAAGGGTTATATTGCCTCAATTTCCTGGTCACTTTCTGCCTTTCTCCTTCTCTGTCAGAGAATAGACACTTGGGAATAAACTTTGTCACTTCAGTAGGAACTGAGACATTGAGAAATGTCCAGTATAAGTATTTGCCAAAACACAGAGACTGTTTCCACAAGCTAGGAATGATACCTGATTGGAAGCATCATTGACACTCCTGTTTTCAGGGCCCCAAATCCAATAAATGCTAATTAGTCTCTGGTGAACTTTTCATTCATAGAAATAGATTTCCAGTGGAGGTGAATATATAGGGAATGATGTAGAATAGGAGAGACGGCTATATTCTATGCTATATATTCTGTGCTGTATAAAAAGGGGCTGTATGGCCCTTTATATATTTATATAAACCTATTTTCTCACCCCCCCTAGGTAAGATAATAAAGCTTTTTATATAGAATTCACAAACCATGTATGTCATCATTCTTAAATTGTTTCCAAGTTTTTTATATGACCCTGGATATTATTAAATAGATGTACAAATAAAACATTTAATGACAATAAATCATAATTTTGTGACCCATCTCCAAAAAAAAAGTATGTAGCAAAAGCAGATATTCCTTTATTTGACTCCAGTTTTGGTACTTGCAGTGTGGGAAAACTGAACTCTGATAGGGTATAAATTTGAGATTCTGTTGAAGACAAGGGGATAATATTTTTTAATGAAATAGGTGAGGTGAGAAAGGAATGTCCTAGGAGAAAGAGAAAGGATGTAAAATGGTGCAGATTATCTGCCACAAAAAAGGAAAGAAAAAGCTTAACATTGGAGGGAAATAGGAGGATGATGGGAGAAAGTAAACCTTATTCACATCAGAATTGGCTCAAAGAGAAAATAACATACATACTCAATATGGATATAAAAATCTATCTTACTCTGTAGGAAAATAGGAGGGAAATGAGATATGGGAAGGAGGGGAGGGTGATAAAGAGAGGACATATTGAAGGAAGGAATGGTCAGCACCAAAACACTTTTGAGGAAAGACAAGGTGAAAAAAGAAAGAATTAATAGGGGGGATACAATTAAAAATAGTAATTTTAAAAAGAAAGTTTAAGCAAGTTTCTCTGATAAAGCCTCATTTTTCAAACATACAGGAAACTGAGTCAAATTTTATTAAAACCAAGCACCATGCCTCAGTTGATAAATAATTAAAAAATAAGATCTGTGCCTAAGCATATCCTTTGATCTAACAACACTACTACTTTGGTATGAATACCAAAAGAGATTTTTAAAAAGGGAAATGACATGTATTTACAAAATATTAATATCAGCTAACTTCTCATTACAAAAAAATGGAAATTGAAGGGATGCTTACTTGGGGTAGAGCTCAATAATGTGGAATATATTTGTAATGGAATATTATTGTTCTATGGAAAAGGAAGAAAAGGATGCTCTCAGAAAAAAAGAAGAAACAAACCTGGAAAATTCTCGATGAATTCAAGCAAAGTGAAATGCACTCTATACAAAGTAATAGCAATGTTCTGGAATGACCAGCTGTGAATGACTTTGCTGTTATCAGTATTATAATTATCTATGACCACTCTGAAGAACTTAAGATAAAAAAATATTCTTCATACACAGAGAAGGAAGTGATTGTGTCTGAACATAGACTGATGAATTTTCTCTCTCTCTCTTTTTTTAACTTAATTTTTCTTGAGGGTTTCTTTTACAATTTGACTTTTACAGAAATGTTTTGCATAATTTTACATGTGATTTCTTAATTGTGAGTGGGGATAAAGGAAAGAACTTAGAAGTCAAAAATTCTAAAAACAAATGTAATAAAAACACTTTTAAATGTAATTGGTGGAAATATTAAATAAAATAAATAAAAAAAATAAATGTTTCACTTCTCACACACATAGGTAACTGAGTTGAATTTGTAAGAATATGAATCGTTCTCCAAACATAGTCAATGTTTATGAATAGGTCACTAGAAGAAATAAAATTATCTACAGTCATATGAAACAAAATGTTGAAAATAATAGAGAATTAAAAATGTAAAAAACTTGTTAATTTTTTCCTCACAAGCATTAGATTGGCTAACACGATTGAATTGGAAAATGGCAAATGTTAGAGAAAATATGGGGAAATAGGTACAGAAATTTTCTCTTGGTGAGAGCTGGGAACTAGTCCAAACATTTTTTTTTTATTATTATAGTAACTTTTTATTGACAGAATCCATGCCTGGGTAATTTTTTTTTACAACATTATCCCTTGCACTCACTTCTGTTCCGATTTTTCCCTCCCACCCTCCACCCCCTCCCCTAGATGGCAAGCAGTCCTATATATGTTGAATATGTCCTAGTATATCCTAGATACAATGTATGTGGACAGATCTAAACAGTTTTCTTGTTGCACAGGGAGAATTGGATTCAGAAGGTAGAAGTAACCCGGGAAGAAAAACAAAAATGCAAACAGTTTACATTCATTTCCCAGTGTTTTTTTTTTTTTTTTTCCTTTGGGTGTAGCTGCTTCTGTCCATCAATGGTCAATTGAGACTGAATTAGGTCTCTTTATCAAAGAAATCCGCTTCCATCAGATTACATCTTCATACAGTATCGTTGTTGACATATATAATGATCTCTTGGTTCTGCTCATTTCACTTAGCATCAGTTCATGTAATTCTCTCCAAGCTTCTCTGTATTCATCTTGCTGGTCATTTCTTACAGAACAATAATATTCCATAACATTCATCACCAAATTTCCCAACCATTTCAATTGATGGGCGCCCTCAGTTTCCACTTCGCCACTAAAACAGGGCTGCCAAACATTTGGGCACATGCAGGTCCATTTCCTTCTTTAGTATCTCCTTAGTTTAAGCCAGTGAAACACTTGGATAAAGGTATCAATTTATAACTTTTTGGGCATAATTTCAGATTGCCTCAGAATGGTTGGATTCATTCAAGCTCCAACAATGTATCAGTGTCCCAGTTTTCCCACCCTCCACCACTCATTTTTTTTCCGTTTTAGCCAATCTGACAGGTGTTTATGTATCTCAGGTTGTCTTAATTTGCATTTTCATTAATAATGATTTGGAAACCTCATATGAGTGGTAATGATTTTAATTTCATCATCTGAAAATTGTCTTTCATATCCTTTGACCATTTATCAATTGGAAATGGCTTGGTTTCATGAAATTAAGTCAGCTCTCTATATTTTTAAATGAGGCCTTTATCAGAACCTTTAACTGTGAAGATGTTTTCCCAGTTTTTTGCTTCCCTTCTAATCTTGTTTATTAGTTTTGTTTGTACAGAAGCTTTTAATTGATTAATCAAAATTTTTCTATTTTGATCAATAATGGTCTCTAGTTCGTCTTTATCACAAATTTCTTCCTCCTCCACAAGTCTGAGAGATAAACTATGCAATGTTCCTCCAATTTGTTTTAATCCATTCTTTATTAAATCATGGACCCATTTCATCTTATCTTGGTATCGTGAAGTGGGGTCCATCCTTTCCTCCTACTAATTTCCAGTTATCAGCAGTTTTTGTCAAATAAGAATTTTATCCCAAAAGGAGGATCTTTTTTGTCAAACACTAAATTTAGTTGACTATTCTGTCTTGTGACCTAACCTGTTCCAATGATCAACTAATCTATTTTTAGCCAAACAAATGGTTTTGGTGACTGCTGCTTTATAATATAGTTTTAGGTCAAGGTACAGCTAGGCCACCTTCATTTGATTTTTTTCATTTTCTTTGAGATTCTTATTTTATTATTCCATATGAATTTTTTTTTTTTTTTTCTTTAAAAAATCATTTAAAAAATAAATTTTTTGAAGTCTTTATTTTTGGTATAGGGCATTTATAAATTGTTTAATTTTTAGGGGGAAAGTTTTTGTAATTTAATTATAATTCTAACTTTCCGGGAAATTAAATATTTTATCTTAAGATTTTAATTTTCATCTCTTCTTTTTTGGGTTTATTATAAAATCTAGGGTTTATGGGGATTTTATTCCTATAAAGGTTATTTCAATAGCTTTGTAACCTCTAGGGGTTCTTAATACCATCATATATTCCAAAGGGATTTGGTTTCACTTCCTATTCGTTCCTTTAATCTTTCTCGACTCTTATTACCAAATATGTTTCTAATACAAATTAAAAATGACGTGGGTTGCCACTCCAGATCTTTTGGAAAAGATTAGTTTTCACCATTATAATCTTACGATTTTTAAATATATGCCCTGACATTTTTAAAAAGTCCATTTTTCCTTCCCGGTTTTTTTAGGAATGGATTTATTTTATCAAATGCTTTTTCTGCATCTATTAGATGATCATATGGTTTTTTTATTTTGCTTATTGATTAAGTCAATTATGCTAATAGTTTTCCTAATATTGAACCAGCCCTGATTCTTTTATAAATCCTACTTGATCATAGTGTATTATCCTGTGGATGTTTTTTAATCTTTTGCTAATTTTTATTTAAGTTTTAGCATCGATATTCATTAAATTGGTCTATAATTTTTTCTCTGTTTTCAGCCTACCTGGGTTTATATCAGTACCATTCGTTATAAAAGGAGTTTGGTAGGACTTTCAGTCCCTATTTTTCAAATGTTTATATTCATTGGGGTTAATTTTCTTTAAATGTTTGGTAGAATTCAATGTAAATCCATCTGGTCCTGGGGATTTTTTTCTTGGGGAGTTGGTTAATAGTTAGTTATTTCTTTTTTCTAAGATGGGATTTTTAGGATATTTACTTCTTCCTTGTTAATCTGGGCAAGCTATATTTTAAAGGTATTCTTCCATTTATTTAAGTTGTCAATTTATTGCCATAAAGTTGGGCAAAGTAATTCCTAATTTTGCTCTAATTTTCCTTTCATTAGTGTTCCCCTTTTTTTTTAAGACCAAAATTTGTTTTCCTTTCCTTTTTTTATCATTTTTACTATGGGTTTTCATTTTGTTGGTTTATAACCAACTCTTAGTTTTATTAATTAATTCAATTTTTTTTACTTTAATTTTGTTGATCTCTTTTTATTTTTAAATTTTTTGGTTTTGGGGGTTTTAATTTTTCCTTTTCAGATTTTTTAGTTGTCCCCTTTTTCCTTTTTTTTTTAGAATTCCTAATTAAATTTCCCTTATTACCCTTTGGCTGCATCCCTTTTATTTTTCTTTTTTTTTTTTTGGGTAATTAATTTTCTTTCTTTTAACCCCTTTTTTAGTTGAGATTCTTTAGTTTCCAATTTTTTTGGTCTAACTTCCCTTTTTGTTTAGTGTAATTTTTATTGCATCGTGGTCTGAAAAGGATGCATTCTTTTCGCCTTACTGATTGGGTTTGGGTTTATTGTTATTGGGGTTATTTTTTTAAAAGGAGAATGCTAAAAAATTTTTGTCTCCATTTTTTTTCTTCGACTTCATTCCTCTTTTTTTTTTTTCTTTTACCTTTTTTTTTTTTTAGGTTTTTTTTCTTTTGGGTTCAAGGGTTGGTCTCCCATTTAATAGTTTTTACATTTCTTCTTGGTTTCTTTTTGCTTTAAAATTTTGTCCCCTTTTTTAATATTTTTTGCAACTTCTTATTTACAAATTGCGGTTTTTTCTATTTTTTAATTTAATTTTTTTTTTCCTGTTAGTGGTCTACCCCTGTTTTTTCCCCTTTTAAATTTTTCCTCCTTTTTTTATTCCATTATTTGTTATTTTTCAAACCATTTGTTGGGCTTCTTTTTCCTTCTCCCTTCCCTTTTGGGGGTTTCCCCCACTTTTTTTTTCCTTTTATTCTCCACTTGTTCCTTTTTGCTTTTTCCCTTCCCCCCTTTTTTATTCGGGCCTTCCTTTCCCCCTCCCTTTTAGGGATCCTCCAAATTTTGATTTCCCTTTTTTTTTTCCTCTAGTTTCTTATTCCCTTTTTATTCCTTCCTTTTCATTTTTCCCTTCATTTTAAGGTTTTTTCAATATATTTAAATTTAAATTTTTTCTTAAAGTCTTCTTATCTAAACCCAAATTATTTCCCTTATTTTTTTCTCAAAATAAATTTTTTTTTTTTTAAATTTAATTTCCCTTTTTTTAAAAATCCTTTTATCTGTTTTAAAAAGGTAACATTATTTTTTAAAATCTTTTCCCAAAAAAATTCCCAAATTTTCTTTTTTTTTTTTTAGTTTATTTTGAAATAAATTTTGGCTGGTTTTTTAAAAAAGGGAAATTCCTTATTTTTGTGACCTTTCTTCCCTGAAAAGATTTTTCAGTGGGTTTTTTTTCTTGTAAAGTTCCTCTTTTGGAAACATATTTCCAGGTTGATCTTTTAAGTGGTGTGTAGTTTGGGTATTTTTTCCCCTCTTTTTAATTGTTTTTAGTCCTTGGATATTTTTCCTTTGGAGGTTCGGCTTTTTTCCACTATTTTCTTGGTGTTTTGATTTTAGGATCCCTTTCAGTGGGTGATCGGTGAATCGTTTCAATGTCTATTTTACCCTCTGTTTCTATGACTTCTGGGCAGTTCTCTTTGATAATTTCCTGGAAAATAGTGTCCAGGCTCTTTTTTTCATCGTATTTTTCTGGGAGTCGAATGATTCTCAGATTGTCTCTTCTAGACCTGTTTTCCAGGTCTGTTGTTTTCCCCAGAAGGTATTTCACATTTTTCTCCATTGTTTGGTTTTTTTGGTCTTGCTTGACTGATTCTTCTTGTCTCCTCGAGTCATTCAGTTCCATTTGTTCTATTCTTATTTTCAGTGAAGTGTTTTCTTCACTCACTTTTTTTATATCTTTTTCTAATTGTCCAATTTGTTCTATGGAATGTTTTTCCATTTCGCCCATTTTATTCTTTAGTGAGCTATTTTCTGTTTCCAGTTCAGTAATCCTATTTTTCAAGGATTTTATTTCTTTATCCACTCTGTCTTTAACTGAGTGGGATGACTTCTCCAGACTCTCTTGCCAAGCCTCCCTCTCCTTTTCCCATTTTTCTTGTAGCTCTCTTGTGAGAGCCTTTTTAATTTCTTCTATGAGATTCATCTGTGCTGAGGAACAGATGATCTCCTGTGGGGATTCACCTGAAGATAATCTGTTTTTAGTCTCCTCAGGGTTTAGAGTCTGTTCTCTGTCTGTATAAAAGCTGTCAGTAGTTAAAGTCCTTTTTAACTTTTTGCTCATTTTGTCAGAGAAGAATCAGAGACAAACTAGCAAAGAAAAAAAAGGAAAAAAAAACACAAGTGGAATCTGCTTTTTTGGGGGAGGTGCTGGGTGGCGTTACCAAGCTTCCTAGCTTCCTCTACAGACTGAGGGGGCAGCAGCGAGGCACTAGCAGGACTGTGCTGCGCCTTAGCTCTGAGACTGTGCTGAGATGCTGTGGGGGAGGGGTGGCCAGTCCCAAGGAACTCCAGCTGTTTGGGGTTGTATTCTTCACCCCTGGTGTTTTTAGCTTCTCTGCTGGGCTACTGACTTGCTGTCAGGGCAAAGTATCCAATCCTGTAGTGAAGCTCTCCCCGCAGAGACGGCTGAGATCACACCCCAACCCCCTCCGGTCTGCTTGGCTTTGAGCTGCCTGCCGAGCTCTTGCCATTGTCTGCCCTCAGCCTGTGCCCAATCTAAAACCGTCCCGCCCTCAAGCAAAAACATACCTTTGCTGGCAAATCTCAAGAATGTCTTCTCTTGGTAACTGTTTGTGGGTTTTTTTTTTCAGTCAGGCATTAATTCAGAGGCTTGTAATGAGATGGATTCTGAGAGAAAATGTGGAGCTTACACAGCTGTGTGCATCCTCGCCGCCATCTTGGCTGGAAGTCCTAGTCCAAACATTCTGAAAAGCAATTTGGAACTAAGACTATACTAGGTAGCCTCAGGTTTTTTGGTGAAGGGTTCGATGGGATGCCATCTGAGACTACCTATCTATAGTGAACTAGATTAATTTTCAATCCATTGTACATCAATCAGAATAGTATTTAGTTAAAATTGAACACAAGGGTAAGTAATCCTTGCTAAATAAAGAAATACAAAAATGTCACATTAATATAACATAACTTGTCAAGCCATCCTCCAATTAATGTATATCCTTTCAATTTTTGAGTCTTTGTTACCACATGAAGAGCTGTTATAAGCATATTTTTGTACATATGAATGTTATTCCTACTTTTGATCCATTTGGGATATAGATATAATCACAATATTATTGAGTCATAGGGTATACACAATTCAATAGCTTCTGTAGTATGACTCCAGCTATGTTCAGATAAGCTATATACATTGTATATGGGAAATAAATCAATAGAAGAAAAACATCAAAATTAAGGAAAATGATAAAACATTAAGTCTCTTGAAAGTATCTCTATAAATAATTAAATGTGCATTGAAAGAAATGCATACATTTATCTTTCAATATGTCCTTTTGAAACACAATTTTTGGAGGAGTTGATTCCTTTGCAGATAAAGCAAGAAGCATCAAGGAAATAGTTAAGCATGCTAGGATTTATAGTCCAATGGCCTGCAGAAAACTGAAAATTCATCATGGATGCTGAATGTTAAAATAACACAGAGGATATTTTGAAAGTATCTACGAAAGATGGAACAGGGTGGGCAAAGATGGAATTGGATGGAGATAAAATGAAGTGCAGAGAGAGCTGAGTAAAATTTCAGTTGAGGAACTGAATATAAATGTTATAATAATCAGTTATCTTTGGATGGCTTGTTGTGTATACTCTGGCATTAAGCACTAAATATAGCAAACTGCCTTCCAGTAAACATCTGCTCTATGAGTGTCAGAACTTTAACTAACCTTGGAAAATTGCTAGGTTTTATTTATTTAGATAATAGAGAAAAGTTCCCAAAAGTTTCCAACTCTACTCATTTCCTTCCTAATCCTATGGATCACCTAGCTATTTATTCTGATATTCTGATTTGCTTCTTTCTTGCACTCTAATTTGTTATTTTAGTCTAATTCTATTTCTGTGTGTACATGTGTTGTGTGTGTGTATATGTGCACGTGTGTACAGGAATGTAGTGAAAAATACAGTAATTAGCTGAAAGTTTCAAGGAAATAAAAAATAAAAATAAGAAAATAGATGAATGAAATTCATTTTCTTCTAGTTAGCTGACCTATTAATTTGATGCCTTCACTTACTATATTGTATTGTCAACCAGTATTCACTTCTAACTTCTCCAAATTAGGAAAAAGAAGAATCTATGGATTCAGGACACCTATCCATAGTAAAAAATCACAGTATTAACTTTTTATCTCTATCCAGTTAGGTTGCTTAGAACTCAAGAGACTTGAAAAGTTCCCATCTCCTACACACACCATTGAGATGATTCCAAACAGAAAAGAAGACTTTGACCAAGTCATGTCCTTAGCTTAACATGGTTTTGTGCAGGGGGGTGCTGATAAATTGTTAATTAGTTCTGGGTTGGAGGGATGATTTTTTTCCTAGTAATAAATTGACTTTTAAGTTTAATCAACCTCATTTGCCAACCTATTAATTCTCTTTTGATATTTTTTCTTCCATAACTCTTATTTCTTTTATTTTATTTCTTTTTTTTTATTTTTGCTGAGGCAATTAGAGTTAAGTGACTTGCCCAAGGTCATACAGCTAGGAGGTGTTAAGTGTCTGAGACCAGATTTGACTGAGATCTTCCTGACTTCAGGGCTGGTACTCTATCCACTAGTTGCCCCTATCACTCTCATTTCTTTGCTCAACTTTTCCTCTATCACTCATTCCATTCTTTAACTCCTTCCTGAATTATTATTGGTCTTCTGGCCAATTAGCATTTTCTCTGAGGTTCTGCTTGTAGCTATTTTCATATTGCTAACACTATCTAATATGTATTTTGATTTTTCTTGCCACTGTAGTAATTTTTATGGTGAGTTGCCTTCTTTGTTGTTTGTTGATTTTCCTAGCCAATTTCTTTTATTTGAACTTTTTATAAAAGTTAGCCTCTGCTTACCTAAGATTGAAAAGCATTTGCCAAGCTTTTGTTTTGTTCTTGCTGCTCTTTTCAGAGCTAATTGTGAAAGTATCCATGTTTTTCCTTGATTTCATGTCGGTGCTATTCTGGGGAAAGTGGGGTAACTGCTCTTCCAGTCTGAACTGCCATCTTTATTCAGAAATGAACCTTAGTTCCCCAAAGCCAGAAATACTATATTTTAATGAAACTGACAACCTAGAGGTAATGGATAAATAGAAACAAAAATGTAAATTACCTATTAAATTAACAAAAAAGGAATATGGCAAATATTATAACAGGTATCAGAAAAGAGACAAGTGAATGCATTGTTTATAAAGCTCTCAATTGCAATAGCCATTCTGTAAAGTTATTTATAACCATACCCTAATATTGACCCCATAGTGATCAAAGAAACCAAAAAAGATCATTGTATATTGATCTGTAATAGCTTATTTTTAATAGTTTGCAAAAAATAAATAAAGTAAAACTAAGAGATGGAAAGTGTTATCCTACTGGATAATGATACAATCATTATGAATGCATTATTGCAGCATATGAGACAATGCAAAGGGAAATTACAGAGGATTCAAAGATTTCTATGAACTCATCTAGAAAGAACAAAAAAAACTAGGACAACACTTTTTATAATAAGAACATTATAGAAAATAAAATAACTGAAAGAATTTAGAAAACTGACCACTGAAGAGAGATACCAATGGTTCTGTAATACTTATAGGACCATCAGGACAAACTTCTGTTCCTAAATTATTGCATCATTTCATCACATTTGATTCAATTACAAATCCATAAGCATTTAATTATCTATATCAAAGAATTCATAAACTGATTGATATAAATATCCTCTTGAATATATATCATATTTTATTTTTGTACTATTCTTATTTGTATATTTCTGTAAATAGATGATGAGTCTAATATTTTTTGCATGTTATTTTGTTTTATTTTCTTAAATATTGATTATCAGTTAAACATTTGAAGTATCCATTTCATCCTTCAGTACCAATATGACTAGGTCTTTTTCTTTTCATAAATATCTTTGATTTCTTTTATCTTTTCATATATGTTATTGTCAATAATATGCTGAGGTATAGATTTTAACATTACTAAATAGGTTAATCTACTATTTGCATGTTTCTAAGATCAAATTCTTTGATTCATAAACATAAAACATTACTGAGCAAAATAAGAACAAAAATAAATGTCAGGGTTCACAATATGTATTTTAAAAATATGACTGTAGGAAATGCCAGATAAGTGTTACCAAATCACTATTAAAAACTCTTAGTGGCAGAAAAAAAAGATTAAAACAATAATACAAATACATTAATGATGATTTAGGAATGAGAAAATCAACCCAGTCAAAAAAAAACACTTGGTGGAAAAGCTTTCCTTTCTTTTTATATTTTCATCTTTATTTCTGAATCACATTTTTCATTGGCATCATCTAACAACTTTGTAGAACTTTTAAGGACAAATTAAGATGTAATCTGTGTAAGCAATTTAAACAACTGGTACTGAGATTAAATTTCCACTCTAGTAATTATTTCTGATCCATCATCAGGGCAGAAATTGACTTTATTATTTCATATCAAATCATTTTTTAAAAGATAAGAATAAAGTTGCTTAAAAGTTAAATTTCAAAGCTATTTAACATGAAAACATAGGTGTCAGATATTCACAGGAAATATTTCTTAAATATCAGTTACTTGATCACATTAAAATAAAAGATTATTTTTAAGTTTGCAAAAAGATGAAATTGGAAATTAAACACCAATACCAAAATTTCCATTTGAACTTATGTTTAATTGTTGGAATACACAGGAGAGCTGCTGAAATACACGGGAGCCACCTGACAGTGGCTGCTAGATATCCAATCCAGAATGGATCTTCTCTTGTGAAAGGATGATGCGAGGAGACTGAGAGGCAGTTGCCGTTCTCTGACCTCTCTGACTGAGAGGCCATTGTATTGTCTGACCTCTCTCTTCTTCCCTCTGCCTCCAACTTATCTCTTCCCAATCGACAACACCTGTGTCAGCAAAGGCTGCCTTGCAACCTTTCTGAAGTTATGATCCAAAACTGTGGAGGCCCTCATAGAATTGACCTGTCCCTTAACATTTAATTATCAGTCATTTAAAAGTATACTAATTTGAGTTTATTTATTTTCCTTTTAACAAAATAACATTTTAGTTATTGGATAAAAATTTAATTTTGTTTTCAATTTTCTTTTAAGAAGTTAAATGCTGAGATAGTAACTTAAAGAACAGTTTTTCTCAGTGTGATTATATCTTTCAGCACACATAATTTCAAAATTTTTGTATTCACCAGTAGTTTTATGCATTTCAAAAACACTTTGTGGCAGATAAATTTTTAAAAATTGTAGACTATATTCTCTAACCCAAAATTAAAAGAAAATTTTAAACTATTAAAGGACAACAATATATGGGGAAAATCTTATATGTGATATGAAAAGTAACATTGCAGTCAATTCTCTTTTCTGTTCATGATGGCATAGGAAGTAAAGGTAGGGATTCAGTACCTTAGAATTCTGGGCTACACTAATTAGTTCTACAAATCTTGTCAAACATTACTCTTCTACAATAATAAAAATAAATCAAAATAATGAAAAAAAGAATGTTTCCAACACCAAAGAATTTTGCATTATGAACAATGATTTTTCATTGGCAGTCCCCTTAAAGATTGTTGCTATTAGTATCCAACATTTCCCTTATATATTTGATTTTCTTATTATTAAAAAAGCAAAATGTTTATGACAAAAAGTTAAACAATATCTCTTGCTCATTCCCTAGCATTTAATTAGAAGAGCTCTCTGAATAGATGCTATATAGTAAAGGTTATCATTATATGCATCTATTCTGTAAAATATATTGTATATCTCTGTTTATATATTGAGCTTACAATTGCTCCTTGAAAGCAGGAATTACTTCTTTGCTTTTCTTTGTATCATCATAATGTACAGCATTGTTTGGCTCATAATAATAGCTTAATAATTATTTGCTGACTCAAAACTGTCAGCAGACTCAACAACAATAACAAAAACTCTTGTGTATCTAATAGAAATTTATTTCATTTTCTATTTAGATACAAACTCAGAGTTTTTAGACACTGTAAGTTTTTATGACAAGCCTAAGATCACATTGCCACTATATGTCAGAGGCGAGATTTGAACTCATCTTCCTGAATTCAGTTGATCTATTTCTCCTACAATGTGGTAATTAAAGGAAAATAAAATCAATTTTCATGTGAAGTTGAAGGTTTGGGTGGAAAGAGTGTTGATTGGACACCATAGAAGGGATAATTTATGTGCGGTCTTTTGTATGTTTTGTTTTTTTTTTGGCAAAGTTACAAAATGACCTTCCTCTGCAAGTTAACTTTCAGTACTTCTGCAGGTACCTGATACTGGATAAGAGAAACTGGTCCTATTTCTGTAATTGGCCAAATCTAGCCTTAAAAGAAATCATCATTAAGTTATAGTATTAGAAATATGGAGAGGCAAGAAGTATGCTGATGATTAGGGCAAAGAGAGAAGAATTATTAGAATTTGTGTAACCAAACTTATTAACCAATTTGCATTTCTTAAGCATCTGCTATATACTAGTCACTTTCATTGGTGCAGCAGATAAAAAGACAAAACAACAATCTGTTCTCAAGAAATTCACCATTAAGGTAGAAAGCATATGTAAATATAATAATAAACATGTTATGTTCAAATATGCATATGTATTAAAAATAAATACAACCAAGAGACTATATTTCAAATAATTAACTCCTACATTTAAACAAAAAATAAATATACATTAAACATAAACATATTCCTTCTACAAAGAAAGGCAACCTTCTCAAATAGAGTCTATAGTAGCACTGTCAGTATATCATAATAAATGTATCCAGTCCCACACAGGGGCTTGGTCCATCACTTATCCTTACTTCTACAGGCAGAAATTCAATAACAGTAGCATCTTGAATTATGGGATAGAAAGGCCAGTCAGAACAGTATACTGATACATAAAAGAATATTGAATGGAATCATCAGAGAAGGACCTTGAGATTATGTAGTCATCTCTCATTTTAAAGGGAAATAAATTGAGAAATTAACTTAAAAATTAGGAAACCCTAAAAGTAAGATTCAAATCCAATTCCTCTAATTTAAAAGGTAGCATTTTCCTCATTATGTTCCATAAGAGAGAATTTTATTCTGGACCCAGCAAATCAATATTCTCTATCACTGATTGAATTTTTTCTGTGTATTTATAATAATCTCTATGGTATTTTGGGAGCCTTATATATTCAATACACATATTACATGCTTATTGAAAAGTTACACTAATTATTGAGATGGGTTTGTGAAATGTCACAATGTCATAATCAAATACTTTCTTAAGCAGTTTGTTGAAGAATTACATCATACAAATTTTCTTTTACTTGTATGTTTCAGAAAATATTGTAAGTCTTTTATTCTACCAGGAGTTTAACCTGTAATATCTTTGATTTCACTAGGGATTAAAATTTGTTTGGTTTCAAAATGTGACAGTGGTTAAAATCAAGCTATTGAGAAGCAAAAAAGAATGATGGTCACATTATATACTATAAAATTGTTTGAGTACTTTAAGGATTTATATGTTTTGTTTTGTTTTGTTTTTTCCCATGTATGCATTATCTTGAGGACATTACTTAAACAACTGTGAAATAAATGGGTTGGATCAGATGACCTCTTAGATTTCTTTCAGCTCTAATCATATGGTTTTTTGGGATCTCTAAAGTTCTCCCTCTGCCAAAGCAAAGCAGAATCCTTTTGCCAAAATAGGACAATAAATGACTGATTACCCTCAGTATAGTTCATAACCTAGCAACCAACTTTCTGAACCTCTATGAACTCCTTAGACTGGTCCTCAGGGAAAAGAGAGTATGCTATAGAGGATATGAAGCCTATCTAGTCTGGTAGATACTATGTGTGAAACGTGCATTAATTTTTCATTTATTTCATTATCTGAGGTTTGCCTTCATTATATTCCTCATAAACATTTTATTTAAAAATTAAATACAGAATAAGAAAAAGAAAAATAGAAAGCGGCAGCAAAAGGAAGAGAAAAAAAATTTCCATGTGCCCACAATAGCTCAAAGAGGATTCAAAATATGTAATAATGTATTTACTTTTCAAGAAAGCATATATAATAAAAGACATTGTATTTGTAACTCTCCACCTCTTCTTTGCTTCTTTGTACAATAATTTTGTTTTCTGTTTGCATTTTTTTACTTCATTTGTTTTCCCCTTTCCTTCCCTCCACTTCCCCCAAGAAGGCTATAATTAAGCACTGGTATATTTATATGTATATGTTAAATGCATATATATACACAGAGATAGACACACACAGACACACCCCATAGATAGATATAGACAGACATCTAAAACTATTAATATGGCTAACACATAATGCAGATTTTTCTTAGTTGAATATTTTTTTTTAATTTTACTTTGTCTGACTTCAATGATTGCTACTCTACTTTTTTTTTTTAAACAAATTCTATGCCAGATCATTCTTATTGTGTTTGTGTATATCAAGTATTTCCAATCACTGCTAAGTTGTCTACTTTACTTTTGCACTTTAATTTATTTTGCTATTACTTACTCTTCTTCCTGCACCCTCCATGAATTCCTCCCTTTCCTTCTTCCCCATTCTTTCTCTTCCACTTTATCCCTTTCCCATTAATCCACATACCTTATCATATCCCTGTAAATCTAGACACTCTTCTATATCCCATTTTATCTTCTCCTCATCTTATTTCTTTATAGGTTGTGAAGTATACTATACTTTTCTCAAGATATAAATATTGCTCCCTCTTTAACCTATTCCCAATGTGAGTAGGTTTTCACAACTACCAGTACTCCTCTCTCTTGATTTCTTATCTCATTCCCATAGCATAATTTATATTGTTACCTTTTTCTATATAGTTTTGTATTTTAGAATCACATCATATTTTACTCTAATATTTCTTTTGGAGTACCCAACTATTGATGTAAAACATGGACATACATTTGATGTGAAAACATATTTCTTAAATTTCCTATTGATTTCAGGTGTGTTTGAGACACAATGAAAATCTGAAAGTTCATTGAATGTCCATTTTTCCATTCAATATTATATTTAGGCTTTTTTTGAACTTATTATTTGCAGCTGCAACTCTATATTTTTGTTAGTTGCTATATAGTATTTCAGGAGTTATAGTCTTTTATTGTAAACACTGATAAATCTTATGCAATTTTTTAAAATTTTAGTTCAAGCATATTTGAATTGTTTTGCTGTCATTGCTTGTAAAATTATCTCCTTCATCTAGTATTTTTGAAATTTAGCAATTATTCATATAGATTTTCCTTGTAAGATCTCATTGAGGTGGTGATTGTTAATTTTTTTTCTATTTCTACTTTCCTCTTGTGTTCTCTCACTTCAGATCAATTTTCTTTGATCATTTCTTGTATTGTGTCAAGGTTCTCTTTTTGTTCACAGTTTTCAGGTGGTCCAATTATTTTTATGCTTTCTCTTCATTTGCTCTTTGTATCTGTTGTTTTCCTTATAGGAAGTTTCACATTATCTTGTATTTTTTACTCTTTATATTTTGTTTTATTATTTCTTGATCTGTTATAACTTCATTGAATTTCCCTTGCTCAATTATCATTTTCAAAGAAGCATTTTCTTTTTTTAAGACTCTGGATTACTTTTCTATTTGGTTGATTTTCATTTCATAATATTCTTGTTTTCTTGGATTGTTTTTCATTTTGTTTTGTTTTGGCTTTTACTCAGTCTTTCTAATTTGATTTTTGAAGTCTTATTAAAGAGTTATTCTATAAATTTTTAGGCATATAACCATTTATTTTTTTATAGCTTTTTATTTATCAGATATATGCCTGGGTAATTTTTCAGCATTGACAATTGCAAAACCTTTTGTTCCAACTCTTCCCCCTCCTTCCTTCCATCCCCTCCTCCAGATGGCAGGTTGATCAATACATTTCAAATATGTTAAAGTATAAATTAAATATAGTATATGTATACATGTCCAAACAGTTATTTTGCTGTACACAAAAGAATCAGACTTTGAAATAGTGTATAATTAGCCTGTGAAGGAAATCGAAAATGCAGGCAGACAAAAATACAGGGATTGGGAATTCTATTTTATGATGACCACATTAGCACCTAGGATACCCCAGAATCAGCCAGAGTCAAGATAAGCAAAAGTCCTTACTCTTTATTCTTGGTCTTTAGACGCAGGTTTGAACAGGATGGAAGCAGAATCTTGTCGACCACGTTCTTCCTTGAACCAGCACAGGATAGTGAGAAACACCTTATCCAACTGGTAATTAGCTCTAAGTGCTTGAACCAACCTCAGTGCAAATACTCAGGAGTTTCAGCCCTTTACACTATGTAGTGGTTCATAGTCATCTCTCAGAGTTCTTTCATTAGGTGTAGCTGGTTCAATTCATTACTGTTCTATTGGAACTGATTTGGTTCATCTCATTGTTGAAGAGGGTCACATCCATCAGAATTGATCATCATATAGTATTGTTGTTAAAGTATATAATGATCTCCTTGTCCTGCTCATTTCACTCAGCATCAATTCATGTAAGTCTCTTCAGGACTTTCTGAAATCATCCTGTTAGTCATTTCTTACTGAACAATAATATTCCATAATATTCATATACCACAATTTATTCAGCCATTCTTGAACTGATGGGCATCCACTCAGTTTCCAGTTTCTGGCCACTACAAAGAGACCTGCCACAAACATTCTTGTACATACAGGTCCCTTCTTTAAGATTTCTTTAGGATATAAGCCCAGTAGTAATACTGCTGGATCAAAGGGTATGCACAGTTTGATAACTTTTTGAGCATAGTCCCAAATTGCTCTCCAGAATGGCTGGATGTATTCACAATTCCACCAACAATGTATCAATCTCCCTGTTTTTCCACATCCTCTCCAACATTGCTCATTATCTTTCCATGTCATTCTAGCCAATCTGACAGATGTGTAGTGGTATCTCAGAGCTGTCTTAATTTGCATTTCTCTGATTAATAATGACTTGGAGCATTTTTCATATGGCTAGAAATAGTTTCAACCTCTTCATCTGAGAATTGTCTGTTTATATCCTTTGATCATTTATCAATTGGAGAATGTTTTGATTGGCAGATAACCATTTTGTATTTTTTTAGGCTAGGAGAGGCTTCTTCTAAAGATGAATATGCTGCAGGGAATATCGCAGACCCTGTCTTCTTATTAAAAGACATATATAATCAGATAGGACTAATTAGGAGCTCCCTTAATTTATTAAGGTCAAATAATATGTGCTGCCATAAAGTGTTATAGAATCTATGCCTGATCTAAGGGCATTGACCTTGTCAAGCATATCTGGCAGTGGTTTTCTTATCTTCCTGATAATATACATTTGAAGTATCAAAACTAAGAATCTTCTTTTCTGTAACAAGGCGTAATGTAATTATTTGTAAAGGGGATGTAAGTTGGTGAAAAATACACTATTTTTTGTGATGTTTCTAGAGCTAATAAAGTATTTTGAAAGTGAGATTTTTTAAAAAGATAACAATTTCTTCCAACCCCCCCCATAGCAAAGTTGTAAAAATAATTACCAAAATACTAACCTGAAAATTCCAGCATAACCATCCCTTAAGCTAAAGTGATTTTCTTAGGAATATGAGAGAGAAAAAGACAGACTGAGAGAAAGAGAGGGAGACAGAGACAGAAATACAAAGATAGAGCTAAAGAGACAATGAGAGAAATTATTTTAGAGGCCTGGTATACAAATATGCATATTATAATTCTTTTCACAAAGCAAAAACTAGTAACCTAACTAACAAACATCAATGAGAAAAAATATTACTACAGTTCTGAAATATAATAGCTTGAACATTAAAAATCTAAATTGCTTAGTTTATGGGCCTTTTTACATATGCAGAGAAAATATAAGGTCAATTTATCAAAGTGAGATAGAATTCATTAAATATTCTTAATCATCATTAAGCCTTAAATGACATGTGAGATCAATCTGATTGCTAAGAAAATATGATGAATTACTTAATGCCACCATCTACATATATAAATATTAGGATATTGGTAGCTTGTGGAATATTTTACGGAGCATAAAATACTTCATCTCTAAGACAATATGTAATATAGCTTTACAAATAAGTATATGGGTAGAAAATGAGAAAGGTAATTGTACAATTTAAAAAATTATGCCAATTAGTTTACATTGTAGATGCCAACTTTCAACAAATAAATAAGTCATTTAAAAGTGAGCTGTCATTGGAGGTAGAAAAAGTTTATGCAGTGAAACTATAATAAAAAAGTACTTCACAGAAAGTACATCATGGTCACTCATTTACCATTTTACTGAATTCATGACTGATGTACATAAATGCAGAACTTATCTAGAGTATTACTTAATTGAAGATTTTGCTTAGGAATATCCTTGCTGTTAAGGATTTCTAAATTTTTGCATGTTACTGATGTCTTGGACAGACTGGAGAAGATATAAAAATATTTTTTAGGAAGCCTAGAGCTTATGATTGGCAAATCTTTATGGGCTAGCACCCTTCTATAATCTCAAGTCTTGAATTATTCCACTTCTTTCAATTCCCTCTCATCATTGTTTGATGGAAGTCATAATTCACTGAAATCTGCTTTTATTGGGAACAGAAAGTGGACTCTCAGATGATTCCACTTTCCATTCTCTGACTGTTTTAAATTTCATGCAACAAAGTATCCTATGGTGCATTGTCTCCCAATCACTGTTCTGATTCCTTCTATGTATTATCTGCCCCTTTAAATTGTAAGTTTATTGAAGACAGACAATCTCTTTCTTTTTATTCATTTTATCTCCAGCACTGAAGAGTGCCTGGCAAGATCATATCTGCTTAATAAATGTTTATTGGATTGAATATGATATGGTGTCATCCATTATGAGAGAAGGGGTTAGAATGACATTTGGAAACTACCAGAAAGAAGATATTTGCAACATCTATCATCTATCAGAAATTAATCAAGCGTGATTAAATTTCCAAGAAGCTGTGTAGTTCTAGTTATTAGACGATGTGGATGTGTAATGAATCACCTTGGCCCTATTGTGTTACTTCCTCTAGTACTCTTTAGGAAACCTATTGTAAATAATGGAATTGAGCAATGAAAAAATATGAGGGGCAGACTGGGAGCCCAAGAAGGAGCAAAATAAACAAGCATCATGATAAAACAGAGAATTGGCTTAGGAGTGAGGATAAGTGCAATAGGACAGAAATTGTATCTACAAAGTATAATTTACAAGTTCAAGGTTAGACTAAAATGTTTCTACCATTTGACCTTGAAATGCCAATCTCTCTCACACACATACACACACACACACTGCCCAATGAAGTACAAATCTAAAAAAGGAATTTCACATAGATATGTAAATATTCATCTGTACCCCTTTGGAAGGTAATGAGGAATTAAGAAGAAAAGTATCACTGACATAAAGAATCACATATTTGAATTAAAGGGACTGCTATAGTGATTTGGTCCAACCAATGCCTCTTTTATAGCCATTGATTATATATATATATATATATATATATATATATATATATATTCAAATCAGTGATTATAATGATAAATATTACAGTGCCAAACAGAGATTCCTGCAGTATTACATTGGAGATATTCAGGTATATTGACATTATATCATTTCCAAATACATATTATTTGAATCAAATAATCTAAGAAGTTATGAATCATGTAATTATATAAACATTGAGGCAAAATCTGTCCATCTTCACCACAAGAATATTAAAGGATGCCTTATCAATTTTTCCCCTACAAAAGCCAGAGCAACTATACCCACAACAGACCTCTTATATAATAGATTATTTTGGCAATTTAGTAATGGTAGAAGAGGAAACAGACTATATAAACAACTTGTGTCATTTAATAGATCATTTACTGAAATGAATGGCAGGGAGATCGGTTTTTCTTTTCTTTTTTTATTTGTTTTTCTTACTTGTCATTGTATAACCTTTTAAAAAAGACATTTTCTGGACTTCTGGCCAAGATAGCAGAGAAGACACACACCTCTATCTAAGCTCCTTTTTGCCCTCAGAATATTTTATTTCATGACAAGGCCTCAGAACTGGGGCTTGACTGAAAAAATCCACAAATAATTACCAACAGAAGATATCTTCGAAATTCTCCAGAAAAGGTCTGTTTTGCTTGCTGGCAGGGATGGTTAGATCAGGCACAGCTGAAGGCAGGCAATGAGCAAGAACAGCAGGCAGTGAGAGGACAGAAGGCAGCTCACACTGAGCAGACTTGAGGGGGTAGGATGTGATCTCAGCCATTCCTGTGGGGAGAACTTTAGCACAGTGTGGCTACTTTGCCCTATCAGCAAGCCAGTAGATCATTAGAGAAGCTATGAAGACAGGGGGTAAAGACTATAATCCTGAAAAGCTAGGGTCTCTCAGGACCTGGCCACACCTATGCAGAGTGACTCAGCATGCTCTCAGAGTCTCAGAGCACAGAGTAATAAAGCAATTGTTGTCCTGCTAGTGCCAAACTGCTGAAACCCTGCAGTCTGTAGAGGACCCTCGGTAATACCATCCAGCACCCCCCCAAAAAAAATAGACTGCATTTGTTTTGTTTTGTTTTTTTGTTAGTTTGTTTCATTTCATTCTTCTTTGACAAAATGAGCAAAAAATTAAAGCAAGCTCTAACAATACAGAGATTCTATACAGATAGAGAGCAGACTTTAAACCCTGAGGAGACTAAAAATAGACCGTCTCCAAATGAATCCCAAAGGGGGATATGATCTGGTCCTCAACACACAAGACTCTCATAAAAGAAATTAGAAAGGCTCTCACAAGAGAGTGAGAAGAAAAATGGACAAAGGAAAGGGAAGCTTAGCAAGAGAGTCTGGATAAATCATCCCACTCATTTAAAGATAGAGTGGATAAAGAAATCAACTCCTTAAAAAACAGAATAAGTGAATTGGAAAAGGTAAACAATTCCAAGGAAAACAGAATTAGTGAATTGGAAAAAGATAATAGCTCTCTAAAAAATAAAATTGGTGAAATGAAAAAAAAACCTCCATAAAACAAAACAACTCACTTAAAAACTCAATTGTACAATTAGAAAAAAATACAAAAAAGTAAGTGAAGAAAATAATTCATTAAAAATCAGAATTGAACAAATGGAATTGAATGACTCAAGGAGACAACAAGAATCAGTGAAGCAAAACCAAGAAAATCAAACAATGGAAAAAAAGTGAAATACCTTCTTGCTATCACATCAAGGAAAAAATACTACAATCTGCTAGAAAAAAAGAATTCAAATATAGAGAAGACACAATAAGGATTACTCAGGATCTAGCAGCATCCACAGTGAAGAATCAAAGGGCCTGGAATCTGATATTCTGAAAGCCCAAGGAACTTGGTATGCATCTAATAATAACTTACTCAGGAAAAATGAGCATTTTTTTTCTAGGGAGGAAGATGAACATTCAGTGAAATAGGTGAATTTCATCTATTTCTGATGAAAAAAGAGGAACTAAACAAAAAGTTTGATCTCCAAATATAGGACTCAAGAAAAACATGAAAAAGGTTAAAAGAAATCTTGAGAACTATATTTCTGTTATAAATATACATAAAGAACACATGTATAATTTGTTTTAGAAACTAAAAGTGGAAATGAAATTGTATGAGAAAAAGGGTAAAGTGAGGGTACTATATCTCACAAAGAGGCAAAGGAAACATACTATATCTGAGAGAAAGAAGGGAGAGCAATGAACATAAGGAGTATCTTACTCTCAGCAGAATTTGCTTAAAGAAAAAAAAAATATTAGACATATTTGATTTACAGAGAAACTTTTCCCACCTCATTGAAAAGTGGGAGGAGAAAAGTGAAAAGGGAAGGAGTAAGCTAAACTGAAGGGAAAACAGAAATTGTGAGGAAAAGGGGTAAGAAAAAGGGAGAGATTCTAAGGAGGGAGGGATCCTAAAAAGGGAGGGCTGTGAGAAGCAAGTGGTGCTCATAACTTTAGTACTGGGGAGGGGGGCTAAGGGGAAAGGAAAGGAGAAAAGCATGAGCATGGGTTAACAAGATAGCCAGTAATACAGAATTAGTAATTTTAACCATAAATGTGAGTGGGATGACCTCTCCCATTAAGCAGAGGCGAATAGCTAACCCTACAAGATGTTGTCTACAAGAAACACATTTAAAGCAGGGAGATACATACAGAGTAAAGGTAAAAGGTTGGAGGAGAATTTATTATGCTTCAGGTGAAGCCAAAAAAGCAGGGATAGCCATCCTTATCTCAGATCAAGCAAAAGCAAAAATTGATCTACTTAAAAGAGATAAGGAAGGATAGCTAAGGGATAGCATAGACAGTGAAGAAATGTCAATATTAAACATATATGCACCAAGTGGTATAGCATCTAACTTCCTAAAGGAGAAGTTAAGAGAGTTGCAAGAAAAAAAAAAAAGAAATCAAAACTATAATAGTGGGAGATCTTAACTTTGCACTCTCAGAATTAGATAAATCAAACCACAAAACAAACAAGAAAGAAATTAAAGAGGTAAATAAATATTAGAAAAATTAGGTATCATAAATCTTTGGAGAAAGCTGAATGGAAACAGAAAGAAGTATACTTTCTCCTCAACAATTCAGGGAATCCATACAAAAATTGACCATATATCAGGACAAAAAGACCTCAATGTAAATGTGTGAAGGAAGAAATAGTAAATGCTTTATTTTCAGATCACGATGCAATAAAAACTATATTCAACAAAAAGTTAGGGGTAAATAGACCAAAAAATAATTGGAAACTAAATAATTTCATCTTAAAGAATGATTGGGTGAAACAGCAAATTATAGACACAATTAATAATTTCACTCCCGATAATGACAACAAGGAGACATACCAAAATTTGTGCAATGTACCCAAAGTGGTAATAAAAGGACATTTTATATCCTTAGAAGCTTACTTGAATAAAATAGAGAAAGAGAAGATCAATGAATTGGGCTTGAAACTTAAAAATCTAGAAAAAAAAAAACAAAATTAAAAACCCCCAATCAAATACTAAACTTGAAATTCTAAAATTAAAAGAAGAAATTAATAATAGTGAAAATAAAAAAAAAAACTATTGAACTAAAAAATAAAGCCAAGAGTTGGTTTTATGAAAAAAACAACAAAATATATAAACCTTTGATAAATCTGATTAGAAAAAGGAGAGAAGAAAATCAAATTAGTAGTCTTAAAAATGAAAAGGGAGACCTTTCCACCAATGAAGAGGAAATTAAAGAAATAATGAGTTACTTCGCCCAACTTTTTGCCAATAAATTTGATAACCTAAGTGAAATGGATGACTACCTACAAAAATATACACTTTCCAGATTAACAGAGGAGAAAGTAAATTGCTTAGATTGTCCCATTTCAGAAAAAGAAATAGAAAAAGCTATTAATCAACTCCCAAAGAAAAAATCCCCAGCACCAGATGGATTGACATGTGAATTCTACCAAACATTTAAAGAACAATTAACCCCAATGCTATATAAACTATTTGAAAAAATAGGGAATGAAGGAGTCCTACCAAACTCCTTTTACGACACAGACATGGTACTGATAGCTAAACCAGGTAGGCTGAAAACAGAGAAAGAAAATTATAGACCAATCTCTCTAATGAATATTGATGCTAAAATCTTAAATAAGATATTAGCAAAAAGACTACAGAAAATCGTTCCCAGGATAATACACAATGATCAAGTAGGATTTATACCAGGAATGCAGGGCTGGTTCAATATTAAGAAAACTATCAGTATAATTGGCCATATTAGTAACCAAATTAACATAAACCATATGATCATCTCAATAGATACAGAAAAAGCATTTGATAAAATCCAACATCCATTCCTATTGAAAATACTTGAGAGTATAGGAATAAATGGACTATTCCTTAAAATAATCAGTAGCATCTATTCAAAACCATCTGTAAGCATCATATGTAATGGGGCCAAACTGCAACCATTCCCAATAAGATCAGGAGTGAAACATGATTGCCCACTATCACCATTACTATTCAATGTTGTATTAGAAATGCTAGTTTTGGCGATAAGAGTTGAGAAAGAGATTAAAGGAATTAGAGTAGGCAATGAGGAAACCAAATTATCACTCTTTACTGATGATATGATGGTATACTTAGAGAACCCCAGAGATTCTACTAAAATTTTATTAGAAATAATTAGAAATAATTCACATTTAGCAAAGTTGCCAGATACAAAATAAACCCACATAAGTCATCAGCATTCTTACATAGCACTAACAAAATCCAACAGTTACAGTTACAAAGAGAAATTCCATTTAAATTAATTACTGATAGTATAAAATATTTAGGAATCTATCTGCCAAGAGAAAATCAGAAACTTTATCAGCAAAACTACAAAACACTTTCCACACAAATTAAGTCTGATTAACCCAATGGAAAAATATTAAATGCTCTTGGAAAGGGCAAGCAAATATAATTAAGATTACAATATTAACTAAACTAACCTATTTATCTAGCACTATACCAATCAGACTCCCAAAAGACTATTTTAAGACCTAGAAAAAATAACAACAAAGTTCATATGGAAAAACAAAAGGTCAAGAATTTTAAGGGAATTAATGAAAAAAAAATCAAATGAAGGTGGCCCAGCTCTACCAGATCTAAAATTATATTATAAAGAAGTGGTTACCAAAACCATTTGGTATTGGCTAAGAAATAAGACTAGTTGATCAGTGGAATAGGTTAGGTTCAAAGGAAAAAACAGCCAATAACTTTAATAATCTAGTGTCTGACAAACCCAAAGACCCCAGTTTTGTGGATAAGAACTCACTATTTGACAAAAATTTCTGTGAAAATTGGAATTTAGTATGGCAGAAACTAAGCATTGACCTACACTTAACACCATACACCAAGATAAGGTCAAAATGGGTTCATGACCTAGGCATAAAGAATGAGATTATAAATAAATTGGTAGAGCATAGGATAGTTTACCTCTCACACCTGTGGAAGAGGAAGGAATTTATGACCAAAGAAGAAGTAGAGATCATTATTGATCACAACATAAATAAATTTGATTATATTAAATTGAAAAGTTTTTGTACAAACAAAACTAATGCAGACAAGATTAAAAGGGAAATAATAAACTGGGAAAACAGTTCTGATAAAGGTTCTGATAAATGCCTCATTTCCAAAGTATATAGAGAATTGACTCTAATTTATAAGAAATCAAGCCATTCTCCAATTGATAGATGGTCAAAGGACATGAACAGACAATTTTCAGATGAAGAAATTGAAACTATTTCTAGCCATGTGCGAAAATGCTCTAAGTCATTATTAATCAGACAAATGCAAAGTAAGACAACACTGAAATGCCACTACATATCTGTCAGATTGGCTAGGATGACAGGAAAAGATAATGCAGAATGTTGGAGGGGATGTGGGAAATCTGGGACATTGATACATTGTTGGTGGAACTGTGAATTCATCCAGCCATTCTGCAGAGCAATTTGGAACTATGCTCAAAAAGTTATCAAACTGTGTATATCCTTTGATGTAGCAGCATTACTATGGGGCTTATATCCCAAAAAGACATTAAAGAAGGGAAAGCAACCTGTATTTATAAAATGTTCATGGCAGCCCTTTTTGTAGTGGCTAGAACCTGGAAATTGAATGCATGCCCATCAATTGGAGAATGGTTCAATAAATTATATAGTATATGAATGTTATGGAACTCTATTGTTCTGTAAGAAATGACCAGCAGGAAGATTTCTGAAAGGCCTGGAGAGATTTATATGAATTGATGCTGAGTGAAATGAGCAGGACCAGGAGATCATTATATACTTCAACAACAATACTATATGATGATCATTTCTGATGAACATGACTCTTTTCAGCAATGAGACAAACCATATCAGTTCCATTTGTTCAATGATGAATAGAACCAGCTACACCCAATGAAAGAACTCTGGAAATGAGTGTGAACCACTGCATAATATTTTCAATCCCTCTGTTTTTGTCCACTTGCATATTTGATTTCCTTCTCAGGTTAATTTTACCTTATTTCAAAGTCTGATTCTTCCTGGGCAGCAAAATAACTGTATGGATATATATATATATATATTGTATTTAATAAATACTTAAGTTCAGGTTTAGTTGAAAGATTGCAGGATAATTAAGGCAAGAATACTAATTCTACAAATGAGGTGCAGAAGAAGAATCAACACAGGGACATTAGAAGGGGGGAAAGGGTCCATAGTTCTGAAAATCTATTCACATAATGAATGGTTTAAATAGGTAATACTACATATATACCTTGAAGTGTCGAGTACCCTCTAAAATTTATAGAGAAATAAGGGGCGAGGAATGGGTGGATTAGAAAGCAAACGATGTGGGAAGAAGAGAAAAGAGGGATCCATGGGTGGAAGGAGGAATAAATGAACAAATATAAAAAAATTAAAAGTTATTTGGAAAAGAATTTGGGAGAATTTATGTGAATCAGTGCATTAATACACCACTTTTCCTCTGTCTCCTCTTGTAGGCAAATCTATGACATCTACTGCAAATTCTGTTATGCTCTCTTCAACAAGTATAAGCTTCATGAAGGAGAAGATTTTTTTTAATCTTTTATCTTGCACTATGCATTTGAAAATAGTAAACATCAAATAAATGCTAGTGGAATTGAGTTCTATTAAATGCACACCTTTTATTCTATACTATAACAGTTTATTTTGTCCAATAGAAATGACTAATGTTAAGAGCATTTTCCCTGAGAAGCATGTTCAAATGTGAAGGGTAATTCAATCTAACTAGGTATTGGTTCCCTTCTAAGAATTCCCATAGTATTTATTATCATATTGTTCACATAAAACTCTAATGAATGAGCCATAAGATTTCAAAGTATGAAACTCTGAAGCAAAAAGAGGTGAAACAACTTTTTCCCAAGGTCATGCAATGAGCAATAGCTTCTTGATTTAAGGAGTTAGTTTTTTTCATGCATGATAAATGTTTATTAAATAGTAAATGAAAAAAATTGTCAAGCTAAAAATACAAGCATCCTGTTGCAGTGGAAAGAATGATAGATTGGTTTAGAGTCAAATACTTGCTTTTATACTCTGTCACTTAATAACTGTCTGACTTTGACTAAGTCTCAACTTCTGGACCTCAGTTTCCTCATATAGAAAGTGAGCTATTAGGACTTAATAACTTCTAGAATGCTTTATGTTTCTAAAGTTATGAAAATATACCAAGAACGGTAATCAGTATGTGACAAAAAGGAATTTATAAAACCTATTAGAGAAAATGAATCACAATCTTCAGTTAAATAGTATGTTATCATAGAATGATTTTTAAAGTTTTGTTTAAGTCTTGCTCATATATATAAAGAATTCATTTAACCACAAATAACTAGGTTTGTTTTTAAAAAGGCAAAATACTTCTTAGCAATAAATAAATAAATAAAACATCAATCAAGTTGAAATAAGCAAAACTGACAGTTTTCCAAAAACTTATTCAAGTAGTTCCCAAAAAAATCTCCCTTGAGAAATTTCTCATATTAGTGGCCTTGGATACACTGTTGATAGAACTGTAAACAAAGCACTGTAATTTTTGTTTAATCTAAATTATCTTCCACCACAGGAGCATCATTACACTTATGGGAGGGATAGTCAGCAGCCACCTGAGTGATTTAGAGTAAACATTCCTCTGTTTCAGAAGAGTTAGTTTCTACAGTTTACTTTCAGCTCTCTACAATAGTCAGCAATCACATGCAGTCTTTTGATTTGGTAAAAACTCACTCTGATACAAAACAACAAACCCTAATTATGCTATCTTCAGGCAAAATGTTAATTTCTAAAATTTTACACTGCAGGAATTTAAAGGTTCTATTGCTTATTTTGCATCAGGAATCAGCAGGGTGATAGGCATTGTAGCAGTAAACATAATGAGCAACACATGTAAACTAATTATCATCATTCCAAAGTGCAACATTTAACAAAATTACTATTGTGTGTGCGTGGTTCCCTAGATACTAATTCTTAGATTCCTGTAAAAATGTCATCCCTAGAAAATCCCTCTCTTTTGTCTCTGTTATTCTCATCCAATTTGTTTTATAGCATCCAATATTAAATAAACAATAATGAAAAAAGCTGTGTAATCTATATATGCTGAAAATACAAAAATACTCAAAAGTACACCACAAAGAATATAAAGTAACAGAGACTAAAGCAAGAAATATTTAAGAGTAGTTTAAGCTGATAACTAACATGAATCTGAATAGATTTTTTTCAATGGTGACAGTTGCATGGACAAGAAAATTGAGATTGTATTGCTCAACAACCACCATTTCTAAGATTTCAGTTAAAAATTCAATTCATATCAAATCAAGTTATTTGTCTACTTCATGGAAAGCCTTGTTCTAGGGTTCTTAGGCTATAAAAAATGAAATACAACTAGTCCTGATTCAAATAAGCTCATTTTCTATTATATAAGTCCTTCCCAGCAAATAAACAAATAAAAACCTGGCTTGATTTTTCTCCTTTCAAGACTTTCTTATGGGAAATCTTTCCTCTTCCCTTTGGGAACTTTCAAATCTAACTTGTATCAAGGTCTTTTTGGAGGTAAGTTAAAGGACTCTACAACACCTTTTGAAAGAACATAAAGTAACAAAGTATCAAATGTTGATGCACTTCTATTTCACTATAAAATGAGAATCAAGAAAATATAGAGAATTTGCAGTGATAATCTATAAATATTTGTTATCATTCTCTATGCCTGTGTTATGAGACCCATTTTCCTTTAGGATTTATTTTCCACTTTCCTATAGTTTTCCCTAATAGTTACAAATATGAGACTGTTTTCCCAAATATGTGGGAAAGAGCTTCACCATGCTCACATTCGCATTGTAGACATGTGTTCTAGGCCTATCTTTGTTATGTACTAGTTATTTAATTTGGGACAATCCATTTAATTTCTTTTTTTAATTAACGCTTTTTAATTTTTAAAAAATATACATGGATATTTTTTCAACATTAACCCTAAAATCCTGTGATTCAATTCCCCCCTTCTCCCCACTCCCATTCCGAGATAACAAGTAAACCAATATATGTTAAAATGGTAAAAAATATATGTTAAGTTCAATATATGCATACATATTCATGCTGCACATAAAAATCAAATCAAAAAGGGAAAAAATGAGAAAGAAAATAAAATGCAAGCAAACAACAAGAAGAATGAAAAAATAATGTTGTGATCCACATTCAGTTCCCATTGTCCTCTGTCTAGGCTCTCTTCATCATAAGGTCACTGGTCTGAATCATCTCATTGTTGAGCAGTGCCACGTCTATCAGAATTGATCATCCTATAATCTTGTTGTTGCTGTGTACAATGATCTCTTGGTTCTGGTCACTTCACTTAGGATCAGTTCATGTAAATCTCTCCAGGCCTTTCTGAAATCATCCTGCTGATTGTTTCTTATAGAACAATAATATTCCATAAAATTCATATACCATAACTCATTCAACCATTCTTCAACTTATGGGCAGCTAGTCAGTTTCCAGCTTCTTGCCACTACAAAAAGAAGTCATTTAATTTCTCTAATCTTCTTAATTCCTTCATTGTAATGTGATTACATTCACATTATATTAATATTTATAGATTAATTTTCTATGCTATTTTTTATATCTAAAAGTAAATGTTTTAAACCACTTCATCTTGTCCATTCCTTCTTGACTAACCTTTGGTAAATCTGGGCAGAAAAACCAGAGGAATTATGAATTGTGAATAATTTCAGTGATGTCGATCAAAAAAATTTCACGGATATGAGGGGCTTATATTTATTAAAGGTAAATGGCCACTCTACTCTAGAATGGGTACAAGTAGCTTATTTGAGTGTATGACTTCATAGATGTATTTTAACAAAATATAAGTAATGTTAAAGGGAGAATTGTAGCCTAAATTGCAAGTAAACTGTATTTAAACATTGGGGGCAGGGGGAAGAAGAGGAATAAGGAAAATTTGAAAAAATAAACAAAACTTCTTTATAAACTGTCTTTATAAAAATGTCCTGATCAAAGTTTCTTTTTTCTACCATTTTCTTCTCATTTTAATGGTATCCTCAAATATATAAATATTCTTACCTTTCAAAAAATCTCTGATTATATGACTCAAGTAGCTAGATAAGTATACATGCGGTCTGGTTATTTTGAATGTTGTAAAAACAGAACAGTACTGTATAGCTAATTTAATTGTCTCCATCACATATAAAATCAGCAAAATAACAAGTAACTTCCCCCCAAAAAAAACCATGAACTATCATGTTTTATTGCCTTTCCTTGAAAAAAATTATTTTGGAATTTATTCAATTGATTTGTTTTAAAAAATTATTTGTTTAAAACAAATAAGGATGCTATAAAACACATCAGTGTAATGGGTAGAGTTGTTCCTGTGAACAGGAAAATTTTGTTCAATCTCTGCTTTTGATAACTATAATATGTATTGTTTTCATTATTTTTTAATCTCTCAGTGATTTAAAACATTCTCTAAGACTAGAAAATACAGATGAGTTGCTGATCTTCATCAGAGAAGCAGATTTCCAGTTGAAATTTCCTCATACTATTTTAATTACTGGTATAGATTTATCTCTCTACTTACCTACCTATCTACTTACCTACCTAAATTAATATTTATATATTTGAAAGAATACCAGGATTTGAATCCCATTATAGCTATTTGCTATTACATTTCTTAGGACAAAACACTTTCTCTGTTTCTTCTACCAGAAAACAAAACAAAACAAAACAAAAACATGTTTTCTCATACTTCAGAGCAGAAATGCAGTATTACTGCCTCCTCCATGAATGCTTCCAAGACATCGTAACTGACAAAGATGAATCCTGACTCTGAACTCTAGAAGTATTCTGGGTTTGCAGCATTTCCCAGTTACTTCACATACCCTGTCTGATGTTATTAGTTGTTGGTTGTACATATGTGTATGTACATGTATGTATGTTTATGTGTATTTGTGTACCCATATATTTGTATCTATGCATGAATGTTCTCTTCAACTAGACTGTGTTCTGCCTAAAGTCACAATATGCACATTTTACTTCTTAGTTTTCCTAGCACAGGCTTCTGATATTGGAGCATCCTAATCTTTTTCAATGCTAATGACAATGAAAAAGAGGAAAAGAGGTATTGGGGGGATTTGGGAGGATGAAATAACCATGTATTTTTCAGGGAAATAAGATGCTCTTCTCAAAACTATTATCTTAGTAAGAGATGGTGGAACACTGTTTGTTTTTTCAAGGAAATGAGGTCAGAATGATTACACTTCAGACAGGTCTTGAAAGCAGTAAATACTTAATAACTGTTTTAAATTGGTTTAGATTTGTTATAAATATCATAAAACCAACACAATTCTTTATAATTGATCCTGCTCTTTGATTTAATGATTTTTAAAATAACTTTGGTATACTATCACTTCTTTGTCCCACACCTCACTTATTTAATTAATTTCCAAAACCAGCCAATATTTACCCCATATTTTAAGTTTTACAAGGGATATGTGTTTATGTATGTATGTATGTATGTATGTATGTGTGTGTGTATCACCTAATTGAAGATGAAGAAGAAGAAAGGGAAAGAAAAGGTAATAAGTGTTTATATAGCACTTTTTTGGGCAGCCAGGTGGTACAGTGAATATATTGTCAAACACAAAGTCAGAAAGATTCATCTTGAGTTTAAATCTGGTCTTAGATATGTACTAGTTGTATTACCTTGGGTAAAGCACTTAACCCTGTTTGCCTTAGTTCCTCATCTGGTTAATGAGGTAGAAAAGGGAATAGCAGTCTACTCTAGTATTTTTGCCAAGAAAATCATATATAGGGTCAAGAAGAATTAGACACAACTGAAATGAATGAATAACATAATACTTACTATGATGTAGGCAATGCATTAAGCACTTTTTGTTGTTATTATTGTTTTCAATATTGTGTCATTTGATCCCACAATGCTGAGAAGATTTACATGAGAAAACTAAAGCAAATAGAAGTTAAATTTTTTCCAGTGTCAAACAGTTATTTAATGGCTGAAGCAGAATTTGATTTCAGGTCTTTCTGAATCATGTCCATGAGCTAGAAAAAAGAAATGCATTTTTGCTTCCTTCCTTCCTTCCTTTCTTCCTTCCTTCCTTCCTTCCTTCTTTCCTTCCTTCCTTCCTTCCTTCCTTCTTTATCTGTATCAATCATTATATCTCTTTCTGCCTCTCTACTTTAATGCCTTTTCCTCTACAAGTCCCCATTTGTATATTTCTTTCAGTCTCTTACCTATAATCTCTACTTGTCTAATAATTCCTTCCCTATTGCCTACAAACATAAACAATTCTCTTCCATTTTTAAAATAATAAACAAGCATATATATATATATATATATATATATATATATATATATTATAATCATAAGATATTTGAGGTTATAAAACAGTCAGAAACAGTCAAGCATTAAAAAGTAGAATAAATGTGAAATTGAATAGTTATTATTTGTATTTATAACAAATGCAAATAAATTCAATCATTTATTAAGTATATACTATCTTCAAGACCTATGAGAAATACTGTAAAATGAAGAGGTTGAACTAGATAATTTCAAATGCTCTTCTCAATATATCATATTCTTTAATATTAAATTAGCTCTTTACCCTGCAGCTTGGTATTAAGAGATTTGCCCAGATTACTGGTCTGATAATCAGGTGTATTTAGAACTTCCAAATAACACTTTAAGAGTGTGGTTTGTTTACTGAGGAAACTACCCAATCTTATAAGACTCAAACATTCTGCTCTTTAGAAGGAATGCAGTGGATTTTTATAGTGTTTCAGCAAGATCTCATTGCCCAAGTATTTTGAATTTCATAATACAGTGCCCTCATCACCCTACAAGTGGATTCCTGCAATACCTTTCTAGCTTATTATATCAGTTTCTTCCCCCTGTTCCAAATAATCCTGCACATGATTCACAGTTTCCTAAAACACAACTTTTATATTATTTCTTCACTGATGATAAACCTGAAATCATCTTCCCTTATTGCCTTTCATTCACTTACAGACCACAACACTGAAATTAACAATAATAAAAATGACAATTATAATAATGTAAGTATAAAAATTTCTTGTATTTCCCTCTAAGGACAAAATTGCTATCTTTCTATGTAAAGATAGGGGTATTCACAAGTACATATGGCCCAAATAATTAGTCTCTTCACACAAAAACCAGGTTAGGCTGCGTCCTGAAAAACAAATACAAGCATTTATACCTTGCTTATTTATGGGAAATATTTTACTCTACTATCATAGCTTTTGAAAATATCAAGGCAAAAGGAAATATTAGTGTAGAATTTTTGTGTGTAGTAGTACCTCAAAATCAGGTAAGCTATTGGGATAAGTACCACATTAATATCAAAAGTAACAGAAAACACATGAAAATTCCAATAGATAACAGAGAAAGATTTTGACAAAATATAGCACCCATTTCTATTAAAACACTAGTAAATATAGGAATAAATGTAATTTTCCTATTTTTATTAAAGCTTCTTTAAACATATGCATGGATAATTTTTCAACATTGACCCTTACACAACCTTGTGTTTTAGTTTTTTCCCTCCCCTGACTTTGTTCCCTAGATGACAAACAATCCATTGTAAGTTATACATGTTAAAATAGTGTCCAAGTTTTCCCACATCCTCTCCACATCTTATCTTTTCTCATCATCTTAGCAAATCTGAGAGTTGTGTAGTGTTATTTCGGAGTTGTCTTAATTTGCATTTCTTGATCAATAGTGATTTGAAGCACCTTTTCATATTACTAGAAGTTGTTTTAATTTCTTCATCTGAAAATTGTGTGTTCATATCCTTTGATGATTTATCAATTGAAGAATGGCTTGAAATTCTATAAATTTGAGTCAATTATATATATATATATATATATATATATATATATATTAGAAATGAGGCCTTTATCAGAATCCTTAAATGTAAAAATGTTTTCCCAATTTATTGCTTCCCTTCTGATCTTGTCTGCATTTGTTCTGTTGGTACAAAAACTTTTTTAACTTAATATAATGAAAATTATCTATTTGGTGATCAATTATGAATTCCAGTTCTTTGGACACAAATTACTTTGTTTCCCTACAGATCTGAAAGGTAAACTATTTTGTGTTCTTCTAATTTGTTTATAATATCAGTCTTTATGTCTAAATCATGAACCCATTTAGACCATACCTTGGTATGTGGTGTCAGGTGCAGGTCAATGCCTAGCTTCTTCTAAGCTAGTTTCCAGTTTTCCCAGCAGTTTTTGTGAAATAGTGAATTCTTATCCCAAAAGATGGTGTCTTTGGGTTTGTCAAACACTAGATTGCTAGTTTGTTGAAATAACTAGATAGTTATTTACTATTTTGTCCTGTGATCCTAAACTGTTCCATTGATAGACTACTCTATTTCTTAGCCAGTACCATATGGTTTTGATCACAGCTGCTTTATAATATATTTTTTAGGTCTGCACAGCTAGGTCATTTTCATTTGCATTTTTCAATAATTCTCGACCTTTTCTTATTCCAGATGAACTTCACTTTATTTTCTCTGTGTCTGTAAAATAATTTCTTGGGAGTTACATTGGAATGGCACTAAATAAGTATATTAACTTAGGGAGCAGTGTAATTTTTATTATATTCGGTTAGCCTATCCATGAGCACCTGATATTTTTCCAAATGATTAAGTCTGACTTTATTTGTGTGGAAAGTGTTTTATAGTTGTGTTCATGTAATTCCTGACTTTTCTTTGGTGGATAGATTACCAAAGATTTATACTGTTGACAGAGATTTTGAATAGAATTTCTTTTTCTATTTCTTGCTGCTGGAGTTTGTTGGTAATATATAAAAAATGCTGATGACTTACGTGACTTGATTTTTTATCCTGCAACTTTGCTAAAGTTGTGAATTGTTTCTAGTAGTGTTTTTTAGTTTATTATCTAGGGTTCTCTAAGTAAATCATATCATCTGGAAAGAGTGATAATTTGGTTTCCTCATTACCTACTCTGATTCCTTTAATCTATTTTTCTTCTCTTATTGCCAAAGCTTACATAGCTAATTTAATATTGAATAGTAATGGTGATAGTGGACAACCTTGTTTTACTCCATATCTTATTGGGAATGGTTCTAGTTTATCCACATTACCTATGATACTTGTTTTAAATAGATGTTAGTGATCATTTTAATGAAAAGCCCATTTATTCCTATATTCTCTGGTGTTTTTAATAAGGGTATTGAATTTTATCAAATCCTTTTTTTACTGAACTATTCAGATAATCATATGGTTTTTGTTAGATTGTTTATTGATTATGCTAATAGTTTTCCTAACATTGAACCAGCCCTGCATTCCTGGTATAATCCATTTGATCATATATCTGTGGATGACTTTCTGTAATGTCATTTCTAATATTTTATTAAAGATTTTTCATCATATCATTAGAAATTGGTCATAATCTTTTTCCTGTTTTCACCCTGCCTGGTTTAATTATAAGCACCATATCTGTGTTAAAAAAGGATTTTGGTTGGACTCCTTTCCCTATTTTTTTCAAATACTTTATTTAGTATTGGAACTAATTGAAATTCTATAAATGTTTGGGAAAATTCACATTAAATCCATCTGGCCCTGAAGATTTTTTCCTTAGGAAGTTGATTAATAAGTTGTTCTATTTTTTTTTCTAAAATTGGACTATTTAAACAATTTATTTGAGTTTGTAGAGTTCTCTCATTTACTTTGTTATCAAATTTATTGACATAGAGTTGAAAAAAATAACTCCTAAATATGGTTCTAATTTCCTCTCCATTGGTGGAAATTTCTCCTTTTTCATTTTTGAGAAAAACAATTTGATTTTCTTCTTTCCTTTTTCTAATCAATTTAACTAAAGGTTCAATTATTTTGTTCTTTTTTTCATAAAACCAACTCTTAGATTTATTTATTATTTCATTAGCTTTCTTAATTTTCTTAATTTCTCCTGTTATTTTCAAAATTTCAAATGTTGTATTTAATTGAGGGGTTTTAGTTTGTTCTTTTTCTAGTTTTTTGTTGTTATTGTAAGCCCAATTCATTGATCTTCTCTTTCTCTATTTTATGCAAGTAAGCATCTAGAGAAATAAAATTTCCCTTTATAACTACTTTGACTGCATCCCAAAAATTTTGATATGTTTTCTCATTATTGTTATTCTCTTGGATGAAGTTGTTGATTGTGTCTATGATTTGGTGTTTCACACATTCATTAAGATTAGATTGTATAAGCAAATTATAGATACAGTCAATAATTTCACTCAAGATAATAACAATGATGAGACATCATACCAAAATTTTATGGGATGCAGCCAACATGGTAATAAGGGGAAATTTTATATCCTTAGAGGCTTACTTGAATAAAATAGAGAAAGAGAAGATCACTGAATTGGGCTTGAAACTTAAAAAGCTAGAAAAAGACAAAATTAAAAACCCCCAATCAAATACTAAACTTGAAATTCTAAAATTAAAAGGAAAAATTAATAATAATGAAAGTAAAAAAAAAAACTATTGAACTAATAAATAAAACTAAGAATTGGTTTTATGAAAAAAACAATAAAATTGATAAAACTTTGGTAAATGTGATTAGAAAAAGGAAAGAGGAAAATCAAATTAGTAGTCTTAAAAATGAAAAGGGAGAACTTTCCACCAAAGAAGAGGAAATTAAAGAAATAATAAGGAGCTACTTTGCCCAATTTTATGCCAATAAATTTGATAACCTAAGTGAAATGGATGACTACCTTCCAAAATATAGGTTTCCCAGATTAACAGAGGAGGAAGTAAATTGCTTAAATAGTCACAATTCAGAAAAAGGAATAGAACAAGCTATTAATTAACTCCCTAAGAAAACATCCCCAGAACCAAATGGATTTATATGTGAATTCTACCAGACATTTAAAGAACAATTAGCCCCAATGCTTTATAAACTATTTGAAAAAATAGGGAATTAAGGAGTCCTCCCAAATTCCTTTTATGACACAGACATGGTACTGATAGCTAAACCAGGTAGGTTGAAAACAGAGAAAGAAAATTATAAACCAATCTCCCTAATGAATAGTGATGCTAAAATCTTAAATAAGATAATAGCAAAAAGACTGCAGAAAATCATCCCCAGGATAATACACCATGATCAAGTAGGATTTATACCAGGAATGATATATTAGGAATAATATAATAAGTATATTAGAAAAACCATCTGTATAATTGGCCATATTAATAGCCAAATTAACAAAATCCATATGATCATCTCGATAGATGCAGAAAAAGCATTTGATAAAATCCAACATCCATTCCTACTGAAAATACTTCAGAGTATAGGAATAAATGGACTTTTCCCTAAAATAATCAGTAGCATCTATTTAACACCATCAGTAAGCAGCATATGTAACAGGGAAAAACTGAAACCATTCCCAATAAGATCAGGAGTGAAACAAGGCTGCCCATTATCATTGTTACTATTCAATATTGTATTAGAAATGCTAGCTTTGGCAATAAGAGTTGAGAAAGAGATTAAAGAAATTAGAGTAGGTAATGAGGAAACCAAATTATCACTCTTTGCTCATGATATGATGGTATACTTGGAGAACCCCAGAGATTCTACTAAAAAGTTATTATAAATAATCCACATTTTTATCAAAGTTGCAGGATACAAAATAAACCTGCATAAGTTATCAGCATTCTTATATATCACTAACAAAATCCAACAGTTACAGTTACAAAGATAAATTCCATTTAAAGTAGCCACTGATAGTATAAAATACTTAGGAATCTATCTGCCAAGGGAAAATCAGAAACTTTGTGAGTAAAATTACAAAACACTTTCCACACAAATTAAGTCTGATTTAACCAATTGGAAAAATATTAGATACTCTTGGACAGGGCAAGCAACTATAATAAAGATGACAATACTACCTAAATGAATCTATTTATTTAGCACTATACCAGTCAGACTCCCAAAAAACTATTTTAATAATAAGTGGAAAAAATAACAACAAAGTTCTTATGGAAAAACAAAAGGTCAAGAATTTTAAAAGAATTAATGAAAAAAAAAAAAACAAATGAAGGTGGCCTAGCTCTATGAGATCTAAAATTATATTATAAAGTAGTGGTTACCAAAACCATTTGGTATTGGCTAAGAAATAAGACTAGTTGATCAGTGGAATAGGTTAGGTTCAAAGGAAAAAACAGACAATAACTTTAATAATCTAGTGTCTGACAAACTCAAAGACCCCAGTTTTGTGGATAAGAACTCACTATTTGACAAAAATTTCTGTGAAAATTGGAATTTAGTATGGCAGAAACTAAGCATTGACCTACACTTAACACCATACACCAAGATAAGGTCAAAATGGGTTCATGACCTAGGCATAAAGAATGAGATTATAAATAAATTGGTAGAGCATAGGATAGTTTACCTCTCACACCTGCGGAAGAAGAAGGAATTTATGACCAAAGAAGAAGTAGAGATCATTATTGATCACAACATAAATAAATTTGATTATATTAAATTGAAAAGTTTTTGTACAAACAAAACTAATGCAGACAAGATTAAAAGGGAAACAATAAACTGGGAAAACAGTTCTGATAAAGGTTCTGATAAATGCCTCATTTCCAAAATATATAAAGAATTTACTCTAATTTATAAGAAATTAAGCCATTCTCCAATTGATAACTGGTCAAAAGATATGAACAGACAATATGAAGAAATTGAAACTATTTCTAGACATTTGAAAAGATGCTCCAAGTCAATATTAATCAGAGAAATGAAAATTAAGGCAACTCTGAGATACCACTACACGCCTGCCAGATTGGCTAGAATGACAGGGAAAGATAATGAGCAGTGTTGAAAGTGATGTGGGAAAACATGGACACTAATACATTGTTGGTGTAATTGTGAATACTGCAGCCATTATGGAGAGTGATTTGGAACTGTCCTCAAAAAGTTATCAAACTGTGCATACCCTTTGATCCAGCAGGGTTACTACTGGGCTTATATTCCAAAGACGTCTTAAAGAAGGGAAAGGGATGTCTATGTGAAGGAATGTTTGTGGTATGTCTCTTTGTAGTAGCCAGAAACTGGAAACTGAGTGGATGCCAATCAATTGGAGAACTGTTGAATAAATTGTGATATATGAATATTATGGAATATTATTGTTGGTAAGGTATAACCAGCCAGATGATTTCAGAAAGGCCTGGAGAGACTTACATGAACTGATGCTGAGTGAAATGAGGAGGACCAGATGATCATTATATACTTTAACAACAATACTATATGATGATCAATTCTGATGGATGTGGCCATCCCTAGCAATGAGATGAACCAAATCAGCTCCAATAGAGCAGTAATGAATTGAACCAGCTACACCCAGTGAAATAACTTTGGGAGATGCCTATGAACCATTACATAGAATTCCCAATTCCTACATTTTTATCTACCTGTATTTTTGATTTCCTTCACAGGCTAATAGTATACTATTTCAAAGGCTGATTCTTTTTGTACAGCAAAATAACTGTTTGGACATGTATACTTATATTGTGTCTTACTTATACTTTAATATATTTAACATGTATTGGTCAACCTGTCATCTGGGGGAGGGCATGAGGGGAAGGAGGGGAAAAATTGGAACAAAAGTTTTGGCAATTGTCAATGCTGTAAAATTACCTATGCATATAACTTTCAAATAAAAAGCTATAATTAAAAAAGAAAAGATTAGATTATATAATTTCCAATTAATTTTTTGTCTATTTTCTCTTGGCCTTGTGTTACAGCATGTGATTTTTGTTGCATTATGATCTGAAAAAAAATCCATTTCCTATTTCTGCCTTTCTGCATTTAATTTTGAAGTTGTTATGCCCTAATACATGGTAATTTTTTGTATAAGTTCCTGAACCACTGAAAAGAAAGTATATTTCTATCTGTCTCCATTCAATTTTCATCAAAGTTCTATCATATCTAGGTTTTCTGATATTCTATTTGCCTACTTAATTTCTTTCTTATTTATTTTGTAGTTTGATTTATCTAGTACTGAAAAAGTAAGGTTAAAATCCTTCAAAATTTTTTTAAAAATAAAAAAAAAAAACTTTTAATACATTTCGGAATTATTTACTGAAATAAAATATTTTTAAAAACTTTGGTTTTTGACCACTTAATTTTTAAAAAGTTATAATTTAATTCTTTTTTATTTCTCTATGATGAAAATATTAAGAAATTCATAGTAGATGAATATGTACCTTCACACCTGAAAGCATTAAAATTATGAGTAACCAATGCCCTTTTGGAAAAGATTCACTTATAAAATATTACTCTCATTATTCTCCACAAATTTTTTGAATTATTCTAGCAGGGGAATACAGGATATTAAATCAGATAGAATAAGAGAGTTAAAAAGGAAAAAAACATATTTGAGCAAAAATCATTGTGGGGTTTCCTTTTTTGATTTAAAGGGATACATCTTTTTTTTTTTTAATTTAATAGCCTTTTATTTACAGGATATATACATGGGTAACTTTACAGCATTAACAATTGCCAAACCTCTTGTTCCAATTTTTCACCTCTTACCCCCCCCACGCCCTCCCCTAGATGGTAGGATGACCAGTAGATGTTAAATATATTAAAATATAAAGGGATACATCTAAGAATATTATTCATTGAGTATTATTTTATAACTCATCTTATCTGTGCAATGATATAACAGCTTTCAGCATTGGAATTTTCTTACCAGCTTATTACTATCTATTTTTCTGTTGTTTTTTTTAATTAAGTGCCACATAAACATAAGGCCTCTTATCATTTTAGAAAATGTCCATAGATAACCGTGCATGAGAACTTTAGATTCTATTTCCATATGTCATATTAAAAAAGAAAAAGGTTTATAGAACAAGTGATTGATAGAACTTGAAATATATTTTGTGTAATATTGTCACGGCATAAAAACCTTGAGAAATAGTAAAAAAAAAAAATTAAAGTTTAGGCAATTTACAAAACTGGGAAAAATATCTTTCATTATCATTAAAATAACATATTTATAACAATTGAAAACAAATGGAAAAAAACAAAATCACTGGAATTCATTCAAAAAAGATACATTAATGTTAAATTTACTTCTGGCATAATGATAATTTTCTGTTCAATTATTTATAGTATTTTATTACATATAATCATTTGTTCTCCCATTTCTGCTAGAAAAATATTTTCTGAAAAAGAAGAAAAAATATATCATAAGAATTCATATAAGGGCTTATAAAAATAAATTGCACATAAGTTTAGCAAAGGTCTACAGTTTATAATACATCTCTGAGGTGACTGGCAAATATTTACTAAAGTGAGTTGTTTCTAATTTCTCTTCATTGCAATTGGTGCCAAGAGATCTAAAGCTTAAGCAACTCAGATTCATTTTTATTTCCTAATTAATTTGTTTTCATATGGGCTGTAAACATAAGAAATGAAAAAGAAAATGGACAACACAAGAAATTTAGTTCATCGGTCCTGTATTTTACAAGATTTTTATTTTAAAATTTTTCAATCTTGTACTTTTAAATTTTCTTTTTAATGTAAAATCGGAGTTCCTTATCCCTGAGAAGCCAAATGTACCTCAGATGACAGATTAGACTAATAGTAAGGAAAATTTACATTTGCTTTCTGTCTGTGACACTTGCTATCTATATGACCATCTACTAATCACCTAAGTCTCTGTAAGACTCAATGTCCTCATTTTTCATAAGTGCATAATATTCAATTTAAAAAGTGTTATGTGAGTTTCAACCATTATTATTTCTGCCTTTCAGTTCCAAATTTGAAAAACTATATAAAAACACTGATAGGAAGTATACTCTCTTGAAATAAAAAATAAAAAAGTAAGTAAATAAAAGTAACTGAAGGTAGAAAAAAGCCATGATGAATTTTGAATCATCCTTTGATGTGTGTATCTGTATGACAGCAATGATTCTTTATGTTCAGGTTCTTTATGTATGAAACAATGCAAATATTTTTACAATCCTTCAGGTAGAAGACAGTTTTGTGAGGGACAAAAAGTTTGACTACCAAAACAAAACAAACAAACAAACAAAACAAAAACAAACAAACAAACAAAAAAAAAAAGCAAAAAACAATCAGCCAATAATAGGGCAGAAAAAAACAGTAGTTCCCAGCACAGCATTATTTAAATTGATGTTGCCAAGAAATAAACTAGGAGTAGGTACAAGGTGAAAACTTTCAAAAAATTTAAAATATTTTAATGTGAAATGTGCTATTCCAGGGAAATTATTTCCTCAACACTGAAGATCATGAGACGGATACTGAATATTTTCTTGTTAGAAATGTTGAATGAAGAAAACACTTTGTGTTTTTTGTTCAGATATGGATTGGAACAAGTGATATCTACATTACCTGACAACTTTGAGATCCCTTAAGTATATGTCATTACTTCTCTTTTATTATTTTACTCTTTATGCCAATGGAGCAAAAAGACTGAACATTCTACTTTCCTAGTCAACATTCTGACCTATATCTTCATGCAAAGGATGTGATATGGCAAAGCTGATAAACACAATTCTTAGTACATAGGTTTCACATCAATAGAATGCATATTCCATACCAATTGCACAATGATCCCTTTTATTTTATTTTTTTAAAGAAAATTCAATTTATTCCTACACTACCCAGTGTTTTGATCCATTTTAACAAGTAAGAATTATCATAGTTCTTTCTTTTGAGGGGAGTGATGGAATCCATATAAATTTTGTTCCCACACAAAGAATTTCTGATGAAATAGAAATCAATAGAGAATAAGGAGAGAGGAAACCTACAGTAATTGCTATTGTACTGATATTCCATTTAATTAAATATTGAGAAGTTATGCACTTGGGGATTTATATTAGAGACATTTGGAAATCATCATCTCTAGGTTCTATTCCTGGCTCAACAATTTTGCATATGTCTTTATCTTTTGTTCTTTGTTTCATTTATTTGACAAAGGAAATATCCCCTAGTTATTAGGATAATATATACATTTATATAAAAAAATGTGCAATAGTTCTCATTCCAGAGGGATGTTAAAAAAGATCTAAAATATAACTTGTAAATTTGTCTGAGTTCTAGAAAAGAATTCCTACAATGAAAGCCTAACATTTGTACATTTATGTTGATGAAAGTTTAATTAATAGACTCAAATTGCTCTATGACTCCTGTACATTAAGGAGGCCATTATAGAAAGATGTAGGGAGACTGAAAAAAAATCTCAGTTTGTGTTCTTGTTCCAGGATGAACATTAAATCACAGATTTTCAGAGTTGATAATAACTTCAGATGTCTTCTCCGTCCCACATCTAAAATAGAACTCTCCATGAAAATACAGAATGGGTGGCATCCAACCCATTTTTAAAAATTTAATAGCCTTTTATTTACAGGTTATATGTATGGGTAACTTTACAGCATTAACAATTGCCAAACCTCTTGTTCCAATTTTTCACCTCTTACCCCCCATCCCCTCCCCAAGATGGCAGGATGACCAGTAGATGTTAAATATATTAAAATATAAATTAGATACACAATAAGTATACATGACCAAACCATTATTTTGCTGTACAAAAAGAATCAGACTCTGAAATATTGTACAATTAGCTTGTGAAGGAAACCAAAAATGCAGGTGGGCATAAATATAGGGATTGGGAATTCAATGTAATGGTTTTTAGTCATCACCCAGAGTTCTTTCTCTGGTTCATTTCATTACTGCTTCATTGGAAATGATTTGGTTGATCTCATTGCTGAGGATGGCCAGGTCCATCAGAACTGGTCATCATATAGTATTGTTGTTGAAGTATATAATGATCTCCCTGTCCTGCTCATTTCACTCAGCATCAGTTCGTGTAAGTCTCTCCAGGCCTTTCTGAAATCATCCTGTTGGTCATTTCTTACAGAATTGTAATATTCCATAATATTCATATACCACAATTTATTCAGCCATTCTCCAACTGATGGACATCCAGTTTACAGTTTCTAGCCACTACAAAAAGGGCTGCCACAAACATTCGTGCACATACAGGTCCCTTTCCCCTCTTTATGATCTCTTTGGGATATAAGCCCAGTAGTAACACTGCTGGATCAAAGGATAGGCACAGTTTGATAGCTTTTTGAGCATAGCTCCAAACTACTCTCCAGAATGGTTGGATTCGTTCACAACTCCACCAACAATGCATCAATGTCCCAGTTTTCCCGCATCCCCTCCAACAATCATCATTATTTTTTCCTGTCATCTTAGCCAATCTGACAGGTGTGTAGTGGTATCTTAGAGTTGTCTTAATTTGTATTTCTCTGATTAATAATGACTTGGAGCATCTTTTCATATGACTAGAAATAGTTTCAATTTCTTCATCTGAGAATTGTCTGTTCATATCCTTTGACCATTTTTCAATTGAAGAATGGCTTGATTTTTTATAAATTAGAGTTAATTCTCTATATATTTTGGAAAGGAGGCCTTTATCAGAACCTTTGACTGTAAAAATATTTTCCCAGTTTATTGCTTCCCTTCTAATCTTGTCTGCATTAGTTTTGTTTGTACAAAAACTTTTCAGTTTGGTATAGTCAAAATTTTCTATTTTGTGATCAGTAATGATGTCTAGTTCTGCTTTGGTCATAAAGTCCTTCCCCTTCCACAGGTCTGAGAGATAAACTATCCTGTGTTCCTCTAATTTATTAATAATTTCATTCTTTATGCCTAGGTCATGAACCCATTTTGACCTTATCTTGGTGTACGGTGTTAAGTATGGATCAATGCCTAGTTTCTGCCATATTAGTTTCCAATTTTCCCAGCAATTTTTATCAAACAGTAAGTTCTTATCCCAAAAGCTGGGGTCTTTAGGTTTGTCAAAGACTAGGTTGCTATAGTTGTTGACTGTTTTGTCCCTTGAACCTAACCTATTCCACTGATCAACTATTCTATTCCTTAGCCAATACCAAATGGTTTTGGTAACTGCTGCTCTGTAATATAATTTTAGATCTGGTACAGCTAAGCCACCTGCATTTGATTTTTTTTTTTTATTTATTCCCTTGAAATTCTTAACCTTTTGTTTTTCCATATGAATTTTGTTGTTATTTTTTCTAGGTCATTAAAATAGTTTTTTGGGAGTCTGATTGGTATAGCGCTAAATAAATAGATTAGTTTAGGTAATATTGTCATCTTTATTATATTTGCTCACCCTATCCAAGAGCATTTAATATTTTTCCAATTGGTTAGATCAGACTTAATTTGTGTGAAAAGTGTTCTGTAATTTTGCTCATAAAGTTTCTGATTTTCCCTTGGCAGATAGATTCCTAAATATTTTATATTATCAGTAGTTACTTTAAATGGAATTTCTCTTTGTAATTCTGACTGCATCCAACCTATTTTTAAAGAACTATATAGCAAAGGCAAAGTTGAAGCAGTCTATTTTACTTTTGGACAAGTTAAATGGTTAAGCTTTATTTTTCTTCTATTAAGCTAAATCTGCCCTGTTGAAAATACCAGATATTACCTTTAAGAGATAAGCCCCTCTAGTCAAATACAAATATTCGTAAGAATACACTAAATAGTTAAACTAGCATCCCAATCCATCATCCCTCAATATATATTTCATGCTATACACTTTTACATGTCTTAGTTCTTTCACCCAATCTTCATATTACACATTCTTCAGACATTTTAAAAGTTGTCAACCTGTTATGGAAATGTTGATTCTTGTTAATCTTCCAAAACTGAGATTTTTAGAACCAACACATGTGGTCTAACTAGGATAGAGGATGACAGAACTATGACACCACAATGGGAATGAGAGCCTAATAGGGTATTTACTTTTTAGGATATCATATACCATTGTTAATTTATACATATTATTTCAAGTTAAATAATTTGAGAAAGGGACCTATATGTGCAGGACTGTTTGTGGCAGCCCTCTTTGTAGTGGCCAGAAACTGGAAACTGAGTGGATGCCCGTCAATTGGAGAATGGCTGAATAAATTGTGGTATATGAATATTATGGAATATTATTGCTCTGTAAGAAATGACCAACCAGATGATTTCAGAAAGATCTGGAGAAACTTACATGAACTGATGCTGAGTGAAATGAGCAGGACCAGGAGATAATTATATACTTCAACAACAATATTATGTGATGATCAGTTCTGATGGACGTGGCCCTCTTCAACAGTGAGATGAACCAAATCAGTTCCAAAAGAGCAGTAATGAATTGAATCAGCTTCACCCAGCAAAAGAACTCTGGCAGATGACTATGAACCACTACATAGAATTCCCAATCCCTCTATTTTTGTCTGCCTGAATTTTTTTATTTCTTTCACAGGCTAATTGTATGCTATTTCAAAGTCTGATTCTTTTTGTACAGCAAAATAACTGTATGGACATGTATACATATATTGTATTTGACTTCTACTTTAACATATTTAACATGTATTGGTCAACCTGCCATCTGGGGGAGGTGGTAGAGGGAAGGAGGGGAAATGTTGGAACAAAAGGTTTTGCAACTGTCAATGCTGAAAAATTACCCATGAATATATCTTGTAAATTAAAAGCTATATAATAAAAAAGACTTCCTCAACAGAATTGAAAAAAAAAGTTAAACATTTTGAAATCTATGAAAAGTCCTAGATCTTTTTTTGCCTCATAGTACCTTTATTATGTTATACTTGTAATGATAATCTTTCAAATTCTAGTATAAAACTTAACATTTCTATAATTTATTGTATCTTACAGTCTAGCCCAATGAGACATTATTGAGTACTCATGATCATTGAGTGAAATCATAGAGGCAACTTAATAGCCCAAGGATAAAATACTGTTCTTGGACTTAAGAATATCTTTACTGAGACAGAACCAAGATGTTAGAGAAAAGAAAATGATTCACCTGAGATCTCCCCCAAACCCCTTTGAATATCTTTAAAACAATGTAAAAAAAAAGAAAAAGAAAAAGAAAAATTTGAAGTGATGGAATCCACTAAACAAAAGAGTGAAGTAATTTTCCAGAAAAGGGCAACTTAAAAAGTTGACAGGAAAGGTCTTTCACACGTAGTTAAAATAGAACAACATCCAGCATAGACCATGCCAGATCAGACCACGCCCCAGAAAAATCATTAAAAGGCCTTGGGAGCCATTGTATCAGCAGTGGCAGCAACTGCTTCCAAAGCTATCAGCCCACAGATGGGAAGAGAGTTGAATAATTTGTCAGAATGAGATTACAGAGGTCTTTTTGCTAGAACTGAATTGAGTTTCATACTTTGTCCATACTGAAAATCTAGTTTGCAGTTTTGGGTAGCAATTCTAGGGTGAGTAGGAGCACTGGTACCAGTGCTTGCAGCCAAAATGAAGAAGGAATCTTTATCACACTTCCCAGAGGGAAAAAGAGTGCTTGTGATCACTCTCAAACCAGAGCCTACACCGAGAGATTACAAAATAGAACTCTCCATATATCATACTACTTTGGAAGAACTGAAAATTTACAGGTCCCTAGAATAATCTCTAAAAATAGCTACACAACATTCTTGATGCTTGGGGTATAGCACCTTTTACCCTAGAAGTAGAGACCCACTTTATCAAAGAGTTAAAAATCAAGAAGAAAATTGGAAAAATGAGCACATAACAAAAAAAGAAAATATGACCTTAGAAAGTTACTATGGTGATAAGGAAGTTCAACCCCACATCCAAACCTCCAAGAAAAATATGAATTGGTCTTGGGCCATGAAAGAGCTCAAAAAGTATTTTAAAAATCAAATATGAGAATTAGAGGAAAATTTGGGAAGAGAAATGAGAGTGATGGAAGAAAATATGAAAAACAAGTCAACAACTTGGTAAAGGAAACGCACGTACACACAATACACACAAACACACTACTGAAGAAAATAATAGTTATTTTATATGTTATTCTACATAGAATTTTATATAGAATATGTTATTCTATATAGGCCAAATGGGAAAAGAGGTTCAAAAAGCCAAAGGAGAAAATTGTCTTAAAAAGCAGAATTAGTAATTGTTCTTTGTTTCCATTTCACCAGTTCTGTTTTTCAAGGAGTTGTATTTTTTTTCCATTTTGCTATATCTATAGCAGATATCTATAGAAAATATCTATAGGAAAACAACTGCTTAAAACGACTTATTTCCTTTTTCCATTTTACCAAATCTGTATTTTAGAAGTGCTTTTCTTCAGACAATTTCTGTGTTTCCATTTTCAAATCTCTCATTTCCTTTCCCCATTTTTCTTCTAACTCTCTTTTAAGATACTTTTTTTTTTTAATTCTTCAAAGTGAGCCTTTTGAGTTGGAGAGCAACTCAAGCATTTAAGGCTTCATCTGGAGACATTTTTCCTTTAGTGTCCACAGGATTATTGGCATGTTTTTTCCCTGTCCCCATAATAGTTATTTGTAGTCAGAGCTGTTTTTTGGTTTTTTGCTCATTTTTAAAAGCTCATTTTTAAATTTTAAAAATTTGGAGGTCTGCTCTTAGGGCAAAAGGGACATATTTTCCCAACCTTACTCTGCAGGGCAACAGGGATTTTACACTACCCTGGGGCTAAGGCTGTTGGCTTCCTTCTCATGCTAAGTGGGCATAGCCAAGTCCCATTTGCTATGCTGGTGTTCACAGGCTCATTATTTGACTTTTACAGTTGCATTGGAGGTCTCATAATTAGCCTACTGATCCACTGACTTCTGAACCAGGTCAGAGTAGCTAACACTGCTGTATTTTGGCTAAGAGCCTTGTAGTAGATTCTCCCATCATACAGCAGCCTCTCCACCTTGGTATTCCCTGAACTGCAAATACACTGGGCCATCTTCCCCTCTGCCTAATTGAGATAGACGTTTCCTGAAATTCTCTCAAAGTATCTTCTGCTGGAAATTTGCTACACTTCAAATATTTGCGGATTCTGTTACTTCCCAACACATTCAGAGGCTTGATTTGGTGTTGATTCTGAGGGAAGCCAGGAAGAACTAAGTAAAAGACTTGTCTACTCTCTGCCATCTTGGCTCATATTAAATATAGAAATATGTGTAGTAGAATTGCACATGTTTAACATATATTGGATTACTTGCTATCAAAAGGAGGGGATAGGGAAAAGAGAAGGAGAAAAATTTGGAATAAAACGTTTTTCAAGGGAGAATGTTGAAAATTATCTGCATATATTTTGAAAAGAAAAAGCCACTGCATAATTGATAAATGGCCAAAGAATATAAACAGGCATTTTTCTAAAGAAGAAAGATTACTAGTAAATAGTGACAGGAAAGAAATGACAAAAATCCTATTGATTAGAGAAAAGTAAATTAAAACAACTCTAGTATTACCATGTCATACTAAACAGATTGGATAACATGAAAAAATAGATGGCATGTGGGAAAATACATATGTTAATACACAGTTGGTAGAGCTGTAAATTGGTCAAAACATTCTGAACAAGTAAGAACTAGGCCCCAAATGCTATAAAATTGTTCAAACTCTTTGAACTAGCAATAAGAGTAGTATGTTGGTATCCCAAAAAGACCAAAGAAAAGGACAAGGGACTAATATATATATATATATATAAACTTATTTGTACAAGTTCTTTCTTTGTAGTGGCAAAAATAACTGGAAATAGAGAGGATATCCACCAATTGGGGAATATTTAAACAAGTATGTTAATGTGGTGAAATACTATTGTGCTCTAAGAAATGAGAAACAGGATGGTTTCAGAAAATTTTTGGAAGACATATAGACAAATACAAAGTGAAGTCAGTAGAATCAAAACAATGTTGCACACAAAAACATAAATATTGTAAAATGATCAGTTGTGACAGACAGACCTAATTAGATTAAGACAAATACCTTAATTAATTTCCAAAGGACCTGTGATGAAAAATGTCAAGAGAGAATGAATGAAATCTGAGTGCTAATTAGAGCATAATTTATTTCACTTTCTTTATGTTTCTTGCTTTTAATTTTCTCCCAACATGGTTAATATAGAAATGTGTTTTGCATAAAAAAAATCAAATCAAATTGGCTAAATAGAAAAGAATATGCTAATATCAAATGAAGGGGGAAAAAAAACCTTTAAAAATTAGAATTGGCCAAATGCAAAAGAAGGTGAAAAAGCTCACTGAAGAAACAATTTTTTAACAAATAGAAAAAAATTAATAATAAGCTTTTTATTTTCAAAGTATATGCAAAGATAATTTTCAACATTTATCCTTGCAAAATTTTGCATTCTAAATTTATCTCTCTCCCTTTCCTAACTCACTCTCTTCCATAACAAGCAATTCAGTATTAAACAAGTGTGATTTTACTATACACATTTCCACATTTACCATTCTGCACAAAGAAAAACATATCAAAAAGGGAAAAAATGGAAAAGAACCAAAAAAGGCAAGTAAACAACAAAAATGATGAAAATGCATTCAGCTACCACAGTATTCTAGTCCTCTTTCTGTATAGAGATGACTCTCTACATCACAAGTATATTGGAATTGGCCTCCATCATGTTGTTGTTGAACATAAGCATGTCCATCAATAATCTTGTTAATATGTGCTACATTCTCTTGATTCTATTCACTTCACAGAGCACTGGTTTTTGTAGGTCTCTCCAGCCTTATAGAATACTAAGATACCACAACATTCACACAGGACAACATATTCAGCCATTCTCCCATTGATGGGCATCCACTCAGTTTCCAGAGCCTTGCCAAAAAAAAAAAAAAAAGGCTACTACAAACATTTTTGCACATGTGGGTCCTGTTTCCTTTTTTATTATTTCATTGAGATAGATATTCAGTAGAAACACTGCTGGATCAAAGGGTATGCACAGTTTGATAATCTTTGGGTTATAGTTTCAATTTGCTCTCCAGAATTGTTGAATCAGCTCACAATTCCACCAACAATGTATCAGTGTCTCACTTTCCCCACATCGCCTCCATTTATCATGAGCTTTTCCTGTTATCTTAGCCAATATGAGAGGTCTGTAGTGTTACCTCAGAGTTGTCCTAATTTGCATTTCACTAATTAATACTGATTTAGAATATTTTTCATTGGTTTTAATTTTTTGTCTGAAAATTTTCTGTTTTTTTTCCTTTTATTAAAGCTTTTATTTTCAAAATATATGCATGGGTAAATTTTCAACACTGATCCTCGCAAAATTTTCCATTCCAAATTTTTCTCTTCTTTCTGCCACCCCCCCAGATGGCAGGTATATTAAATATATTAAAATATATGTTAAATCCAATATATACACATATTTATACAGTTATCTTGCTATACAAGAAAAATTGGATCAAAAAGGAAAAAAAAAAAAACTGGGAAAGAAAACAAAATCCAAGCAAACAACAACTGAAAGAATGAGAATGCTATGTTGTTGTCCACATTCAGCTCCCATGGTTCTCTCTTTGGGTATACACAGCTCTCTTCATCACTGAACAATTGGAACTGGTTTGAATCACTCATTGTTGAAGAGAGCCACATTCATCAGAATTGGTCATCATATAGCCTTGTTGTTACCATATATAATAATCTCCTGCTTCTGCTTATTTCACTTAGTATCAGTTCATATAAGTTTCTCCAAGCTTCTTTAAAATCATCCTCCTGATCATTTCTTTCAGAAAAATAATATTCCATAACATTCATATACCATAATTTATCTAGCCATTCTCAAATTCATGGGCATCCATTCAGTTTCCAGTTTCGTGCCACTACTAAAAGTGCTGCCACAAACATTTTTGCCCATGTGGGAAACTTTCTCTCCTTTAAAATCTCTTTGGGATACAAGCCCAGTAGAAACACTGCTGGGTCAAAGTATCAATATGCACAGTTTGATAAGGTTTTGAGCAGTTCTAAATTGCTCTCCAGAATGTTTGCATCTGTTCACAGTTCCACCAACAATGTATCAGTGTCCTAGTGTTTCCCCATTCCCTCCAACGTTCGTCATTATCTTTTCCTGTCATTTTAGCCAATCTGAGAGATGTGTAGTGGTATCTCAAAGTTGTCTTAATTTGTATTTCTCTGATCAATAGTGATTTGGTGCACCTTTTCATGTGACTAGAAATAGATTTAATTTCTTCACCTGAAAATTGTCTGTTCATATCTTTTGAGCATTTATCAATTGGAGAATGACTTGGATACTTATAAAGCTGAGTCAATGTTCTTTATATTTTGGAAATGAGGTGGTTATCAGAACCTTTGAATGTAAACATGTTTTCCCAGTTTGTTGCTTCCCTTGCAATTTTGCCTGCATTAGTTTTGTTTGTAACCAAACAAAATAAAACTTTTTAACTTAATATAATCAAAATTATCTATTTTGCAATGAATAATCATCTCTACTTCCTCTTTGGTCACAAATGCTTTCCTCATCCACTGGTCTGAGAAATAAACTATCCTATGTTCTTATAATTTGTTTATAATATCATCATGCACATCATGCAGTTTGATAACTTTTTGAACATAGTCCCAAATTGCTCTCCATAATGACTGGATCCATTAACAGTTCCAACAATGTGTTAGTGTTCTAGCTTTCCCATATCCTCTCCAACATTCATCATTATCTTTTCCTTCATCTTAGCAAATCTGGTTTGTATCATTTGTGGTTTCACTCATTATTTATGAGTAGATTATTTAATTCCTAATTAATTTTTGTTCTATATTTCCCTAGTCATTTATTTCATATAATTTTTTATTAAATCATGATCTGTAAAAGATGCATTTACTAATTCTTCCTATTTGTAATTGAATTTGAAGTTTTTAATGCCCTAATATAGAACCCTAATGCCCTAATATAGAATGCCCTAATATAGAGTGTAGGTTCCATTTACCACTGAGAAAAAATTACATTCCTTCTTTGCCCATTTCTATTTTCTCCAAAGGTCTGCCATACCTAATTTTTCTAAAATTCCATGCACTTCCTTAACTTCTTTTTTATTTATTTTGTGATTTGATTTATCAAGATCTGATAGAGCAAGATGAAATTTGATTGTCTGTTTCTCCCTACAGCTCTCTTCTCTTCTTTTTTAGGAATTTGGATGGTATACCATTTGGTGCATATATATTTTTAGTAATATTACTTCATTATTTATGGTACCCTTTTATCAAGTTATAGTTTCCTATCTTCTTTCTTTTAACTAAATCTACTTTTGCTTTTGCTTAATCTGAGATCAATATTACTACTCCTGCTTTTTTTTCCTTTTATTTCATCTGAAATATAATAAATTCATTTCCAGCCTTATACTTTGCTTATATAACTCTGCTTTAAATGTGTTTCGTGCAAACAATATATTGTAGTATTCTGGCTTTTATTCCATTCTACTATCTGATTCCATTTTATGGGAGAGTTCATCCCATTCACATTCACAGTTAAAATGATTGACCCTGTACTTCCCACAATCTTATTTTTCACAAGCTATATTTTTCTCTTTCCTTTTCTTCTTTCCTTCCTCACCAGTGATTTGCTTCTGATCACTATCTCCCTTAATCCACCCACCTTTTTTACAACCTCTCCCTTTTTCTTATCCTTTTCTACTTCTTCTCCTTTTCTCCCTTTTATTAGCCTCCATTTCTCCTATTCCCCTTTCCCCTACTACTTCCCTATTGAAAACTAAACTAAATTAAATATGTTGGACATTCTCTTTTGGGAGGCCAAACATGATGAGATTAATGTTCAAATAATGCTCATCCCCTCCCTTCTTTCCTTCAGCTGTGATAGGTCTTTTTGTCTCTTCATGAAGTGTAGTTTACCCCATTTTACTTCCTCTTGCCTCTTCTCCCAGTACAATCCATATTCCACGTCTAGTTTCCTTTTTATATCATCACAAAGAAGTCAAATTATATCTACACTTTCTAAGTATACCCCTAACAAATTTATAGTTCTCAAGATATAAACATCTTATAAACATACAGGGATCTATATATTTTAACCTTTAAAATATTTGTCCTCTTTTTTTTTTTATTTATTTAATAGCCTTTAATTTACATGATATATACATGGGTAACTTTACAGCATTAACAATTGCCAAACCTCTTGTTCCAATTTTCACCTCTTACCCCCACCCCTCCCTAAATGGCAGGATGACCAGTAGATGTTAAATATATTAAAATATAACTTAGATACACAATAAGTATACATGACCAAAACATTATTTTGCTGTACAAAAAGAATCAGACTCTGAATTATTGTACAATTAGCTTGTGAAGGAAATCAAAGATGCAGGTGTGTCATAAATATAGGGACTGGAATTCAATGTAATGGTTTTAGTCATCTCCCAGAGTTCTTTTCTGGGTATAGCTAGTTCAGTTCATTACTGCTCCATTAGAAATGATTTGGTTGATCTCGTTGCTGAGGATGGCCTGATCCATCAGGACTGGTCATCATCTAGTATTGTTGTTGAAGTATATAATGATCTCCTGGTCCTGCTCATTTCACTTAGCATCAGTTCGATATAAGTCTCTCAGGCCTTTCTGAAATCATCCTGTTGGTCATTTCTTACAGAACAGTAATATTCCATAATTTTCATATACCACAATTTATTCAGCCATTCTCCAACTGATGGACATCCATTCAGTTTCCAGTTTCTAACCACTACAAAAGGGCTGCCACAAACATTCGTGCACATACAGGTCCCTTTCCCTTCTTTATAATCTCTTTGGGATATAATCCCAGTAGTAACACTGCTGGATCAAAGGGTATGCACAGTTTGATAACTTTTTGAGCATAGATCCAAACTACTCTCCAAAATGGTTGGATTCGTTCACAACTCCACCAACAATGAATCAATGTCCCAGTTTTCCCACATCCCCTCCAACAATCATCATTATTTTTCCTGTCATCTTAGCCAATCTGACAGGTGTGTAGTGGTATCTTAGAGTTGTCTTAATTTGCATTTCTCTGATTAATAATGACTTGGAGCATCTTTTCATATGACTAGAAATAGTTTCAATTTCTTCATCTGAGAATTGTCTGTTCATATCCTTTGACCATTTTTCAATTGGAGAATGGCTTGATTTTTTATAAATTAGAGTTAATTCTCTATATATTTTGGAAATGAGGCCTTTATCAGAACCTTTGACTGTAAAAATATTTTCCCAGTTTATTGCTTCCCTTCTAATCTTGTCTGCATTAGTTTTGTTTGTTATTTGTCCTCTTTTTAACATTCTTTTCTTAAGTTCTGTACTTGAAAATCAAATTTTCTATTTTACTTTGGTCTTTTCACCAAAAACAATTGAAAACCCCCTATTTCAATGAAGGCCCATCTTTTCCCCTGAGAGTTAATGCTCACTTTTGTTGAGTAGTTGATTCTTGCTTTAAGTCAAAGCTCTTTTGCCTGCCAAAATATCATATTTCAGGCCCTTCAATCCCTTAAAGTAAAAGGTGGTAGGTCCTGGGTATTCCTAATTGTGGTTCCTCAATTTTGAATTATTTCTTTCTGGCTGCTTGCAGTATTAACTCCTTGATGTGATAATTCTGAAACTTAGCTATGATATTTCTGTGTGTTTTCATTTTAGGGTCTCTTTCAGGAGGTTATTAGTGGATTCTTTGAATGCCTATTTCAACCTCAAGTTCAAGGATATCAGGGAAGTTTTCCTTTATGATTTCTTGAAAGATGTTGTCTAGGCTCTTTTTTCATCATAGTTTTCAGGTAGTCTAATAATGCTTAAATTCTCTTTCCTAGATCTATTTTCCAAGTCAGTTTTATTTTTTGATAGATATTTTACATTTTCTTCTATTTTTTTTTTCAATGAGACATCAAGAATCAATCAAACAAAATGAAAAGAAAATATTCCCAGAATCCTCCCAGCAATATATTGTTTTTTTTCATTTTAATAAATTATGTTTCATAAGTTGTTTTCTTCAGATAAGTTGTGTTTCCTCAACCAAACTCTCCTGCAAAACTCTGATTTTCTTTCCCAATTTTTCTTTTAAGATTTTTTTTGAATTCTTTTTTTTTTTTAATTTAATAGCTTTTTATTTACAGGATTTATACATGGGTAACTTTACAGCATTAACAATTGCCAAAACTCTTGTTCCAATTTTTCACCTCTTACCCCCCCACCCCCTCCCCTAGATGGCAGGATGACCAGTAGATGTTAAATATATTAAAATATAACTTAGATACACAATAAGTATACATGACCAAAACATGATTTTGCTGTACAAAAAGAATCAGACTCTGAATTATTGTACAATTAGCTTGTGAAGGAAATCAAATATGCATGTGTGCATAAATATAGGGACTGGGGATTTAATGTAATGGTTTTTAGTCATCTCCCAGAGTTATTTTTCTGGGCATAGCTAGCTCAGTTCATTACTGCTCCATTAGAAATGATTTGGTTGATCTCGTTGCTGAGGATGGCCTGATCCATCAGAACTGGTCATCATCTAGTATTGTTGTTGACGTATATAATGATCCCCTGGTCCTGCTCATTTCACTCAGCATCAGTTCGTGTAAGTCTCTCGAGGCCTTTCTGAAATCATCCTGTTGGTCATTTCTTACAGAACAGTAATATTCCATAATTTTCATATACCACAATTTATTCAGCCATTCTCCAACTGATGGACTTCCATTCAGTTTCCAGTTTCTAGCCACTACAAAAAGGGCTGCCGCAAACATTCGTGCACATACAGGTCCCTTTCCCTTCTTTATAATCTCTTTGGGATATAATCCCAGTAGTAACACTGCTGGATCAAAGGATATGCACAGTTTGATAACTTTTTGAGCAGAGTTCCAAACTACTCTCCAAAATGGTTGGACCCGTTCACAACTCCACCAACAATGCATCAATGTCCCAGTTTTCCCGCATCCCCTCCAACAATCATCATTATTTTTTCCTGTCATCTTAGCCAATCTGACAGGTGTGTAGTGGTATCTTAGAGTTGTCTTAATTTGCATTTCTCTGAATAATAATGACTTGGAGCATCTTTTCATATGACTAGAAATAGTTTCAATTTCTTCATCTGAGAATTGTCTGTTCATATCCTTTGACCATTTTTCAATTGGAGAATGGCTTGATTTTTTATAAATTAGAGTTAATTCTCTATATATTTTGGAAAGGAGGCCTTTATCAGAACCTTTGACTGTAAAAATATTTTCCCAGTTTAGTTGCTTCCTTCTAATCTTGTCTGCATTAGTTTTGTTTGTACAAAAACTTTTCAGTTTGGTATAGTCAAAATTTTCTATTTTGTGATCAGTAATGATCTCTAGTTCTGTTTTGGTCATAAAGACCTTCCCCTTCCACAGGTCTGAGAGGTAAACTATCCTATGTTCCTCTAATTTATTAATAATTTCATTCTTTATGCCTAGGTCATGAACCCATTTTGACCTTATCTTGGTGTACGGCGTTAAGTATGGATCAATGCCTAGTTTCTGCCATATTAGTTTCCAATTTTCCCAGCAATTTTTATCAAACAGTAAGTTCTTATCCCAAAAGCTGGGATCTTTGGGTTTGTCAAAGACTAGGTTGCTATATTTGTTGACTGTTTTGTCCCTTGAACCTAATCTATTCCACTGATCAACTAATCTATTCCTTAGCCAATACCAAATAGTTTTGGTAACTGCTGCTCTATAATATAATTTTAGATCTGGTACAGCTAAGCCACCATCATTTGATTTTTTTTTTCATTAATTCCCTTGAAATTCTTGACCTTTTGTTTTCCATATGAACTTTGTTTTTTTTTTCAGGTCATTAAAATAGTTTTTGGGATTCTAATTGGTATAGCGCTAAATAAATAGATTAGTTTAGGTAATATTGTCATCTTTATTATATTTGCTCGCCCTATCCAAGAGCATTTAATATTTTTCCAATTGGTTAGATCAGACTTAATTTGTGTGAAAAGTGGTCTGTAATTTTGCTCATAAAGTTTCTGATTTTCCCTTGGCAGATAGATTCCTAAATATTTTATATTATCAGTAGTTACTTTAAATGGAATTTCTCTTTGTAACTCTGTTGGATTTTGATAGTGATATATAAGAATGCTGATGACTTATGTGGGTTTATTTTATAACCAGCAACTTTGCTAAAGTTGTGGATTATTTCTAATAACTTTTAGCAGAATCTCTGGGGTTCTCTAAGTATACCATCATGTCATCGGCAAAGAGTGATAATTTGGCTTCCTCATTGCCTATTCTTATTCCTTTAATCTCTTTCTCAGCTCTTATTGCTATAGCTAGCATTTCTAATACAATATTAAATAGTAACGGTGATAGTGGGCAACCTTGTTTCCTCCAGATCTTATTAGGAATGGTTGCAGTTTGTCTCCATTACATATGATGCTTACTGATGGTTTTAAATAGATGCTGCTGATTATTTTAAGAGAAAGTCCATTTATTCCTATACTCTCAAGTGTTTTTAATAGGAATGGATGTTGGATTTTATCAAATGCTTTTTCTGCATCTATTGAGATGATCATATGGTTTTTGTTAATTTGGTTATTAACATGGCCAATTATATTGATAGTTTTCCTAATATTGAACCAGCCCTGCATTCCTGGTATAAATCCTACTTGATCATAGTGTATTATCTTGGAGATGATTTTCTGTAGTCTTTTTGCTAATATCTTATTTAAGATTTTAGCATCAATATTCATTAGGGAGATTGGTCTATAATTTTCTTTCTCTGTTTTCAGCCTACCTCGCTTAGGTATCAGTACCATGTCTGTGTCATAGAAGGAATTTGGTAGGACTCCTTCATTCCCTATTTTATCAAATAATTTATATAGCATTGGGGCCAATTGTTCTTAAAATGTTTGGTAAAATTCACATGTAAATCCATCTGGTCCTGGGGATTTTTTCTTAGGGACTTGTTTAATTGCCTGTTATATTTCTTTTTCTGAAATGGGACTATTCAAGCAATTTACTTCCTCCTCTGTTAGTCTGGGAAGTCTATATTTTTGTAGGTACTCATCCATTTCACTGAGGTTATCAAAATTATTGTCATAAAGTTGAGCAAAATAACTCCTTATTATTTCTCTAATTTTCTCTTCATTGGTGGAAAGTTCTCCCTTTTGATTTTTAAGACTACTAATTTCATTTTCCTCCCTCTTTTTTCTAATCAGATTTACCAAAGGCTTATCTATTTTATTGGCTTTTTCATAGAACCAACTCTTAGTTTTATTAATTAGTTCAATAGTTTTTTTTTTTACTTTCAATATTTTTAATTTCTCCTTTTAATTTTAGAATTTCAAATTTAGTATTTGATTGGGGGTTTTTTAATTTGGTCTTTTTTAGTTGCAAGCCCAATTCATTAATCTTTTCTTTCTCTGTTTTATTCAAGTAAGCCTCTAAGGATATAAAATTCCCTCTTATTACCGCTTTGGCTGCATTCCACAAATTTTGGTATGATGTCTCATCATTGTCATTATCTTGAGTGAAATTATTAATTGTATCTATAATTTGCTGCTTCACCCAATCATTCTTTAAGATGAGATTGTTTAGTTTCCAATTACTTTTTGGTCTATTTCCCCCTAATTTTTTGTTGAATGTAGTTTTTATTGCATCATGATCTGAAAAGAAAGCATTTACTATTTCTGCTTTCTTGCATTTAATTTTGAGTCTTTATGTCCTAATATATGGTCAATTTTTGAATAGGTTCCATGAACTGCTGAGAAGAAAGTATATTCCTTCTATCTCCATTCAATTTTCTCCAAAGATCCAACATACCTAATTTTTCTAATATTCTAGTTTACTTCTTTAATTTCTTTCTTATTTGTTTTGTGGTTTGATTTGTCTAATTCTGAGAGTGCAAGGTTGAGATCTCCTACTATTACAGTTTTGTTGTCTATTTCTTCTTGCAACTCTCTTAACTTCTCCTTTAGGAAGCTGAGTGCCATACCACTTGGTGCATATATGTTTAATATTGATATTGCTTCGTTGTTTATGCTACCCTTTAGCAGGATGTAGTTTCCTTCCTTATCTCTTTTAATTAGATCAATTTTTACTTTTGCTTGATCTGAGATAAGGATGGCTACCCTCTTTTTGACTCACCTGAAGCAAAATAGATTTTGCTCCAGCCTTTTACCTTTACTCTATATGTATCCACCTGCTTTAAATGTGTTTCTTGTAAACAACATATTGTAGGGTTCTGACTTTTGATCCAGTCTGCTATCTGCCTCCTCTTTATGGGGGAGTTCATCCCATTCATTTAGGGTTAGAATTACTAAATCTGTATTTCCTGCCATCCTAATAACCCCCAGATTGTGCTTTACTTATTCTTGCCTCCCCAACCCTCTTTCCCCTTTTCAAACTTATGTACCCCTCTTGTATCACGATACTTATCCTCTTTATAATCCCTCCTCCCCCCTTTGGTCTTTCCCCTTCCTTCCCTTATTACTCTTTTTCTTTTCCCTTTTCCTCTCCCCGTTTTTAATGAGGCGAGAGAATTTTCTCTAAAACAAATGTCAATTATTTTTTCTTTGAGCCAACTCTGATGGGAGTAAGATTCACACAATGTTCCTCCCCCTCTCTAAATTCCCTCAGATTATGATAAGTTTCCTTAGCCTCTTTGTGGGATGTGGTTTCCCTCTTTTTATCCCTCCTTCCCACCTTATTCTGCCATCATCCCTTTTCCATATCTACTTCCCTTTTTTATGTTATATCAATACAATCAAATTTTACATGTATTTTTTTGTATATCCACAACAGAAATACAATTCTCAAAGTTATTTTTACTTTTCTGCATCTCTTGAGGTTCTATTCTTGGAGATCAAATTTTTGTTTAATTCTGTTTTTTCTTCAGAAACAAATGGAATTCATTTGTTTCATTAAATGTCCATCTTCTTCCCTGGAAGAAAATGCTCAGCTTAGCTGGGTAGTTTATTCTTGGCTGCATCCCAAGTTCTTGTGCCTTTCGAATATCATATTCCAGGCCCTTCTTTCCTTTAATGTAGAGGCAGCCAGATCTTGGGTGATCCTTATTGTGGCACCTCGGTATTTAAATGGTTTTTGGCTGCTTGTAAAATTTTTCCTTAATCTGATAGTTCTGAAATTTGCACAATATTCCTTGGGGTTTTATTTTAGGGTTTCTTTCAGAAGGTGTTCGATGAATTATTTCAATGCCTATTTTACCTTCTGATTCTATTACATCTGGGCAGTTCTCTTTGATGATTTCTTGTAAAATAGTATCTAGGCTCTTTTTTTCATCATAGTTTTCGGAAAGTCCAATAATCCTCAGATTATCTCTCCTAGATCTATTTTCCACATCTGTCGTTTTAGCAAGTAGATAATTCATGGTTTTTTCCAGTTTGTCATTTTTTTGTTTTTGCTTGACTGATTCTTGGTGTCTCAATGCATCATTAGTTTCAATTTGTTCAGTTCTAATTTTTAAAATTATTTTCTTCATTAGCTTTTTTACTTCTTTCTGTATATGTCCAATTGAGTTTTTGAATGTATTGTTTTGGTCTGTGGAATTTTTTTCCATTTCATTAATTTTTTTTTTAGTGAATTATTTTCTTTTTCCAATTCACAGATCCTACTTTCTTGGGTGTTCTTTGTCTTTTCCAATTCACGGATCCTACTTTCTAGTGAATTCTTTATTTTTTCCAATTCACAATTCTTACTTTCCTGTGATTTTTTTTATTTTTTCCAATTCACCAATTTACACTTCCTAGGAATTTTTTAACTTTTCCAATTCGTATTTCAGGAAGTTGTTGCTCTCTCTTAAAGGCTTCTCTTTCCTTTCCCATTTATCTTCTAACTCTCTTTTGAGACTTTTAATGGTCTCTTCTATGAGAGCATTATGTAAAGGAGGACAGTCTGATGCATTTTTGCTGTTTGAGGTCTCTTCAAGTTTGCTGACCTGCTCTTTTTCTGCATAGAAGCTGTTGATCGTTCTTTTCATCTTTTTATTCATGTTTTAAAGCCTTTAGGGTAGGTCTCCTAAGCAAGGGGGTTACCAGCTTCCTCTGCAGAGCAGGGAAAGATTTAAACCAATTTCGGGCTCTGAGGTATGGGAGTGCTCTGAGTGAGAGTTTTCCCTTCCCCCAACAAGAAGTGGATTCAGCACTGGCCAAGCTATCAAACGGCTTAGTAGGGCTGAGTGGATTAGCGATTGCCCTTGGCTAGAGACTAAGGAGTGAAAGTGTCACTGCCCCAGGCCGGAGCCTCTTGTGGGACTGTGAGTATTAGCAGCTGACTGCAGACCGCAGACCGCCTGGAACTCTGCCCCAGTGTCTCTGCCCAATGCAAATCGGCCCTGGAAAAGCTCTATGGCCCCAAGCCGAGCTCCCCACTACTCAGATTGGAGGCTAACCCGGGCTGCGTCCTCCTGCTGTGCAGGATCACAACTGCCCCAAGGAGAAGCCCCGTACTGCGGGTTGGGGCTGCGCGCTTGTGCTGAGATTTGTGCTTTCACCCTCCGTTTGAGACTCTCCTCGGAACCTAATTTCTCTCCCCGTCTGCGCAGATCTCCCCCCTGGCCCCGAAGCCAACCATTTTTGGCGAGACTGCAGATTTTCTTCGGCCGGTGAGTTGTTCTACTTCTTATCTTTATGAATTGTAGCAGTCAAGACTATTTTTGAGGGTCGATATAATATTGATAAAGAGGGTAAGAGAAGAGCTTAGAAAGTCGCGGGTGTCTTCTCCGCCATCTTGGCTCCGCCCCCTGAATTCTTTAAAGAGAGTCTTTTGAGGGGGTAGCCAATTCATATCATCATTTGAGGGTCCTCAGGATTATTCTGTTTTTTCCTGTGTCCATGATAGTTATCTGTGGTCAGAACTCTTTTCACTTTATGACTCATTTTTTATTTATTTTTATTATTATTTTTTTTAATAATTATAACTTTTTATTGACAGAGCCCATGCCTGGGTAATTTTTTACAACATTATCCCTTGCACTCACTTTTGTTCCAACTTTTCCCCTTCCTTCCTTCACCCCATCCCCCACATGGCAAGCAGTTCTATACAAGTTAAATATGTATGACTCATTTTTAAATGTTGAGATCTGCTCCTAGGGCAAAGGGGGGATTTTCCCAAGGCCTCACTATTTACTTTCTGTAGATCTGTTGGAGATCTCACAGTTTGTCTTCTGACCCATTGACTTCTAAACTAAAATGGAATAGCCAATGCTCCTGTATTTTGCTTCTAGCTTTCCACTAGAATCCTGGCATGTAGAAACTCTGGGACCTGGGCCTCCCTGTACTGCACCTACTCTGTATCTCCCCCCACTTTGTTACCCCTCCCTCCCCAGAATAAAATAGAAATTTCCTGATGTCCTTCCAAAATATCTTCTATTGGAAATATGTTACATTCCAAATGATTGTGGGTTCTGTCACTCCCAAGCCTAATCAGAGGCTTCATTTAGCATTGATTCTGAGAGAAGGCAGAAAGATCTCAAGCAAATACTTATTTTTTGCAATTTTGTCTCCATTTGGCTCCCAATATAGTTCTTTTTTTAAATATTAGATAATGGTTTTATTTTTTGACATAACTAAAAAGAGGTCCAACTTTGAAAAAGCCATTTTAGTACAATAGCTATAATCTCAATCCTAACACTTCAAAAGTTAAAACTTAAGATAACAAGATAACCAAACAATATAGGTTTGAACTGTATCTCTAATTACACAATTATAACAGCATTCTACTGGTTTGTTATAAATTGGTATTCTTACATATGCAGAGTGTCCCAAAACTGCAATGTAGTCTTTTTTTTTCTTCTTCTTCTTATTATTATAGTAACTTTTTATTGACAGAATCCATGCCAGGGTAATTTTTTTTACAACATCATCCCTTGCACTCACTTCTGTTCTGATTTTTCCCTCCCACCCTCCACCCCCTCCCCTATATGGCAAGCAGTCCTATATATGTTGAATATGTCCTAGTATATCCTAGATACAATGTATGTGTGCAGATCTAAACAGTTTTCTTGTTGCACAGGGAGAATTGGATTCAGAAGGTAGAAATAACGCGGGAAGAAAAACAAAAATGCAAACAGTTTACATTCATTTCCCAGTGTTTTTTCTGTAGGTGTAGCTGCTTCTGTCCATCATTGATCAATTAAAACTGAATTAGGTCTCTTTCTCAAAGAAATCCACTTCCATCAGATTGCATCTTCATACAATATCATTGTTGACATATATAATGATCTCTTGGTTCTGCTCATTTCACTTAGCATCAGTTCATGTAATTCTCTCCAAGCTTCTCTGTATTCATCTTGCTGGTCATTTCTTACAGGACAATAATATTCCATAACATTCATATACCACAATTTACACAACCATTCTCCAATTGATGGGCAGCCACTCAGTTTCCAGGTTCTAGCCACTACAAACAGGGCTGCCACAAACATTTTGGCACATACTGGCCCCTTTCCCTTCTTTAGTATCTCCTTGGGGTATAAGCCCAGTAGAAACACTGCTGGATCAAAGGGTATGCACAATTTAATAACTTTTTGGGCATAATTCCAGATTGCTCTCCAGAATGGTTGGATTTGTTCACAGCTCCACCAAAAATGTATCAGTGTCCCGATTTTCCCTGCATCCCCTCCAACAATCATCATTATTTTTTCCTGTCATCTTAGCCAATCTGACAGGTGTGTAGTGGTATCTCAGAGTTGTCTTAATTTGCATTTCTCTGATTAATAATGATTTGGAACACTTTCATATGAGTGGTAATGATTTCAATTTCATCATCTGAAAATTGTCTGTTCATATCCTTTGACCATTTATCAATTGGAGAATGGCTTGGTTTCTTATACATTAGAGTCAGTTCTCTATATATTTTGGAAATGAGGCCTTTATCAAAACGTTTAACTGTGAAGATGTTTTCCCATTTTGTTGCTTCCCTTCTAATCTTGTTTACATTAGTTTTGTTTGTACAGAAGCTTTTTAATTTGATGTAATCAAAATTTTCTATTTTGTGATCAATAATGGTCTCTAGTTCGTCTTTAGTCACAAATTTCTTCCCTCTTCCACAAGTCTGAGAAAACTATCCTGTGTTCCTCCAATTTGTTTATAATCTCATTCTTTATGTCTAAATCATGGACCCATTTTGATCTTATCTTGGTATACGGTGTTAAGTGTGGGTCCATGCCTAATTTCTGCCATACTAATTTCCAGTTGTCCCAGCAGTTTTTGGTCAAATAATGAATTCTTATCCCAAAAGTGAGGATCTTTGGGTTTGTCAAACACTAAATTGCTATAGTTGACTATTCTGTCTTGTGAACCTAACCTGTTTCACTGATCAACTAATCTATTTCTTAGCCAATACCAAATGGTTTTGGTGACTGCTGCTTTATAATATAGTTTTAGATCAGGACAGCTAGGCCACCTTCATTTGATTTTTTTCATTAATTCTTTTGAGATTCTCAACCTTTTATTATTCCATATGAATTTTGTTGTTATTTTTTCTAGATCATTAAAATATTTTCTTGGAAGTCTGATTGGTATAGCACTAAATAAATAGATTAGTTTAGGGACTATTGTCATCTTTATTATATTCGCTTGACCTATCCAGGAGCACTTGATATTTTTCCAGTTGTTTAGGTCTGACTTTATTTGTGTGGAAAGGTTTTTGTAATTTAGCTCATATAATTCCTGACTTTCCTTTGGTAGATAGATTCCCAAATATTTTATGCTGTTGACAGTTATTCTGAATGGAATTTCTCTTTGTATCTCTTGCTGTTGGATTTTGTTGGTGATGTATAAAAATGCTGAGGATTTATGGGGATTTATTTTATAACCTGCAACTTTCCTAAAGTTATAGATTATTTCTACTAGCTTTTTCGTAGAATCTCTAGGGTTCTCTAAGTATACCATCATATCATCTGCAATGAGTGATAGTTTGGTTTCCTCACTGCCTATTCTGATTCCATTAATCTCTTTCTCGACACTTATTGCCAAGGTTAGTGTTTCTAATACAATATTGTATAATAATGGTGACAGTGGTCAACCTTGCTTCACTCCAGATCTTACTAGGAAAGATTCCAGTTTTTCCCCATTGCATATGATGCTTACTGATGGTTTAAATATATGTCTGACTATTTTAAGAAAAGTCCATTTATTCCTATACTCTCAAGTGTTTTTATTAGGAATGGATGTTGGATTTTTATCAAATGCTTTTCTGCATCTATTGAGGATGATCATATGGTTTTGTTAGTTTGCTTATTGATATAGTCAATTATGCTAATACTTTTCTAATATTGAACCAACCTGCATTCCTGGTGTAAATCCTACTTGATCATAGTGTATTATCCGGGGGTGATTTTCTGTAATCTTTTTGCTAATATTTTATTTAAGATTTTAGCATCGATATTCATTAGAGAGATTGGTCTATAATTTTCTTTCTCTGTTTTCAGCCTACCTGGTTTAGGTATCAGTACCATGTCTGTGTCGTAAAAGGAGTTTGGTAGGACTCATTCAGTCCCTATTTTTTCAAATAGTTTATATAGCATGGGGTTAATTGTTCTTTAAATGTTTGGTAGAATTCACATGTAAATCCATCTGGTCCTGGGGTTTTTTCCTTAGGGAATTAGTTAATAGCTTGTTATATTTCTTTTTCTAAGATGGGACTGTTTAGGATAATTACTTCTTCCTCTGTTAATCTGGGTAAGCTATATTTTTGAAGGTATTCTTCCATTTCATTTAAGTTGTCGAATTTATTGCCATAAAGTTGGGCAAAGGAATTCCTAATTATTGCTCTAATTTCCTCTTCATTAGTGGGGAATTCTCCCTTTTCATTTTTAGACTAACAATTTGATTTTCCTCTTTCCTTTTTTAAATCAGATTTACTAAGGGTTTGTCTATTTTGTTGGTTTTTTCATAGAACCAACTCTTAGTTTTATTAATTAATTCAATAGTTTTTTTTTTTTTTTACTTTCAATTTTATTGATCTCTCCTTTTATTTTTAGAATTTCAAGTTTAGTGTTTGACTGGGGGTTTTTAATTTGTTCTTTTTCTAGCATTTTTAGTTGCAAGGCCAATTTGTTGACCTTCTCTTTCTCTATTTTATGCAAGTAAGCCTCTAGAGATATAAAATTTCCTCTTATTACTGCTTTGGCTGCATCCCACACATTTTGATATGATGTCTCATTATTGTCATTTTCTTGGGTGAAGTTATTAATTATGTCTATGATTGGCTGTTTAACCCAATCATTCTTTAGTATGAGATTATTTAGTTTCCAATTAGTTTTTGGTTTAATTTCCCTGGCTTTTTCTTGAGTGTAATTTTTATTGCATCGTGGTCTGAAAAGGATGCATTCACTATTTCTGCCTTACTGCATTTGAGTTTGAGGTTTTTATGTCCTAATATATGGTCTATTTTTGTACAGGTTCCATGAACTGCTGAAAAGAAAGTGTACTCCTTTCTGTCTCCATTTTGTTTTCTCCAGAGGTCTATCATATCTAACTTTTCTAATATTCTATTTTCTCTTTGACTTCTTTCTTATTTATTTTGTGATTTTATTTATCTAATTCTGAGAGTGCAAGGTTGAGATCTCCCACTATTATAGTTTTGCTATCTATTTCTTCTTGCAGCTATCTTAATTTCTCTTTAAAATTTAGATCTACACCACTTGGTGCATATATGTTTAATATTGATAATGCTTATTATTTATCTTATCCTTTAGCAAGATATAGTGCCCTTCCTTATCTCTTTTAATTAGATCAATTTTGTTTTTGCTTGATCTGAGATCAGGATGGCTACCTCTTTTGACTTCACCTGAAGCATAGTAGATTTTGCTCCATCCTTTTACCTTTATTCTGCATGTATCTCCCTGCTTCAGGTATGTTTCTTGTAAACAACATATTGTAGGATTCTGGCTTTTAATCCATTCTGCTAATCGCTTCTTCTTTATGGGGGAGTTTACCCCATTCACATTTATGGTTAAAATTACCAATACTCTATTACTTGCCATCTTGTTAACCCCTATTTATACTTTTCTCCCTTCTTTCCCCCTTACCCCCCTTCCCAGTATTAAACTTGTGAGCACCACTTGCTTCTCACAGCCCTCCCTTTTTAGTATCCCTCCTCCCCATTCCCTCACAGTTTCTGTATTCCCTTCTGCTTAGCTTATTCCTTCCCTTTTCACTTTTCCCTTCTCACTTTTCAATGAAATGGGACAAGTTTCACCATATATTGAATATGTCTAAAATTTTTTCTCTTAAAGTCAATTCTTATGGCAGTAAAATACCCACTGTATTCATCGTCCTCCATTCTTTCTCTCAGATATAATAGGTTTCCTTTGCCTCTTTGTGAGATATAGTACCCCCACTTTACCCTTTTTCTGATACAATGTCCTTTCCACCTCTAATTTCTAGAACAAGGTATACATGTATTTTTTATACATCTTTACAGAAGAAATATAGTTCCCAAGATTTCTTTTTACCTTTTTAGGTTTTTCTTTAGTTCTATATTTGCAGATCAAACTTCTTGTTAAGTTCTGTTTTTTTCACCAAAAATAGGTGAAATTCACTTATTTTGTTGAATGACCATCTTGTTCCCTGGAAAAGATGCTCATTCTGGCTGGGTAAGTTATTTTTGTTTGCATACCGAGTTCCTTAGCCTTTCGGAATATCATATTCCAGGCCCTTTGATCTTTTAATGTGGATGCTGCTAGATCTTGGGTGATCCTTATTGTGGCTCCTCTATATTTGAATTGGGTTTTTCTAGCCGCTTGGAGTATTTTTTCCTTTGTTTGAGGGTTCTGGCATTTGGCCACTATATTTTTTGGTGTTTTGATTTTAGGATCCCTTTCTGTGGGTGATCGATGAATCCTTTCAATGTCTATTTTACCCTCTGTTTCTATGACTTCTGGGCAGTTCTCTTTGATAATTTCCTGGAAAATAGTGTCCAGGCTCTTTTTTTCATCGTATTTTTCTGGGAGTCCAATGATTCTCAGATTGTCTCTCCTAGACTTGTTTTCCAGGTCTGTTGTTTTCCCCAGAAGGTATTTCACATTTTTCTCCATTGTTTGTTTTTTTTGGTTTTGCTTGACTGATTCTTCTTGTCTCCTCGAGTCATTAATTCCATTTGTTCTATTCTTATTTTCAGTGAAGTGTTTTCTTCACTCACTTTTTTTATATCTTTTTTTCTAATTTTCCAATTTGTTCTATGGAATGTTTTTCCATTTCGCCCATTTTATTCTTTAGTGAGCTATTTTCTGTTTCCAGTTCACTAATCCTATTTTTAAAGGATTTGTTTTCTTTATCCACTTTGTCGTTAAATGAGTGGAATGACTTCTCCAGTCTCTCTTGCCAAGCCTCCCTCTCCTTTTCCCATTTTTCTTCTAGCTCTCTTGTGAGAGCCTTTTTAATTTCTTCTATGAGATTTATCTGTGCTGAGGAACAGATGATCTCCTCCTGTGGGGATTCACCTGAGGATAATCTGTTTTTATTCTCTTCAGGGTTTAGAGTCTGTTCTCTGTCTGTATAAAAGCTGTCAGTCATTAAAGTCCTTTTTTAACTTTTTGTTCATTTTGTCAGAGAAGAATCAGAGACAAACTAGCAAAGAAAAAAAAGGAAAAAAAAACCCAAATAGAATCTGCTTTTTGGGGGGAGGGGCTGGGTGGCATTACCGAGCTTCCTCTACAGACCGAGGGGGCAGCAGCAAGGCACTAACAGGACTGTGTTGCACCTGTGCTCTGAGACTCTGAGAGTGTGCTGAGATGCTGTGGGGGAGGGGTAGCTCCTCTCCCTGAAGGAACTCCAGCTGTTTGGGGTTGTATTCTTCACCCCTGGTGTTTTTAGCTTCTCTGCTGGGCTACTGACTTGCTGCCAGGGCAAAGTATCCAATCCTGTAGTGAAGCTCTCCCTGCAGAGATGGCTGAGATCACACCCCAACCCCCTCCGGTCTGCTCGGCTGTGAGCTGCCTGCCGAGCTCTTGCTGCCGCTGCCTGCCCTCAGCCTGTGCCCGATCTAAAACCGTCCCTCTCTCGAGCAAAAACAGACCTTTCCTGTCGAATCTCAAGGATGTCTTCTCTTGGTAACTGTTTGTGGGTTTTTTTTTTCAGTTAGGCATTAATTCAGAGGCTTGTAATGAGATGGATTCTGAGAGAAAATGCGGAGCTTACACAGCTGTGTGCCTCCTTGCCGCCATCTTGGCCGGAAGTCCTCCCAATATAGTTCTTAAAAATTAGAATTAAGAAACTGTAAGCATAGAACTCTATGATGAATCAAGAAAAAATAAAATAAAAACAAAATAAAAAAAAACAAAAAACAAAAATAAAATAAAAACAAAAATAAATACATAAAAGTGATTATGGAATAATTTCTTTGTAAAAACAATTTACCTGAAAAATAGATCCAGGTGAGATTTTTTTAAATTATTGAACTATCCAAAATTCATGAAAAAATATAACAAACTAAAAGAAAAGAGCCTAGAAATAATCTTTCAAGAAATTTTTTTTAAAAAAACTGACATGATATAAAGCCAGTCAATAAATTAAAAATTTAAATATTGCATTGATTCCCTCTTGAAAAAGATCACAAAATAAAATCAGGATTATACAATATTTAGCGGTTCCTACATTGAACATTTAAAGAACTTGAAATATATTCTGGAGGACTAAGGAATTAGTACTGCAATGAATCAACTATGCAGCAAAACTGAGAATAAGCATTTGGGGGCATGAAAATTCAATGAAATAGAGGATTTTCAAGTATTCTTCATGAAAAGATCAAAGCTGAATAGAAAAATTGGCTTTCAAATAAAAGGCTCAAGAAAAACAAACAAACAGCAAAGGGAAAAAATAAGGGACTTAAGGTTAAACTGCTAACAATCTACATGGAAAGATGATAATATACCTCATGACACTTTTTTTTTTTTTCATTATCATGGCAGTTAAGAACATAGGTTGAGAGCATAGATGTGAGTTGAATATAAAGTAATGGCATCTAAAAACTAAAATTAAAGGGTGAGAAAAAATGCTGTGGCAGAAAAAGAAAGAGGGAAATAGAAGAAGGTAAATTATCTCATAAAAAATGCAAGAGGCAGCTTTTCCAGTGGAGGGGAAGATGGTAAAGGTGGGGAGAGCTAAGCAAGTAAATTTTACTTTAATCAGAAATGGCTCAAAAAAATGATTTACCAAATGTGAAATGATTCAACAATTTTGTAGAGTAATTAGGAATTATGCCCAAAAGGTTATGAAGTCATGAATATCCTTTAACTTATTAACGATACTACAAGGTTTGCATCTAAAAAGAGATGAAAAAATTGGAAACAGGAATTATAGGAATAGAAATATTTATAACAGCTCTTTTCTGGTGGTAGTGAATGACAATAAATTATGCTGTGATAGTGATAATATACTGTTGATGTATGTATAAGAAATAATAATCAGGATGCTCTAAGAAAATGTAGGTAGACTTATATAAGCTGATGCAAAATGAAATATATTGTGTACAAATTATCATCAATGTCAAAAGATGATCATCTCTTTATGATTTGGCTATTCTTAGCAATTCAATTATATAAGATATTTCTTAAGGACTTAAAAAGAAAATTGTTATATATTTTCAGGCAACAAATTGATGGTATCTTAATACAGATTGAAGCATACTTCTGAGAGGTGGTTTTTTTTTTTTTTTTTTGTGGGAGGTCCTATGTTTCCTTTTACAATATGACTAATACGGGCATATTTTACATAATAGACCATGTATAACCTGGATAGAATTGCTTGTCTTCTCAATGAAAGGGGTAGGGGGAGGGAAAAGGAGAGAATTTGGAACCCAAAAAGAATGATAAAATTGTTTTTACATGAAATTGAGAAAAATAAAATAGTGAATATTTTTTAAAAGACTGGAATTTAAACTCAGCAACAGACATGTGACCCTAGGCAGCTCATTCAATTTCATTTCACCTTTGTTCATTAAACTAGAAAATGGGGGTGGGGATGATATTGCCTACTTCTTAGGGTTGTTGTGAGTATCAAGTGAGAGAATTATTTGTAAAGCTCTTAACAGTGCTTAGCATCATAGTAAATGATTGTTGTCTCCCTTTCTTTCTTCTTAAAATTTCATAAAAAGCAATAACAGTAACCAAAAAAAATGAAATTATTGATGCTAATTAGTTTTATGAGATTTATTTTTAATGGACTATTAAGGAAGTATTTTAATCATTCTATACCACTAAGTTGTATATATTATGACAATGTGGTGATTGCTAAGGTTGTGATAGCCTTTAGTGCAAATATGTACTTGTAATACCTGCTAGAAATTAAGACTATCCTTTGAGACTTCAACATTGACCTCATTATTCTTTTTACATTATCTTTAGTCCCTCCATTTCTACTAGTAATTTTCTCACTTCATACAAACATGCCTAAGTCACATAATCCTAAAACAAGAAAACAAAATCAATTAAAAACAAGATTTAAAAACAAACAACTTCTTATTAGATCCTGCTATGTCCCCAACAATAATACTTTTTCTCACATCTTTTCCTCCATCAAACTCCTTGAATCATTACAGAGGGGCTTTGGCAGGGATTAAATTTGTATATTTAAATTCTAAGTCATTTTTCAAAGTGTTAAATAGAATACTTCCATAAAGCACCTCCACTTTTTTTAAGGAAAGAGGGTACATTCTGAATTTTTCCCCACACAATTAATAATTTCATATAGGTTTGTGTGTTCCTCTTTGTTTTTCCTAAGTGATATTGCAGAGGCAAAGAACGTGCACAATATAGGATCATAGAATTTCAAGCCAGAAAGGACATTGTAAGTCTTGTAGCTATTCCCTTTATTTCACAAAAGAGAAAACGAAGGTCAAGGAAGGTCAAGATAGTATATGATAGAATAGGAATTCAAATCAGATCTTCTAATTCACAATTCATTGTTTTCTCCTACCAAACTACCTCCCAGTGAATTAAGAGTTAAAAAATAAACGATTTCTATTGAAGCTTTTGAATAGTGCTGAAGCAGAGAGCTATGTGATAAATGCTTATGGTTTTGAGAAAGTGACATTAAATCAGAAGTTCTCTTTTTAATTGCATTGCTTGTATTTAATATAAACCTTTCTCTTTGATTTGCATGATAGCTCCTACTTAGGGTGTACAACCTGTTCCAAACATATGGCAAATTTCCTAGAGGATATGTTGGTGCATGTTATCAAATTAGTAGACTTTCCTGGCATATTTAGGGTACCATTTGACACCTGTGAATGACAACTGTAAATGACAAGACTGTTAATATGTGAAGCAGTTCTTCCAGGGAAATCCTAATGAACCATGACAAGAAAACAGAAGTTGGATTACAGAAATTAGACCACAAGTTCAGGAGATGTGCTATAAGTCTGCCAGGCTATGTATCTATTCATATAAGTGTTTGCGTGTGTTATATATTAATATTTATTCTACAAAAGTTACTTTCCTACTCATTTTCCCACCACTTTTTGCTGCTTTTATTGCAGAATGCCAATTGAAATTTCTGTTTATTTTTATTCTCTTTCCTATCTGTATGATTGACTTTTCATACCTGCCAGCTATGCTTGTGTACACAACACAGACACACACACAAACACACACACAGTGGATTTGCCACATAAAATTTATACTCCACTTATTTTTGTTCAAGGTGATTATCATTGAGAAAACAAGTTATTTTGAAGGACGAAAAGGCCTCCATGATTAATAGTTCAAAAAGAGATATTGAATATAACAGATAAGTATTCTTTCTCAAAATTCTTTAGGAACAAAGAGATATACAGTGATCATACTTCTTTGCTTTTCCTAGGTGACATAATAGTAAAGAGAGGATAATATTTAAATTTTCAACCCAAATCTGAGCACATGGAATGATTTTTCTTCAACTATTTAAAAGTAAGCTTTTAAAGGGAAAGGGACCTGTATGTGAAAGAATGATTGTGGCAGCCTCCTTTGTAGAGGCCAGAAACTGGAAACTGAGTGGATGCCCATCAATTGGAGGATGGCTGAATAAATTGTAGTATATGAATGTTATGGAATATTATTGTTTTATAAGAAATGACCAGCAGGATGATTTCAGAAAGGCCTGGAGAGACCTACATGAACTGATGCTGAATGAAATGAGCAGGACCAGGAGACCATTACATACTTCAACAACAATACTATATGATGATCAATTATGATGGACATGGCTCTCTTCAACAATAAGAATTCCAATAGTGCAGTAATGAATAGAACCAGTTACACCCAGTGAAAGAACTCTGGGAAACGTGTGTGAACCACTACCTAGTATTCCCAATCCCTCTATTTTTGTTCACCTGAATTTTTGATTTCCTTCACAGGTTAACTGTACATTATTTCAAAATTGGATTCTTCTTGTGAAGCAAAATAACTGTATGGACATGTATACATATATTGTATTTAATATATATTTTAACATATTTAACATGTATTGGTCTACTTGCCATCTGGAGGAAGGGGTGGGGGGGAAGAAGGGGAAAAATTGGAACAAAAGGTTTTGCAATTGTCAATGCTGAAAAATTACCCATGCATATATATTATAAATAAAAAGCTATAATAAAAAATAAAATAAAATAAAAGTAAGCTTTTCAATTGATCTCTGTACTTGGTGAAAGATGGTTTATCAATCAATAATATAATTAGCATAAAGTTTAAAACACTGAATTTAGTAATTAAAAAAAAGCAAACAATACCCTTCATTATCTTACATTAAAATGATGAAGATTGTATTTTAGGTAATTATAAAGTGCTTTATTTTTTTTAATTCAGAATTCAATAAAATATGAAATCTGAACTTTTCAAAGACAACCAAAGTTATTTAACCTTTCCATACCATACTGTCTAATTATAGAAGGCAAATGAGAGCTTCAACTTGAATAAGATCCTAGGCCTAGAACTAAAAAGGATCTTAGATTTTCTACTGTAGCTCAATACTTTCCTTTTACAGAAGAGAAAAGGCAAGTTCAGAGAAATTAGATAAGTAGTGCAAGTTTTCATTGATAGTGAATGATTGATTTGAGATTTACACTTGGGCCCTGAGATTCCTCATTCAGCTCTTTTTTCACTGGCAAATAGATTAGTAAAACTGTCAAATTTCTACTAAAATCCTAGTATTTCTAAAGAATTCTTGCCTAATACAGGCTGATGGATAAAAAGCTCATCTATAATATTGATTTCCCTTTGCTTTAAATGAATTATTATTATTTAAAGGAATGTCATAAGGGGAGACTTTAAATATGCCATAAGGAAGATCTGTATACAAAGAGTTTGTTTGTTTGCTTGCTTGCTTGCTTGTTTTGGTTTGGTTTGGTTTGATTTGGTTTAGTTTATTTTTATTGCTGCTGTTGAAAGGTTGCGAATGAATTCTTGAGTAGCATATACAGAAGAAAGGTTCCCTTAGAAGAAGTGCCTACAAAGTATTTTTTAAAGCTTTTTATTTACAAAACATATGCATGTATAATTTTTTGACATTGAAGTCCAATACACGTTGTTAAATATATGATAAATCAAATATATGCATACATATTTATACATGTTGCTGCATAAGAAAAATTGGATCAAGAAGGGAAAAAAAAACCTCTGGAAAGAAAACAAAATGCAAGCAAACGAGAAAATAGTGACAGTGCTATGTTGTGGTCTACACTCAGTTCCCACAGTTCTCTCTCTAGGTGTAGATGGCTCTCTTCATTATTGAATAATTCGGACTGGTTTGAATCATCTCATTATTGAAGAGAGCCATGTCCATCAGAATTGATCATCGTATAATCTTGTTGTTGCCATGTATAACGATCTCCTGATTCTGCTCATTTAACTTAGCATCAGTTCATGTAAGTCTCCCTAGGCCTCTCTGAAATCATCCTGCTGGTCGTTTCTTGTAGAACAATAATATTCCATAACCTTCATATACCATAACCTATTCAGTCCTTCTCCAAATGATGGGCATTCATTCAGTTTCCAGTTTATTGTCATTACAAAAAGCGTTGCCACAAACATTTTTGCACATGTGAGTCTTCCTTTCTTTAAGACCTCTTTGGGATATAAGCCCAGCAGAAACACTGCTGAGTCAAAGGGTATGCACAGTTTGATAACTTTTTGAGCATAGTTTCAAATTGCTCTCCAGAATGTTTGGATCCATTCACAGTTCCACCAACAATGTATCAGTGTCCCATTTATTCCACATCCCTTCCAACATTCGTCCTTATCTTTTCCTATCATCTCAGCCAATCTGAGAGGTGTGTGGTAGTATTTTAGAGTTTTCTTAATTTGCATTTCTCTGATCAATAGTGATTTGGAGTACCTTTTGATCTGATTAAAAATAGTTTCAATTTATTCATCTTAAAAAGATTCATATAATTTGACCATTTATCAATTAGAGAATAGCTTAATTTCTTATATATTTAAGTCAATTCTCTATATATTTTAGAAATGAGGTCTTTATTAGAATCTTTGAATGCACATTTTCCCCAGTTTATTGCTTCCTTTCTCATCTTGTCTGCATTAGTTTTGTTTGTACAAAATTTTTTAACTTAATATAATCTAAATTATACATTTTGTGATAAATAATGACTGCTAATTCTTCTTTGGTCACAAATTCCTTTCTCTTCCGCTGGTCTGATAGGTAAACTATCCTATGTTCTTCTAATTTGTTTATAATATCATTCTTTATATCTAGATCATGAGCCCATTTTGACCTTATCTTGGTATTCAGTATTATGTATGGTTCAATGCTTAGTTTCTGCCATACTAGTTTCACATTTTCCCAGCAGTTTCTGTCAAATAGTGAATTATTATACCAAAAGCTAAGGTCTGAGTTTGTCAAACATTTGATTGCTATAGTTATTGACTATTTTGTCCTGTGAACCTAACCTATTCCACTAATCAATTAGTATATTTCTTAGCCAGTACAAAATGGTTTTGGTGACTGCTACTTTATAATACAACTTTAGATCTGATACAGCTAATGCCTACAAAATATTAACTGACAATTTTTGTCATTTATGTGATAAACATCACAAAATATTCCTCAGGTACAAAGATAAACAAATTCAATTTAACACTGATATATTAAAAGACAAGAGTGGTGAAAGAAAGTAAAATAGGAAGAGATATTGGACATTGGGACAAAATACACAATTACATAGTAATTGAATATCTATTTTCCAGATTCCTCATTGGCAAGTAAGTCATCTGACCTCTATGTGGACCATTCTCCCACCTCACTTCAGCAACCAAGACTGAGCTCTTAGATCTTGTTCTTAAAGTGCAAAACTTATGGTTCAGTCCTCCTTTGAAACTAATTCTACTTCCCATTTGCATCTCTGTTTGTTCTGAAGTCCATGGAGCAAGATACAAAGACGATCAAGTAATCAAGATAAGTAACTCTGTTTAAACACACAGAATGCAATGAGAGGCTCCATAACAGTTGGGAATGGTTTTCAACCTTACAAAAATGAGGAATACAAACACGATTGCACTTCAGGGGTATTATATAAAGTTAAATGAATGAATCAATAAATAAATAAAACAGTATTCAGCTCATCATTTGCAAAGCATTGAGTTATGGATACAAATAGAGAAATAGGTCAGTTCTTATTCTCCAGGAGTTCATATTCTAAAATTGGGAGACAATCATATGAAAGATTTCAGCTGCAAGACAGATTTTAAAAATAGCATGGTGCTGAGAGTGGGATTACAAAATTGACTGTAATGCCTCTTCTTTAATGTTATTTCAACTAATAAAATCATATCATTTTCTAATATAGAACCATTTGGGAATGTCAAGGGATTTGGTGTCAAGGATATCTTTTCTGCATCTTCAGTTCCTGTGGCTGCCTCACCTGGAAGGTTACCAGATTGCTTCTCCATGGAGCTTGTTGCCCAAAATGATGACTGAGGGCTATGGTTAGCAAACATTTCTATTTCCATGTCTTTGGAAATCAGGGTTCTGATTTGTCTTCATTAGAATCAGTAGTTAAACTGCACACCAAGATAAGATGAAAATGGGTTCATGATCTAGACATAAATAATTAAATAGAAGAACATAGGATAGTTTACCTCTTAGACCTGTGGAAGAGGAAGGAATTTATGACCAAAGAAGAACTAGAGATCATTATTGATCACAACATAGAAAATTTTGATTATATCATATTGAAAAGTTTTTGTACAAACAAAACTAATGCAGACAAGATTAGAAGGGAAGAAATAAACTGGGAAAACAGTTTTACAATCAAAGATTCTGATAAAAGCCTCATTTCCAAAATATATAGATAATTGGCTCTAATTTAGAAGAAATCAAGCCATTCTCCAATTGTTAAATGGTCAAAGGATATGAACAGACAATTCGCAGACAAAGAAATTGAAACTATTTCTATCCATATGAAAAGATGCTCCAAGTCATTATTAATCAGAGAAATGAAAATTAAGACAACTCTGAGATACCACTGCACACCTGTCAGATTGGTTAGAATGACAGGGAAAGATAATGCAGAATGTTGGAGGGGATGTGGGAAAACTGGGACACTGATGCATTGTTGGTGGAATTGTGAATACATCCAACCATTCTGGAGAGCGATTTGGAACTATGCTCAAAAAGTTATCAAACTGTGCATACCCTTTGATTCAGCAGCGTTAATACTTGGCTTGTATCCCAAAGAAATCTTAAGGAAGGGAAAGGGACATGTATGTGCAAGAATGTTTGTTGCAGGTCTCTTTGTAGTGGCCAGAAACTGGAAATTGAGTGGATGCCCATCAATTAGAGAATGGCTGACTAAATTGTGGTATATGAATATTATGGAATATTATTGTTCAATAAGAAATGACCAGCCAGATGATTTCAGAAAGGCCTGGAAAGACTTAGATGAATTGATGCTGAATGAAATGAGCAGGACCAGCAGATCATTATATACTTCAACAACAATATTATATGATGGTCAGTTCAGATAGATGTGGCCCTCTTCAACAATGAGATGAATCAAATCAGTTCCAATAGTGCAGTTATGAATTGAACCAGCTATACCCAGTGAAAGAACTCTGGGAAATGAGTGTGAACCACTACATCGAATTTCCATCCCTCAATTTTTGTCTGCCTGCATTTTTGATTCCCTTCACAGGTTAATTGTATAATTTCCCAGAGTCTTTGAAATATTACTTGTAGTGGATCACTGTTCATATCTGCTAATTCTTTTAGAACAGTGAATTTGGGCCAGGTTACTTGAATTTATCAATGATTTCTTACTAATTCATTACTTAACTTACATAACAATTCACTGCCAATAATTTATTTTCTGTCATTTCCAGTATAAATATTATTATTCTTATAAACAGGGAAGCTCTGCCTTATCTCAGGAATTTTCAGTCTATTGACCTAAATAAAGTTCCTATATTTGTTTCCCTAAAACATGGAAGAACTATGCATTTACAAAGGCAAAGAATAAAAACACTGATGAAGTAAGAAAGACTAGAAAAACTGGAATTTTAAAGAATTTAAATTTTATTTCCTCATATAGATATTAACTTTATTGAGAGTTTTTTAAAGCATGTGTTCTCTTTATTTTGTCCTATCAGAAATTACATGATCTTTTTTCAAGCATCACTGATAACCAATAAGTATTTGTTGGTTTGATTCTAATGCTTGAGAGTAATAATTAAAAACAGTGACTTTATATTTTTTTAATATTTGAAGAGCATGGGATATTAGTTTAAATAATATTTGTTGATTTTTGAAAATTAATGAATTACAAATGTAATTTAATGGAAGGAAAGCTATCTAATCTACCTTTCTATCTAATCCATCTACCTTTCTGTTTGCATCTAATTTTCATTCATATATTTATCTATGCATATTGTGTTCCTTCCTTCCTTTATTTATCTAATCATGTTTATTTACTTGTTCATTGATTTGTTTATCTGACAATCTATTTTTTTATTTACATTTTTATCCATAATACCAACAACTATTCCTGGCACATAGTGGCTTTATAATGAATGATTTTTTTGAATTTTAGTGATTGAAATACAGTCTTTAGTCAGCAAAGATTATATATAACTCAGAATGTCAACATAAAGTTGTTACCTATTAGAAAGTAAGATATTTTTGTGTTTACCAAAACACTTATAGCCAAAGTTGTAGACTTAAAACCAGGTGAAATTCATTCAGATTAGAATTTTGTAATGAAATCATCACCTTATTCTGTCAGGATCCTATTACTTTCACCCCTTTATGCTCCAATAACTAAATCAGAAACTCTAACACATGCTTTATATTGAATGAACAAATGTTATTTCAAATCTTGGGGGAGAAAAAGCACCACCATATAAATGTATACAGAAGTCACATATTCAGTTACAAAATGACTGAAAGTTGTGAACCATGACAAAATCTCCACTGAAATTCCCAAAATTCCAAACATCTACATTAATTTGTTTTCCAGTTCATGCTTCACATGATTACACACTTGAAAAGACTACATATAATTTATCAATTGGACTTTAGTGTCTCCAAAATCTCTTTTATAAATGATGTAAATATAGCCTGTGATTTAACTCTAGCTTTTTTCCAAGAAAAATATCAACATAAGAATGAACAGAAATCATGAAGACAAGACATTAACAGAATCATCTCTCATGTGAAATCTAAAAGGATTCAAAATACATGTATTTGAGACCTTTGTGTGATATATGTGATATGTGTGATAATAGCTTGTATTGGTACGGTATTTGATCTTCCCACAAAAAACCTGTAAAGGAGACAATACAAGTATTGCTTTTATGATTCAGATTATGAATTTTGGATTATTAGAGACCACTTAATACTGTCCAACCAATATTATATAATAAGTTGAAGAAGGGTGATTCTAATGTCATTTGTCTTTGTGTGACCATGGGATTCATGATCTATAGGAAATGTTGAGGAATAAGAGGTATATTAATTCCAAGTTATTTGAACTTTGATGAGGTCATATTATAAATGAAAACATATCCACAATGAAACTATATGCAAAAATTAATTAAATGGTGCATTTAGTTGTCTTAATAAAATACTACCATTAAATATGTACTGTAAAAAGACCAAGAATATAGATAAAGCTCTCACAAGCATAGAAATATTATTAGCGGCACTTTTTGTAGCAACAAAGAACTGGAAAAAAAAGTCTTATTTTTATGTGTTCACGCACCTATTCTTTATGAACTTATAGACTATCTTATAGACTATATTATCCATGGGTTTTTTTTGGCAAAGACATTGGAGTCATTTGTCATTTCCTTCTTCAGTAGATTAAGGCAAACAAAAGTTAAGTGACTTATTCAGGTTCACACAGCTAGTAATTGTCTGAGACTGAATTTAAACTCAGGTATCATAATTTCAGACCCATCCATGGAGACATCTAGTTTGTTGTTCATCAAATGGAAAATGGATGGAAAATTAATATGCTACATAACAAGAAATCAAAAACATTGAGAGAAAATTGGAAAGAATTGATAGTTAATCTGCCAGAAGCTAAACAAGAAATTTTTATAAGAACAATATTAAGGAATATAATTTTGAATTTTGGGACCTATAAAAAGTATGTATAAAATGACTTCAAAAGTTTGACATTAAAAATACATATATGTCATAATAATATAATAGAATACACACATATATACAAACACACATATATATTTCTATATTCATATAAATACATATACATATTTATATGTATATAAGCTGGGTTTCACAGGATATATGGACCTTGTAGTAAGGAAGTCTCAACTTCATAAGTTCAAATATGCTCTCCCTTTTAACTGTATTATCTTTTTTTTAATCTAATCTATTTATTTTTTTAATTATAATAACTTTTTATTGACAGAACCCATTCCAGGGTAATTTTTACAACATTATCCCTTGCACTCACTTTTGTTCCAATTTTTCCCCTCTCTCTCTCCACCCCCTCCCCTAGATGGCAAACAGTCCTATATATGTTGAATATGTTGCAGTATATCCTAGATGCAATATATGTGTGCAGAACCAAACAGTTCTCTTGTTGCACAGGGAGAATTGGATTCAGAAGGTAAAAATAACCTTGGAAGAAAAACAAAAAATTCAAACAGTTTACATTCATTTCCCAGTGTTCTTTCTTTGAGTGTAGCTGCTTCTGTCCATCATTGATCAACTGAAACTGAATTAGGTCTCTTTGTTAAAGAAATACACTTCCATCAGAATACATCTTCATACAGTATTGTTGTTGAAGTATATAATGATCTCCTGGTTCTGCTCATTTCACTTTTAGTTATATTATCTTAAGCAAAAATCTTTAACCCTGTTGGCCTCAGTTTGCTAATTATTAAAATGAGCTGGAGAAGAAAATATCAAACCACTTCACTATCTTTGCTAAGTAAGTGAAAAGACAGACATAATGGATAATTACTGAAAAACTAAAAATAGTGCAAGCTGCTGGAAAGAAAAAAAAAAGAATTGAGGGCCTAGAGTAAGGATCACCCAGAATCTGGCAGCCTCTACAATAGAGAATTAGAGTTCCTGGAATACTATATTCCAGAAGGCAAAGGATTTGGGAATACAGTCAAGAATCAAATACCCAGTATGCCTGAGCAAAATCTTTCAGGGGAGGAGATGGATCTTCAGTGAAGTAAGATATTTTCAATCATTTTTATTGAAAAAACTAGAACTAAACAAAAAATTTAATTTTAAACACAAGACTCAAGAGAAGTATAGAAAGGCAAAGAGGAAGAGGGAAAACATTTTATCAAAATATTAAACTGTTTCCAAATCTAAATGGAAAAATGATACTTTTAATTTTTGAGAACTGAATCTTTCATTAGGGACATTAGAGAGGGTCTACATAGACAGATGGAGTGGGTATAAATTATATAATGATATCAAAGAAAAAGGATTCTACTGGGAGAATAGCAAAGGGTATATAAAATGCTATAAATCCGATCTCATGAAGAGACACAAAGACATTACAATAGATGGAAAGAAAGAAGCGAATTTCCATTGTCTGAAACTTAATCTCATCAGTATTTTCTCAAAGAGGGAAAAACATATTCACTCAGTTGGATATAAAAAATTGTTGTTATGCTATATAGAAGGAAGACATGAGAGAGGAAAGACAAGAAAGGAGGTAGTTAGAAGGGAGGGCAGATTGAGGGTGGGAAGGGTCAGAAATGAAGCATCACTAAGGAGAAATAGGGTAGAAAGAGAGAACAAAAGTATATACAAGAGAGAATATAGGATGGAGGAAAATACACAAATTGGTAGTTGTAACTGTGAATGTGCATGGAATGAACTATTTCATTAAAAGGATAGCATAAAGGAATAGCAGAATGAATTAAAAAACAGATTATAATATGTTGTTTACAAGAAACACATTTGAAACAGACACACACACACACACACATATATATATATATATATATATATATATATATATATACACACACACATGCATATATACATATATATGTATGCATGTATGTATATGGGTAAAAGGCCAGAACAGAATTTATTATACTACAGCCAAAGTAAAAAAAATACAGGGGCAGCAAGTCTGATCTCAGATAAAGCAAAAGCAAAAATAGATATAATTAAAAGAGATAAAGAAGGAAACTCCATCTTGTTAAATAGGATAGTAGACGATGAAGTCATATCAATACTATATATATATATATATATATATATATATATATATATATACAAAAAATGGTACATCCCAATTCTTAGATAAGAAGTTAAACTAATTACAAGAATTCTTCTTGTAATATATAGATATTTGATATAGATATCAAAATTATACTGGTAGAATAAATCAACATCCCACTCTCAGAATAAGATAAATCTAATCACAAAATAAACAAGAAAAAAACTAGGTAAGTTAATAGAATCTTAGGAATCTTAGATATAATAGACCTCTGGAGTAAATTTAAGAAGTATAGAAAGGAATACCATTTCCTTAGCAAGACATGGCACCTATGAAAAAATTGACCAAGTGTTAGGGCATAAAAACTTCAAAATTAAATGCAGAAAGGAATAAGTTGTAACTGCTTCCTTTTCAGACCACAATGCAATAAAAATTATATTCTATAATGAGTCAGAAAAAGATAGACTTAAAGACAATTAGAAATTAAATAATCTAATTCTAGAGAATAAGTGAATCAAACAACAAATTATAGAAACAATGGATAATTTCATCTAACAGAATGACAATAATGAGACAACATGCCAAAATGTATGGGGTGAAGCCATACATACATACATTGCAGGTTCCTTTGCCTTTTGAATATCAGATTCCAGGTCCTTTGATCATATAATGTGGAAGCTGCTAGGTTCTGGGTACCCCTTATTGTGGCTCCTTGGTATTTGAATTGTTTCTTTCTGACTGCTTGTAATATTTTTTCCTTGATACAATGCTTCTGAAATTTGGCCATGATATTCCTTGGAATTTTAAGTTTGAGGTCTCTTTCAGGTGGTATTCAGTGAATTCCTTCAATGGTTATTATAACCTTATGATTCTATGACATCCATGCAGTTCTCTTTCATGATTTCCTGAAAGATAGTGTGTAGGTTCTTTTTTTCATCATGTTTTTCAGGGAATTCAATAATCCTTCGATTGTCTCCCCTATATCTATTTTCCAGGTCAGCTGTTTTCTCAATTAGATATTTTACATTTTTTCTGTTTTTTTTATTCACTTTTTTTGATTCACTTGACTGATTCTTGTTGTCTCATTGAGTCATTCGTCTCCGTTTGCTGAGTTCTGAATTTTAATGAATTATTTTCTTCATGTACTTTTTTTTAGTTCTTTTTGTATTTGTTCAGTTGAATTTTTAAATGACTTGTTTTCTTCTATGGATTTTTTTTTCCATTTCACAAATTCTGTTTTTACGGAGTTATTTTCTTTTCCCATTTTCTCAAATTGATTTTTAATGAATTATATGCCTTTTATAATCCTCTTGGAAAGTTTTCATTTCCTTTCCCCATTTTTCTTCTAGCCCTCTTTTAAGATCCTTTTTAAGGAGAGCCTTGTGTGATAGGAACCAGGTTATATTACCTTTTGTGGCTTCATCTGAAGAGGATCTGTTTTTAGTCTCCTCAAGGTTATAAATTTGTTCTTCTCTTTCACCATAAAAACTATCTATGGTCAGAGCTTGTTTTGCTTTTTTACTCATTTAAAAAAAAGTTATGGTCTGAAATCAGTTCCAATTGTTAAGTAATGAAGAGAACCAGCTACACTTAGCAAAAGAATTATGGGAAGTGAGTGTGGACCACAACCTAGCATTTCCACTCTATCTGTTATTGTTTGCTTGCATTTTTATTTTCTTTCTCAGGTTATTTTTACATTTTTTCTAAATCCATTTTTTCTTGTGAAGCAAGATAACTACATAAAAATGTGTGTATATACACATATTGTATTTAATATATACTTTAGCATATTTAACGTGTATTGGACTGCCTGCCCTCTAGGGGAGGGCATGAGAGGAAAGAGGGGGAAAGTTGGAACATAAGGTTTTGCAAGGGTCAATGGTGAATAATTACCCAGGCATATGTTTTGCAAATAAAAGTCTATAATTAAAAAAATGTTATGGTTTGCTTTCAGCACAGGGAAGGTTTTCAAGCTTTCTCTACAAGCGGCAGTAGCTCCTCTACAAGTCTCAGTGACAGAGTCTGTGCTGATTCACTCCCAGGGCTGGGGGCAGGGTGTGGCCATGTCCCATGAGATTCAGATGTTTGTGTTTGTGTTGGATGTTTTATAACTTCTCTGCTGATCTACTGGCTTGCAACCAGGGCAGAGCAGCCAACACTACTGTAGGTTCCTCCCTGTAGATTCTGCACTCCATGAAGTCCACACCACCCCATGGAGTCTGCACTGCCCCTGCTCTGTGCTGTCTGTGCTGTCATCTATGCTTGGCCTGTTTGCACTTGGCCTGACTCCCTCTGTGCCAGATTGAAACAGACCACTTTGGACAATCTTTGAAATTGCCTTCTGCCATAATTTGTTGCACTCCCAATGTTCGTGGATTCTGCCAGTCTAGAACTAATTCTAAAGCTGGATTTGTTAATTAGTCTGAGGGCTGTGGGAGATCAGAAAGAAATTTGTTCTCTCTGCCATTTTGGCTGTGCCCCTAATTATAATAGGTTTTCTTTGCCTCTTCCTGAGTTGTAATTTCTCTCATTTTATCTTCACTTTCCCTTTTTTCCAGTACAATCCACCTCTTTTTTTTAATGTTATAACAGTAAAATCAAATTATACATGCACTCTCTATGTATATCCATAAGAGAAATACTCTTCTCAAAAATTCTTTATTTTTTATCTTTTTGTGCTTCTCTTGAGTTCTATATTTGAAGGTCAAATTTTATGTTTAACTCTAGTCTTTTTATCAGAAATAAGTGGAATTTACCCATTTCCCTGAATGCCCATCTTCTTCCCTGAAAGAAAACATTCAGTTTAACAGGGTAGTTTATGCTTGGCTTTATTCCAAGTTCCTTTGCCTTTTGGAATATCAGATTCCAGGCCCTTCCATCCTTTAAGGTGGAAGCTACTAGATCCTGGGAAAATTCTTATTATGGCTCCTCAGTATTTGAATTGTTTTCCTAGCTGTTTGTTATATTTTTATTTTATCTATTAGTTCTGAAATTTAGCCATGATATTCCTTGAGGTTTTAATTTTGGGGTCTCTTTTTTAGGAGGTATTCAGTGCATTCTTTCAATGGCTATTTTACCTTCTGATTCTATGAAATCTGGGCAGTTCTCTTTGATGATTTCCTGGAAAATAGTACATAGGCTCTTTTTTCATCATGGTTTTCAGGAAGTCCAATAATACTTAGATTGTCTCTCCTACATCTATTTTCCACATAAGTTATTTCCCCAGTTAGATATTTTACTTTTTTTGGTTTTGCTTGACTGATTCTTGAGACATCATTGAATCATTCATTTTCATTTATTCATTTCTGTTTGGTGAATTATTTTCTTCATTTATTTTTTTCCTTCCTTTTGTATTTGTCCAGTTGAATTTTAAAATGCGTTATTTTGTTCTATGGAGTGTTTTTCCATTTCAGAATTTTGTTTTTCAAGTGTTATTTCCTTTTTCCATCTCACAAATTCTGTTTTTCTGGAAATTTCTTTCTTATTTTTCCATTTTGTCAAATCTATCTTTTAATGAGTTATATGCTTTCCCCATTTTACTGTCTATTTTGTGTTGCCTTTTCCAAAGCCTCTTGCAAAGTTTTCATTTCCTTTCCCCATTTTTCTTCTAACTCTCTTTTAAGATCTTTTTAAAAATTCTTCTAAGATAGCTTTGTGTGATGGGGACCCATTTATATCATCTTTTGGGGCTTCATCTGGAGATAATTTGCTTTTAGTCTCCTTAGGGTTTGAAATCTGTTCTTTTTCACCATAAAAACTATCTATGGTCAGAATTCTTTTTGCTTTTTTATATATTTTTTTTAAAGTTGAGATTTGCTTTTTTGGGCTATGCAGGTTGGTCAAGCCTCCTCTACAAGCAGCAGTGGCTGTGCTCAGTCAGTATTTAATGACTTCTGGTGATAGGTGGGCATGGCCACATCCCATGAGATTCTGGCATTTGGGGATTCATTATTTACCTTTTGTGTTTGTTTTGGGTTTTTATAACATCTCTGCTGGGTTACAACCAGGGCAGAGTAGCCAACACTGCTTTAGATTCCTCCCCATAGATTCTCCAGCATACACTAGTCCAGGTTTATGTGCTGTTTGAGCTCCCAGTCATCTGTGTTCAGCCTGCTTGTGCTTGACCCATCTCCCTCAATGCCCTATTGAAACAGACTTTTTTCTGGTGATCTCAAAATTATTTTCTACTGGTAATTTGTTGCACTCCCAATATTAGTGGATTCTGCCAGTCCATAACTAATTCAAAGGCTGGGTTTGCTAAGTAGTCTAAGGGTTGTGAGAGAAAGTCAGAAAGAAACATATGTCCTCTTGGTCATCTTGACTCCATCCAGGAAAAATATTGCCATAATCGATTGTATCAATAACACAAATAACAAAAATCTTCTGAAAAGTTCAATAGATGCATAAAAACTTTTATAAAATACAGCACCCATTCCTATTTATAACTAGAGAGCATAAGGATAAAATGATTTTCCTTAAGATAATAAGCAACATGTATTTACTACAATCAGAAAGTATTAATTTTAATGGAGAGAACCTGGATGTCTTTCCCAGTAAGATCAGAGTTGAAACAGGGATGCCTATTTTTACCACTAACATTCAATATTGTATTAGAAATGTTGGCATAAGCAATAAGAAATGTAAAAGACATTAAAGGAATCAGAATAGACAATGAGGAAATAAAACTATCACTTTTTGCACCTTAATTAGAGAATCCTAGAAAACCACCCAAAAACATATTTGAAACAATTAACAGCTTTAGCAAAATTATAAATAAACCCACAGAAATCATCAGTATCTCTATATATTACTGACAAATCCCAGCAGCAAGACATATTAAGAGAAATCCCATTTAAAATAACTGTAGACACAATAAAATATTTGGGTGTCTATCTGCCAAAATAAACTCAGGAACTACATGTACACATTTGCAAAACACATGTCACACAAATAAAGTCATGTCTAAACAATTGGAAAAATGTCAATTGCTCATGGGTAGGCCAAGCTCATAGAATATAACAATTCTAGCTGAATTGGTCTACTTATTCAGTGCCATATCAATCAAACTGCCAAAAAATATTTCATACAGTTGGAAAAATGATAACAAAGTTCATCTGGAAGAACAAAAGGTCAAAAATATCAAGGAAATTAATGGGAAAAATACAGTGGATGGTAGCCTATCATTACCAAACCTATAACTATATTATAAAGCAGCAGGCATCAATATAATTTGATACTACCTAAGAAAAAGAGTGGTGCATCAGTAGAATGGGTTAGACCCAACCCAAAAATCAATGACTATACTAATCTTGTATTTGATAAGCATTCAGAATCCAGCTTCTGTATCATAACTCACATTTTCACAAAAATTGCCATGAAAAGTGGCAAACAATATGTCAGAAATTCAGCATAGAACTATATTTCACACTCTATGTGAAAATAAGTTCAAAATAGATACAGTATTTGAGCATAAAGGATGATATCATTAATAAATTTGCAGAGCAAAGGATAATTTACCTATGGAATCTTTGCAGAAGGGAGGAGTTTGTGATCAAAGAAAAACTAGAGAAGATTATGAAATGTAAAATAGACAATTTTGATGACATACAATTTCAAAGCTTTTGCATAAACAAAATCAAATGCAAATTAAAAACAACTCTGAGATACCACTTCACAACTCTCAGATTGTCTAAGATGACAGAAAAGTACAATGATAAATATTGGAAGGGATGTGGGAAAACTGGGACACTAATGCATGGTTGGTCAAGTTGTGAAATCATCCAACTATTATGGATAGTAATTTAGAACTATGCCCAAAGGGCTATAAAACTGTGCATATTCTTTGATCTAGCTGAGTCACTACTGGGTCAGTATTCCAAGGAAATCAGAAAGAAAAAACAAAAAAAAAGACCCACATGTGCAAAAATATTTGTAGCAACTCTTTTTGTGGTAGCAGAGAACTGAAAAATTGTGTAGATGCCCATCAGTTGGGGAATGGCTGAATAAGTTATGATGTATAAAGATTACAGGAATATTATTATTCTTTTAAAATGATGAACTAGATGATTTTAGAAAGTCCTGAAAAGTTTTATCAGAACTGATGTTGAGCAAAGCAAGCAGAACCAGAAATATTTTGCTCACAGTAACAGCAAAATTGTATGATGATCATCTGTGAAAGACTGGGCTCTTCTCAGTGGTTCAGTGGTCCAATGCAATCCCAATAAACTTTGGACAGAAAATGTCAACTGCATCCAAAAAAAGAACCATGGATGTTCAATGTAAATTAGCACTTGCTATGTTCATTTATTTTTTCTGTTTTTTTTCCTTTCCTGTGGTTTTCATGTCTTTTGTTTTGATTTTTCTCTCTAGAATGATTCATAAATCAATGTGCATTTAAAATATGTGTGTGCATATATATGTAGCCAGAAGAAAAATATTTTTTTAAATTTTAAAAATTAGAAATAGAGTGAAATAAAAACAAAAAGATATGAGAAGAAACTGCAACTGACTTCTTTCTAAAATAATCATCTATCACATTGGATAGTTCTTTGGAATGAAGAGCAGGAAGGATACATGCTATACTGTAGTGATATAAGAAAATATAAATAACAATTTATTTGAAAAAATCTTGTCCAATTAAAAGGAAGATCTGAAAAACAGAGTGCAATAACATCAAAGTTGTGTATAACATAATTCTGTATTATTATGAAGCATATCTTTGTCACACCAAGGCACCTCAGAAAGTGTTTAAAATAAGAAAGTGATATTTTATAAATAATAACAAAAAACAAAACTGATTAATAGTTTGTACAAATTCCTAACTGAAACATATATTTCAAAAATAAAATATTTTGAAAATTAATATTTCAAACATGTTTTTTTTTAATTTCAGGCAAATTCACAGACAGATTCAGAGATATGGTGATTGTGTTTATGAAAACAGACTTGTGTGTAATGCTTTTGCAAATTAATGTTTTGATGTTTCCAAATTAATAGAAAAAATGTGACATAATTTCAATACAACGAAATAAAGACATAATTATTTTTCATTGAAATAGCTTAAAAAAGCAAGTCTCATTTTATTTTAAAGATCTACATATTGCTACATACAATTAAACAATAAAGGGATACATATATGAATGAAAATAGATTTATCTCATGATAATTTATTGACACAAGTTTTAATTTTTTCTGTTTTAACTACAAGCAAATAATGAATTTTAGAAGCACCCTAACATTTGATCTGTATGAAAATGGGTTTGCTAATATGCACAAATATAAAAATTACAACATTAGAATTTTACCAGAGTATATGAAGTGTTTGAGTGATTTGCCCAGATTGAAGTAGTCACTATATTTTAGAGACTGAACTTGAACTGTGATTTTTTTGACAATGAGAATAAACTCAGTCCACTAGACCAAGCAGAGGTGAATGACATTAGAGTGTAAAAGTGAGACTGGTTGCCAGGGATTCTGCTGATAGTGATTTTTCAAAACATGTTTCTGTAAGATTTTTAAATTTTATTTATTATGCCTTCTGAGAATATTTATCAGTGTCCTTCTTTCACCTTCAGCTTGATGGGATGACTATTTTACTGGTATTGCATGGGATTTTATTTATTATTAAATATTATATATACTGGTATCTTAATACTAGTAGTACACATAGTGTGTTAGCTGTTATTTCTTATTTATTTTGGGATGCTGATAAATTCATTAATGCATTCAATAAATGTGTTTAAATAAAACTGCATATTCTTTGAGCCAGCAGTCTATATCCCAAGGAAATCATAAAAGAATTAAAAGGACCAACATGTACAAAAAATTTAAGTATTACATATATTCATTAGTTCAATGTGATCTTTGGATTCAAGCTCAAAGAGTTTAGTCTCTATCTTTCCTTTGCACATGTTAAAATTTTGGCCCTTAATGAGTTGAAATTATATTAAATATAATTCATGAAAGATTCCATGAGATGAAGGAGTTGTTTTGTTGGAGTCACATAAGCTGATGTCATTCATGCACATGAAATGATTAATAACATGCTTTGGTCTGATTCTTTTTTAATTAGGAAGCCATGGTTAGTGCTATTTAGTAGAGACAATGATGGATTGAAGGCTGACAGAGTAATAATGGGCTTAAATGATCTCCTTAGAAAATATCATTCTATATATCAATTGCTCTTGACATTGCTGATGGTATAATTTAAACAAAGAACATGTTCCTTTGGGCAAATCAACTATTGCTGGATTATTATATTTAGGATTTGTAAACACATATGAAACCTATATGTATGTATATGTATGTAAATGGATGTATGTTTGTGAGAGAAGGTTGGAGATGGAGAGACATAGAGAGAGAAGCAGAGAGAGGTGTCCCAAGGTATATATCCCAAAAATTTAATTCCCATCTAATCAAATACCAATTAAATAAAGAACATGTACTGAGAGTATATTGCATTCTCACTATATTGCATAAGTATACATATGTGAGAATTAGTGTATATATAACTAGATGCAAAAAACTATACATATATATGCATATATGCATATATATGTATAAGCATATTTGCATATGTGAATGAAGCTGTAAAGAGTGAAGTTTGCAATAGTCAACAGAAATAAAAGTAATAGCATAAATATTGTGATGTCTTGGGGCAGCTTATTCCATAAATATATAAACAATATTACATTGTTCTTTATATGCCAAAAAAAATTTAACTAACCCTTACGGTTTTGTTTTTATAGTTTTGGGGCATTGTGAGCTGATAACTTTTATAAAGTAGAGCTATATTTTTATTTATATTTGCTAGTGTCAATATGATGTCTTTCAATAAGCAAGATGGGATCAAAGTTATGTCTAGGAGAAATCTGCTGAGGTACCAATCTAAAAATTCATATTTTATTGTGAAGCCTTTGAGTAAATAATTATGGGATCTTATATGAATTAGTTTTATATGTTCATATATTTTATGTTTATAAACATGCTTTGTTTATGTTATAAGTTATGTTCATAAAATTTAAATGGAATTTTCTTGTTATTAAAAAGACAGTTTCACTCATTTCTTAGATGTAAATAGGTTCTTTCTTATTTCATTCATCTTTCATTTCTTTAGTGTTGTATTTCTTAAAATAATGCAGATGATAAAAGATTACAAGATACTCTGTGTTTTTTTCTCACACTGTATTATTTTTCAATTCTTCCTGTTACTTTTTAATTGATGTTGAACAATTTATTTTGTTCTGGATATTTCTTTGACTCTTTGTAGTTCCTTAAACTTATAACCAGTGCATCAAATGCCTTATCAAACAAATCTAGAATACCTTATGATCACTTAAGTGATTTTTTCTGGATACATTTATTTTTCTGTTTCTTGTAAACATTTTTATAATTATTGTATTACTATTAAAAAACTGAGTTAAGCTATTGAAAATGCCCATGTGATTCCAAGGGAACCCATGATGCTATACAGAGTCACTGATGATAGATATGCCCATATTTTACAGAAAGGAACAGATAATCAATATATTAATTGCAAAGAAAATTATAAAGGCTACCTTATGAAAGAATGATTTCCTAAAAAATAAGGAAACAAAGGAAAATCTGTCATAATGTGGTATTATAGTGTAGATTTTATGGTGCCATGACTATATTACAATCATTTGAATTAGTTTGGTGTAAATTTATAGTTGTGCAGCACTGAATTTTTTCTTTCAATTGTAAAGTGTGTTCTGTTTACTATATACATTATGTGTGTTCTTATGGTTTTGTCTAGAGGTTGCTCTCAGAAAACTATCATTGAATATCTAAAGTGTACTTGACTAAAGAAGATTTATATTTCTTTTAGGAGAGTACCAAAAATTTGATGAATGATATTGCCAATTTTGCTATATTCAGAAAGTAGATTCTAGGCTAGAATTATATATATTCATCCCCCTAAGTCTTGTTATTCTAGGAGAAATGATGTTTATGCTCATCATTTTCCTGTGTACTCTCCCTCAAATGGGAAGGAGTTCCCTAAGTTATATAGAAAAAAGCTTGACTGCCTTCAAACCAAAGGCAAATTACAAAAAAGTCCATATAGAGCAAATAGAAAACAAAACAAAACAAAAAAGAAAACAAACATTTATCCAATCTCTTAGCAAACATAAATCAGATAAATTATATAGAAAATATATATATATATATATATATATATATATATATATAGATTACCTAATAAATTACAGAGTGAATGATAGTTCTTTAGGCCTTTTTAATTTTTTTTAGTTCTATACTGGCTAAGAAATAGAGTGCTAGAACAGTGGAATAGGTTAGATATAAGCAACAAAATGATCAAGGCCTATAGTAATCTAGTATGTGATAAACCCCCAAATTCCAGGTACTGAAATAAGAACTCACTATTTGACAAAAACTTTCTGGAAAAAACTGTAAAATAATACATCAGGAACTCAGCATAGACCTACATCTTACACCCCATACCAAAATAAGCTCAAAATGAGTACATGATTTAGGCATAAAGTATGATACTAAAAACAAATTAAAACAACAAGCTATAATACACCTATCAGATTTTTAGTGAAGGAAATAATTTAGGACCAAAGAAGAACTAGAGAACATTATAAAAGGCAAAATGGACAACTTTGATTAAAAAGTTTTGCAAACACAAAACCAATAGGACCAAGATTAAAAAGAAAATACAAAGCTGGGGAAAAATCTTTATAGCCAGTGTTTCTGATAAAGGTCTCATTTTAAAATATATAAATTGTGTCAAATTTATAATAAAAGACATTCCTCAAATGAAAAATGTTTAAAGGATATGAACATTTTTCAGATGATGAAATTAAAGTCTTCTATAGTAATATGAAAAAAATGTTCAAAGTCACTATTGATTAGAGAAATGCAAATTAAAATAGCTATGAGGTACCACCTCAAACCTCTCAGATTGGCTCAGATGATAACAAGTGTTGGAGGGGATGTAAGAAAACTGGGACATTAATGGATTGTTGATGGAGTTGTGAAATGATCCAACCATTCTGAAGAGTGATTTGGAACTATGCCTAAAAAACTATCAAACTGTGCATACCCTTCAACTCAGCAGTGTCATTACTGGATCTGTATCCCAAGGAAATTATAGAGGAGGGAAAAGGACTCACATGTCCAAAAATGTTTGTAGCAATTCTTTTTGTGGAAGCAAAAAATTGGAAAATGAGTAGATGCCCATTGGTGGGGAATGGCTGAACAAGTTGTAGTAAATGAAGATAATGGAATATTAATGTTCTATTAAAAATTATGGACAAGCTTATTTTAGAAAGGCCTGAAAAGATTTACATGAATTGATGCTGAGCAAAACAAGCAGAGCCAGGAATACAGTAACAGAATGTATAAGGATCAACTTTGAAAGATTCGATTCTTCTTAGTGGTTCAATGATCCAAAGCAATGGACAGAAGCTTTAAACAGAAAATGCTATCGGCGTCAAAAACAAAACAAAACTATAGAAACTGAACACAAATCAACACATGCTATGTTCATTTCTTTTGTTTTTTTTTTTAATCTCTCCCATTTGTCCATTTTGTTCTGATTTTTCTCTCCAAATATCTTTCATAAAGCAATGTGTATTAAAAATACATAAATTTAAAAATAAGAAATATTTCATTTCTTCTATTATTGCCTTTTTACTCCTTTGTTATATTCTCTTTACTTTTGTAATTTGGTATTCCAGTGTCTTTTATCTAAAGCCATATGTAACTGAGGGCCCAGACACTAAACTATGCTCAGAAAGAAGAGGTCCAATTTTAGTGAGTGGTTAGAACTACCTCTAAAAGATGATTTTCTATTTTAGCTTGCTATCCCTCAATAATATAGAGTCCTCTTCACATGCAATAGTTTATCAAGTTTATAGTTTATCACATTTAGATAATTTATTAAGGACTGGCCTTGATCACTGTAGGCTTGTTGTTTTTTCCCCTAAAAATGTATTAAAAGAATTGTTGCAGACTACTTGGTCCTAGAGACTAAGATTCAAAACATTCACTTAATTTCCTGGTAGCCTAAACACAGTACCAGGAACTCTTGTGATAGGCTTGAGTTGAGCATTCTACACACACACACACACACACACACACACACAAAAAAAAAAAAAAAAAAAAACAACTGGAGGCACAGAGATGTGATGCCTAACTGAATCAATGATAAATTATTTGCTGGCTATCTACTTAATGAAAATTTCATTTTGTAAACTGTTAGATGAATGTCATGTTAAAATTCTAAAGCTAAACCACTAGACTATTCAGAGTCAGGTCTGATCCACACAATACTTCCAATCAGAGTTTAGTCTAAAAAATCTCAAAATTTACATTTAGATTCTCACAAATATGGATATTACATTTCCAGTTCCCTTGCAAAAGCTCAAGTCAGCAATTCCATACATACATACACACACACAAACACACACACACACACACACACACACACACACACACATATATAGATAGATAGATAGATAGATATAGATAGATCGATATAATTACAAGAAATATTGAAGACAGAAAACACTAAATCCAAGAATTAGTTACAGAAAACAAAACATTGAATGACTGACTGATAGAAGACCTTAAAATGACAGGGGAAAAAAAGCACATAAACACTTAAAATAATTATCTTTAGAAGGAAAGAATTTGGATGCTGCCATCGTTAAAGCTTTGATATTAGATATAGATCCACATTTCTCCAATGAATTCTTACATAGTTTTTCCTTGGTTCCCAGGCCTTTGATGATTCTGAACATTCAGAACAAAAATAAACTTTGGGATTAATAAATGCTAAAGCTAACAATGCCCACAATGTTTTCCATCTGACATGTATTGTCTGGATTATTCATTGAAAAATCAGAGGGAAATGTGGAAGGAGAGACACTGATTATCTTTTTATCCACCCAATAGTATTTTATTTTTCTAAATACTTGTAAAAATACTTTTCAACATTCATTTTGTAAAACTTTGTGTTCTAATTTTTTCTATTCCTCTCACTCCAAGAGAACAAGCAATCTGGTATAGCTTAAATATGTGCAATACTTTTAAACCTATTTCTATATTTGTCATGTTATGCAAGAAAAATCAGACCCAAATGAAAAAATATATGATAAAGAAAGAAAAAAAATTAAAAGGTGAAAATAATCATATTTATTCTTCATAGTTCTCTCTTTGGATGTTATTGACATTTCCCATTCCAAATATATTGAAATTGCCTTGAATCAATCATTACATTATTAAAAAGAGTTAGCTCCATTAGAATTGATCATCACATAATCTTGTTACTGTGTGCAATGTTTTCCCAGTTTTGCTCACTTCATTTATCATCAGTTCAGGTAGGTCTTTCCAGACCTTTCCAGACTTTTCTAAAATCAGCCTGCTAATCTTTTCTTATAGAGCAACAATATTTCATTATTCTGCAATTACCCTACTGATGGGCATCTACTCAGTTTCAATTTCTTGCCACTATGAAAAAAGCAATGATAAACATTTTGCACACATTTTTATTATCTCTTTTTTATATCTCTTTTGGATACAGACCCAGGAGTGAAGTTGCTGGATCAAAGGGTGGACACAGTTTTATTGTCTTCTGAGTATAGTTACAAATAGTTCTCCAGAGTTGTTAGATGACTTCACAACTTTTCAACAATGCATTAATATTAGTTTTCTCACTCCACCTCCAACATTAATGATTATATTTTCCTGTCATTTTAGCAAATCTGAGAGATTTTGATCTCTTGCCTTTTCCCAGATATTCTGGCCATTGTATTCCCTGGGTAGTCAACTTTCTTCAAGAGATATACCACTGAGAAGCTAACCTTCTGGTTAGAGAATTTAAATTTTCAAACTCTTGAAATTACAATTGTATTAAGATACAATTGTATCTTAAAAGCATTTAAGCAAAGCAATTCTTGCCCCCAAAAATTCCTTTCTTCATTAGAAACCTAGCTTCCAGTGATCATTCTGTGTGAGGATTATTTTTTTACATGGAAAATTGATTTTCAGAGACTTTGCCTATTATATCTTTTCTTGGGCCTTGTGGCCAAGTAGAATATCTTCTTTTCATTGTCTTCTCCATGTGTTTTTGCTCCCTCACCTGAGACATCATTATTAATTTATGGGGAGAAAATACTGTGCATATTCAAGTTTCCCTTTCTCTCTACTTCTCACAATTAATACAGTCCTGCTGTTATATTCTATTTCTATTATGGTCTAAGAAAAATTAATAGTTAATTTGATACGAGGTCATTTCTTCCAGATATTTGGTTGACTTTTATATCATCTTTGTGTTCATCTTATTCCCTGAACCCCAGTCAGGGAGCATTTCTTATCTTATCAACAATATGCCACTGTACATGAAAAAGGTGTCAGTCAAGTGCTCCTAAGATCCTCCCTCATCAACCTAATTAGATATCTCATGTCTTTTGGCCACTCTCATTATACATACAAATATCTTCAATTCTTGAGAACAAAGAATGTCACATATATGAATGACAACATGGTGAAGGGGGAAACAAGAAACATATCAAAGAGACTGGTATCCAAGTCTTAAAACTAATCTTATGTCCATGATCAAAGTTGCTCTAATTTGATTTACTTTTCTTTATCTTATACATGAGGAGAGGACCCTTTATGGGGTATTTGTGATGTTTAAATCTGATAACATATAACACAATTTGTAATTATGAAGCACAAATGGCAAGTGTTATAAAAACTAAATTCAAATAATTGATTCCTCACCAGACCCTACTATATATTCACATGCAAAAATCATTAGAAAATCTTGCAAAAGAACCTGGAAACTGAGTGGATGCCAATCAATTGAAGAATGGTTGAATAAATTATGCTATATGAATGTTATAGAATATTATTGTTCCGTAATAAACAACCAGCAGGATGATTTTAGAGAGGCCTGTAGAAACTTACATGAACTGATGCTAAATGAAATGAGCAAAACCAGGACATCATTATACACAGCAACAATTATACAATGATCAATTATGATGGATGTGAATCTTCAACAACGAGATGATTCAATATTCAGTGATGAAGAGAGGCATCTAAACCCAGAGAGAGGATAATAGGAACTGAGTGTTGACCACAACATAGCATTCTCACTCTCTCTATTGTTGTTGCCTTGCATTTTGTTTACTTCTTCAGTATTTTTTCTTCCTTTGTGATCAGATTTTTCTTGTGCAGCAAGATAACTTTATAATTATGTATACATATATAGGATTTGACATATTTAACATCTGCCAGCTAGGTAAAGGGGCGAGGGGAAGAAGAGGAAAATTCTGAACAAAAGCTTTTGCAAGGGTCAATGTTGAAAAATTACCCATGGGGGGAGGGGGGCAGAGCCAAGATGGCAGAGAAGGCACACGCAACTTTGTAAGCTCTCTGATATCCACACGAGCAACATTAAAATCAGCCTCAAAAATAGGGTTTGACTGGTAAAAACCATGAAGACTAGAAGTACAACAACTCTCCAGGTGAAGATAATCTGGAATTTTATCAGAAAAGGTTTGTCCTGAAGGGCTGGGGAGAAGATCAGCGCAAGCAGGGAGAGAAATAGAGGCTAACATATTGTGCAGACCAGGAAGGAGTGGTCTCTGTGGTTAGAAAATTACAGAGACAACACTGGCATAGACTGATTGCTCTGCAAAACAGTAGATCAGCAGAGAAATCAAAGCCACTCTTAAAAACCCCAGCACCTAACAGGATCTGGCTTTACTCACCGAAAATCTGAAGTGACTCAGCATAGATCACAGCACAACCATGCAACCCCAATCTGCAGTACAGGGCTTTTCCTTGGAGCAGTTACAAACCTGCACAGCATTGGGGCACAGCCTGAGGCATAGTTGGGGGTTTGGGGCTGGGACAATAGAACTGCTGCAGTGTGATTTGCTTCAGGGCAGAGACACTTCTGGTCTGAGGGGATATTCTCAGGCCAACTGCTAATACCCACAGTCCCACTGGGGGCTTTGGCCTTGGGTAGTGACACTTTCACTGCTTAGTCTCTAGCTTTAGGGCAGTTCTAAAGCACACAGTGGCATTCTCCACTGAGAAGTTCTGTAACTTGGCTGTGCTGAATCACTTCCAATTGGGGGGGAGGGGGAACTTTTGCCCAGAGCACTCCCATACCTCGTTGCCTGAAGCCTGTTTACATATTTCCCTGCTTTGGAGAAAGTATCCCCTTTGCCTAAAGGCAGACCCTGGGCTTTAAAATGAGAAAATATCAAAGGATGATTTATAGCTTCACATAAAAAGGGGTTTAAACCGTAATAATGGCAAAAATCTCCAGACAATACCCCAAGAGGAACTTTTGGCCCCTTTTACATAACGCTTCCTAGAAGAGACCATTAAAAGTCTAAAAAGTTGAAGAAAATGGGAAAAGGAAAAATAAGCTTTGAAAAACTAAAACACGGAAATAGAATTGAAAAAGTAAAAATTCAGGAAGTAAGGAAAAAATTTTAAATTGAAAAGAAAAAAAAAAAATCTCAGGAAAGTAAGATTTGTGAATTGGAAAAGATAAGGAATTCAAAGAAAGTAGGATCTGTGAATTCAAAAAGTTAAAGTATTTGCAAGAAAGTACGATTTGTGAATTGGAAAAAGAAAAATTGAATAAAAAAATTGGTGGAAAAAAATTAAGACAAAACAATAAAAAACTAATTAATTCAAAAAAAGTTAAAAAAGCTAATGAAGAAAAAACTCATTAAAATCAAAATAAAATAAACCAAATGATTCTTAGAAGCAAGAATCATGTAAAAAAAAAGCAAATGATAAATTGGAAAAAACCATGAAATATCTACTTGGAAAAGCAACAGACCTTGAAAATAGATCTAGGAGAGATAATCTGAGGCTTATTGGACTTTCCGAAAATTATGAAAAAATACCTGTCTTTTTACAAGAAATGATCAAAGAACTTCCAGAGGTAATAGAATCAGCAGGTAAAATAGGATTGAAAACATCAAACACCTTTGAAAAGACATAAAATAAAAACCAAGGAATTGGGTAAAATTTAGAACTATGGATTGGGAAAAATATTAAACAGCCAGAAAAAAAATCAAATACCGAGGTGCCACAATAAGGAGCACCCAAGATTTGGCTGCCTCCACATTAAAGGATCAAGGGTCTGGAATCTGATATTCCAAAAGGCAAAAGAACTTTGAATGAAGCCAAGAATAAACTACCCAGCCAAGCAGAGCATTTTCTTCCAGGGAAGAAGATGGACATTTAATGAAACAGATGAATTCCATCTGTTTCTAAGGGAAAAAAAAACAGAACTAAACAAAAAATTTGCTCTCCAACCACAGGAGTCAAGAGAAGCAAAAAAGGTAAAAGGAACTCTTGAGAATTGTATTTCTGTTGTGGATATACAAAAAGATTACATGTATAAATTAATTTTATTGATATAACACAAAAAAAGGAAGTAGAAAAGGAAAAGAGATAATGTCAAAAAATTAGGGAAAGGGAGGATAAAAAGAGGTTAACTACAGCCCAGGAAGAGGCAAAGGAAAATTATCATATCTGAAGGAATTTAGAGAGGGGGAGGAATACTGTGTGAATCTTACTCTCATCAGAGTTGGCTCAAAGAGAAAATAATTCACATACTTGTTTTACAGAAAATCTCTCACCTCATTAAAAAGGGGGAGAGGAAAAGGGAAAAGGGAAAAAGTAATAAGGGAAGGGTACAAGAAAGGGGAAGAGATTCAAAGGGGGGAGGGGGAAATCCTAAAGAGGGTGAGCATGGTACAAGTGCGGGATATAAGTTTAAAACTGGGAAAGCGGGTTGGGGGGCAAGTAAAAGAAAAGAATAATCTGGGGATAATAAGATGGCAGGAAATACAGAATTAGTCATTTTAACCGTAAATGTGAATGGGATGAACTCTCCCATAAAGCAAAGGTGGATAGCAAACTGGATCAAAAGTCAGAACCTAACAATATGTTGTTTACAAGAAACACATTCAAAGTAGGAAGATATACACAGAGTAAAGGTAAAGAGCTGGAGCAGAATCTATTATGCTTCAGGTGAAGTCAAAAAAGCAGGGGTAGCCATCCTTATCTCAGATCCAGCAAAAGCAAAAACTGATCTAATTAAAAGAAATAAGGAAGGACATTATATCTTGCTAAAGGGTAGCATATGCAATGAAGCAATATCAATACTAAACATATATGCACCAGTGGTATAGCATCTAACTTCCTAAAGGAGAAGTTAAGAGAGTTGCAAGAAGAAATAGACAATAGACAGCAAAACTGTAATAGTGGGAGATCTGAAACTTGCACTCTCAGAATTAGACAAATCAAACCACAAAACAAATAAGAAAGAAATTAAAGAAGTAAATAGAATATTAGAAAAAATAGATATGATAGATCTTTGGAGAAAGCTGAGTTCAGCTTTCAGCTTTTCAGGGAACCTGTACAAAAAATGACCAAATATTAGAACATAAAAACCTTAAAATTAAATGCAGGAAGGCAGAAATAGTAAATGTTGTCTTTTCAGATCATGATGCAATAAAAACTACATTCAACAAAAACTTAGGGGTAAATAGACCAAAAAGTAATTGGAAACTAAATAATCTCATCTTAAAGAATGATTGGGAAACATCAAATTATAACAAATTAATAATTCATTCAAGATAATGACAATGATGAGACATCATACCAAAATTTGTGGGATGCAGCCAAAGCAGTAATAAGAGGAAATTTTATATCCTTAGAGACTTACTTGAATAAAATAGAGAAAGAAAAGATCAATGAATTGGGCTTGCAACTAAAAAAGCTAGAAAAAGATCAAATTAAATACCCCCAATCAAATACTAAACTTAAAATTCTAAAATTGAAAGGAGAAATTAATAAAATTGAAAGTAAAAAAAATTATTGAAGTAATAAATACAATTAAGAGTTGATGTTATGAAAAAAACAATAAAATAGATAAGCTTTGGTAAATCTGATTAGAAAAAGTAGATAGGAAAATCAAATAAGTAGTCTTAAAAATGAAAAGGGAGAACTTTCCACCAATGAAGAGGAAATTAGAGAAATAATAAGGAATTACTTTGCCCAACTTTATGCCAATAAATTTGATAACCTAAGTGAATAACCTGAGTAAGTGATAACCTAAGTAAATTGTGGTATATGAATATTATGGAATATTATTGTTCTGTAAGAAATGACCAGCAGGATGAATACAGAGAAGCTTGGAGAGACTTACATGAACTGATGCTAAGTTAAATCAGCAGAACCAAGAGATCATTATATACTTCAACAATGATACTGTATAAAGATGTATTTTTATGGAGGTGGATTTCTTTGACAAAGAGACCTAATTCAATTTCAATTGATCAATGATGGACAGAAGCAGCTACACCCAAGGAAAGAAAACTGGGAAATGAATGTAAATTGTTTGCATTTTTGTTTTTCTTCCCAGGATATTTTTACCTTCTGAATCCAATCCTCCCTGTGCAACAAGAGAACTTTTTGTTTCTGCACACATATATTGTATTTAGGATATACTGCGACATATTCAACATATATAGGACTGCTTGCCATCTAGGGGAGGGGATGGAGGGAGAGAGGGGAAAAATCGGAACAGAAGTGAGTGCAAGGAATAATGTTGTAAAAAAAATTACCCTGGCATGGGTTCTGTCAATAAAAAGTTATTATAATAAAACAAAAAAAAAAGTTCTTTTCCTAGAAAACCACTAGAAATTGTTACAACCTTCTTTTGCTAGGAGGTAGGAACTTCATCACTGACTTTCCATACTAGGGCCTGAGATGCTTGGACACTTGCCAATTTTGCTAGTGTGACCCAACATTGTCACACTTGGCTTTGCTGAGGCTCTGGGTTTGCAATCTCTCTTCTGAATTGGGTCTTGAAGCCTTATAATAACCTCCTGTGTCATTGATCTGCTGAGTTAAGACTAAGAACTATGGATTGTTGATCTGTGCTCCAGCTATGAGTCTCTTGACTACACAATGCCTGAATTGGGCTATAACTTCCTTTTCTCCAAGTGCTTCAAGACCTTTCCTGAAGCCTCTCCAACTTATCTTAAATTGTTTCACTTCTTATTTTTGTGTAGTCTGTTGCTCCAAAATATGTTTACAGGTTTTATTTAGTATTATTTCTGAGGGAAACTGGGGAAAGTTGAGATTTTTGCTTCTCTCCACCACCTTGAGAACTGTTTTCCTTCTGATTTTTTTCCAGTTGTTTCAGGAAGACCATTTTTCTGCCCCAACTCGTATTTGTTTTTACCAATCTATGTTTCCCTTGAGATGTTATTTTGTCTTTTTTGTGGGGAAAAATCTGGAAAGTTTGGCATTTTCCAACCTACTTTGCCATCTTCCCAGAATCTTCTTTCCATAATACAGTTTCTACCACTTTATTCCACAATGTACATTGATCTCCACATCAACAACTCCTTAAGTATAACTTTTACTTCAATTGTAGAAATATTATAATCTTGAATATTATATTGCTCTTTCTCTATTAGTATATTTGTATGACTTACTCTATAATTCAGCACTACCAAATACTTTTAGGTATTCCACAGGATGCTTACAGAAATACAAGTTTGACAACTACTTCAAATAATTTGCCAACATGTATATATTACTTTAAGGCTAGCAAAATGCTTTACATTTTGTTTGCTTCTCACAGCAATCCCAGGAAGATAGATGCTATTAAATCTCCAGTTTAAGAAACTGGGGTTGAGAAAGGTTAAATGGATTACCCAAAGTCATGCAGCTAGTGTTTGAAGTACTAATTCAATTCAGTCTACAAGACTCCAAATACTACATACTATGTTATCTTACAGTTTAGAAAAAAAACACTTTTTAAAATATTCGACAAATCTAATTATACATGCCTTTGCTTTCTTTTATTATTATTTAGTGAAGTAATATCTATTGTTTCAAAATATTAAAGTGTTCTGAAGTTCAAATAAAATAATGGAAATAAAGTCTTTTTAAGCCTTAAAGGATATCATCAGCTGGTGATCACTTCATTCCCAAACCCTTCTAAGGAGCTCCTTTTGAGCTCAAGCAATATTTATGGAGAAATACAAGGGTGTGCTGGTAAATATTTAATAGCCAGGCACTCTTGGGGAGGACTTGAGTATGCTCACACATTTTAAAATTTAATCTGCACTACTAACACTTGCTTAAATCCAGACAATCAACAAAACAACAGAACAATCCCTGTTGTGTAACAATTGCTGATTTCTGAAGTATGAATACTTACAATGGAAATATAAAAAATTATGTCTCACCAGGTGAATAGAGCTGGCTAAAACATACCCCTTTCCATAGGTATTTTTAAATCTCTTTTCATTTGCTCTGAGAAATTTGCCAATCCTCTTCTTTCTTTTGATAATTTTAATCTATTTATAATTGTTTGCTTATGTTTCATTAATACTGTACAGATTTTTCTCTGTATATTTTATTGTTCCGTTTTCATCATAGAATCACAAAACCTGAAATTGGAAAGGATTCTACATAAAGTAACACCCACTGTAGCATGCCTAATATGTTGCTTACTAGCCTTTACTTAAATATTTTCAGGAAGAGGGAATTCAGCAATTTAAGAGGAGGCTCATTCCACATTTGGACAACTTATATTATTGGGAAGTTTTTTTTTTTTCCCCTTAATAGTTAACCTAAGTTTACCTTTAATAACTTTAACCACTTGTTACTGAGTTATTCTTTGAAACAAAACAAAAGCAATTTGGATTCTTGCTCAATGTAATGAGCCTTTAAGCACATTAAGACAGCTATCATATCTCTTTCCCTCAACTGATCCCTGCTGGGGATCCTTACTAGAATAACCATGCCAAATTCCTTAAATCAATCCTCATGTGACAAGAATTTGAATTCTTACACCATTCTGGTTGTCTTTCTCTAAACCAAGATAATTTAACCTGGTTTTTTTTTTGTTTTGCTTTTTTCCCCATGGATCTCTGTGGTTGTCTTATCAATCTTATGGAGCCTCTTCCAAAAATATTATTTGAAATTTTAATGTATAACATAAATGCATAATATCACACAGCAAACCAATTGTATGTAATTAGAGTTGGAATAAAATATTCCAGAAAAAATTTTAAGATGGTGGAATGTAGAGGGGTTTTCACCATTTTGTTTCTGGAAGCTATAATTGTCTGTTGTAATGAAAAAAATCACTTTTGTTTTTTTCTCCATTGATTTATTTATTTTTGTTTTTTTGTCACAAATTCTTTTACATTCTGTTTTTTTTTTGTTTTACTCACATTAGTATATCTTCTTAATATACAGTATCATTTTCTTTTTTATAATTTTCTATTTTTCTATTCTTCTAAATAAATATCATTTATTTATTTTCTATTTTTGTTAATAAATATAGCACTATATAGAGTTCATCACATCAAGTGCCTGTAATACCATTTAGGCTAAATTTATTCCCTTGAATAAACATGCCTAGTTTATTTTGCTTGTTGCTAAACTAAGGTCTTTGGTATATAGAAATTTGAAGTCATGGCTTACTTGACCATGGGTTTTACCTTATTATGGTTTTTCCTTGTTTTTGGCTATCTAAAAGGCTTTTCATATTTCTTCTGTTACTACCCAATGATGTTACATTTGGACAACATAGGTAATATTCTTCCCTCTCTTTTTCTGGATAAAGCTTTTTTTTTAAATTATATTTGCACAACACCTAGAAAATGCATTGCTTTCAGCCTTCATTGGATTTACTGCACATCTGAGAAATATTATGTCATCCCTGTATTTATAGATGCTGGCTAGAAAAACAAATCTAATTCTCAGATACCAGCTTAGTAGACATATGTTCACTTACCAAAATACTGTTTTTCTTTGAATTTTTGCCTTCAATAGGGGAACAATGATAAAAATATAGATTATGCTTCTATTTTTTTTCACTTTCTCAATCCAGATCTAGTTTAGATACATCCTTATGTGAAATCCACTCTTTTACATCTCTAAAGTCTTTTTCTTCCTACTTTTTTTCTTAACCAATTTTCTTACAGATGTAAAATAGAATGAGGAAATTGAATCATATAAACTGATCTTTTACCTATGCATTAATGGGGATTATAATATTTGTTTTGCATTTACATTTTAATCTTTTTTTGTCCCAGTGTCATTTACAGGATTATAACTGGTACTATGTTGAGGGAATTCGAGGATATGCTTTTTGTTATTTATTTATAGAAGATTTTTTTTTCTTTTTTTTTGTACTAGTTTATGGAAATTTTGCAAGGGTTCTCTACAAGACTGAAAAATATGAATGGTCTTTTTGATTCCTATTTCAAAAATGACAAGGATCTAGCATCCATCACTTTTTTTTACAGTTTTTAAATTCAAATTCTTTGTTTATTTTCTATTTAACTGTACTTTTTTATTTGTTATATTTAAAAGGGCACTATGCTAATTTTGCTTTTTTTGTCTCTTTATTTCAATTATCATTTTAAAAGTACTTAGATGGTATACTATTTGGTACATCAATTTTGATTATGATTATTCTTTGAACTGTGGTCCCTTTAGCCATAATGTAATTTCCATGCTAGCTTCTTTCAAGCACATTTATTTTTACTGTTGACTAGTCTGTGAAAATAATTAGCGTTAGTCTTTTTGATTTGACTTATAATGAATTACATTCTAGTATCTTAACTTTGAGTGAATCTTTATATTTCACATTTTTTTATTTAATTAGTACAATTTAGTTGGATTCTGATTTCTAATCCATTCTGATAATGTCTTCTATCTATGGGTGAGTTTTTCCTATTCCTATTCAGTGTAATGATTACTGATTGTGAGTTTCTTCTTTCAAATTCTACTTTAATTTATGCTCTTCTACTCTTACCCTAATTTCTCTCTTTATAAGGAATAAAAGTAGGTGAATAACAAATGGGAATAAAATCAAGGCTCATAACCTGTAGCTAGCTGAAACAGTGGAGAAGGTACCAAGCCTAGAGTCAGGAAGAACAGTGTTCAAATCTAGTCTTAAGATAACTTCCTAGCTATGTGACTCTAAGAAAGACATTTCACTGTTTGCCTCAGTTTCCTCATCTGTAAAATGAGCTGTAGAAGGAAATGGCAAACCATTTCAGTATTTCTGACAAGAAACAATCAAATGAAATCATGAAGAATCAGACACAACTCACTACCACCACGAACAAGCTTATAATTGCAGCATGCTGTGGCTACTCTTCCCTTATAGTTTTCACTTATATTAGACCTCAATCATTGGTTATTACATTAACACCACTCTAATACTATTATTTATGACTTGTTCTCCATGGTAAATTTGATTTCCTTGTGACTATTCCCTATCAACTCTACTCTTTTTCTGAAAGCTGAATTTCCTATTTTCATATCTCTGAAATTTCTTTCCTTAATTTCATCTATTTATAAATTAAATGATATATGTTCAACTGACATTTTCATAAATAATAATAAAATAAATATTAAAAATGATAAAAGTGACTTTCACAAAATGCCTATTTCTTCCATGTTCTTTTCTGCTTGTATACTCATTTTTGAAATACTTTGAATATATTGAAGTATATTGAAATAATTTGAGGAAATTAGAGGATATGCTCTGTCTTATTTATTTATAGAGAATTTTTCTTTTCTTTTCTTTTTGTACTAGTTTATGGAAATTTTGTAAGGTTTCTCTACAGGGCTGAAAAATATGAATGGTTCTTTGACTCCTATTTCATAAATGATAAGGATCTAGCATCCATCATTTTTTATAATTTTTAAATTCAAATTCTTAGTTTATTTTCTATTTAAATGTACTTTTTTATTTATTTACATTTGAAAGGGCACTATGCTAATTTTGCTTTTTTGTGTCTTTATTTCAATAGGAGAAATTTTAATTAGGAGAAAGTAAATTCCTTACTATTGGTTGATTTTCTTCCTTAATATAACCTTTTCTATCCTGCTCCTTGTTTTCTCTTTAAAAACCAAAAATATATTTTAAAAAGGACAAAACTACTCTCAGACTCTAGTTTGTCTTTCTTTACTTTCTCTGGGATCCTTGAAGCCAGTAGAAATCTGTCTCTTCTTGTCCTATTACAATTGAAGATACTGATCCTCATTGAGCTCCATTCAATTCTTCAAAAGTTATTAACCTTTCTCTTTTCCCTGGTATTTCTGCTTAAAAGATTCTCCAGGATTTTCATCAGGAATGATTGAAAGCTTTTTATAAAAATTCCATATATATTCCTCTAGTAGGATTATACTTAATATAATTTATTCTTAGTCTTTTTCTTTTGGAATATCACATTCTGTATAGTTCTTCTCTTCTATAATGACTATAAAACACAGTTACATGCACTTTCCTTTTATACTATGTTTTTCAGTCTTCTCAGTCATGTCTTACTCCTTTTGAACTCATTTAGGTTTTCTCAACAAAGGTATTGGAATGGGTTGTCATTTCCTTTTTAGAGATGAAAAAAAGGATAAACAGGATTATGTGACTTGCCTGGGATCACACAGATAGTGTCTGAGGCCTGAAATGAACCCAGGAAAATTATTTCTTCAGTACAGTCCCAAGATGTTGTCTTCACTTCAATTCTTTCATTCTAATGTGTCACTTGACAAACCTTCATTCCTGCTAATAAACTGCTGATCCCCACCCCCAACCAACCTTAAATCTGAAAACTCTTAATATTGTCATTTGCTTTTGGTTTGCATAAAAAAAAGTGACTGGTACATTTTCTCTACTTTTATTTTGATCTTTGATTATAATGAAACTGATACTTGTCTTTTATGGCTTCTTGAGTTATGGAGTCCAGCCACTGTTGTTGTTAATGATGATGGTTTCTATATATTTTTATGATTTTGTAAATATTTCTCCTTGGTATGCAATCAGTGTCATTTGTGCCTGATGGTAAATTCATTAAATGTTCTAATTTTTTTTCAGTATTTTGATTTTGTTCAAACATTTCTTGTGCCCTTAATCAATGATGAATTGGTCCTTCTTTACTTTTTCAGAGAATTTACTACTTGGGTTTTCTTTTGTATATTCTTTTCTGTTACTTCATTTATTTTTTCTCTCTTTTATCAGAAGCTTTAACTTCATTTTTAATATGATATGTATATAAATTTATATGTATATATATAAGGTATATATGTATATGCATGTATGTATACATCTGTTTATGTACATGTATGTGTATATATATTTTCTCAATTTTCCTAATATTCTACTTGTACATTCAGAGGAATTGCTCTGGTTTTTGTTCTTGTTATTGTTCTGAGTTTATTTATTGAAATTTACTTAACACATAGATTGGATTTTTTAATATTCACATTTTTTTTCTTTTTGTTCATATGTGCAGGTCAATCCCCAGATTAGAAACTTTTGCCTATATAGAATCTATCCTTTTCCACACATTTGACACACCTATCTTCTTTTCCCCCTCTCTATCTTAGATGGTATTCCTGCTGACTTGCCACAGTTCTGGATGGGGCAAGTGCCACCTGATCCTCCTCTCAAACTGTTTCTGCAGCATTTTGCAGGACCAGGAAATTATTCCTAAAAGTAGGACCAGATTCCATTGTCTAATAATTTGCTGCTATCTGTCATTGTCAGAGGTTCTGACCTAAAATGGGTATAGATCTTGAACTTGTTCCTATAGTCTTTTTGCAAATCCACTTTCCAGTATTGGTTTTCATAAAAGCAATGTATTCAAAACCATTCTGGTTTCATGCCCTCTAAGGACCACAAAAAAAATCTAGATGAGATTCTGAGAAGGAACAAAAGAACTTAAAGGATCATTAGGGAAGCTGTTTATTACACACAGGAAAACAATCATGTGGTTCCCCAGTGCTACAGACCATGTACATAATTGCCTCAACATAAAATGGAATGCATCAGCCCAGCAAAAGCTCAGATCTCTAGATTTATATATTTGTGTCTGGTTATTGATACTATGAATATTCACAGCAATTAATTCGGAGGAAATCTTAGGAACTATCAATTAGCAAATGGTTTTGACTCTGAGCTATCTTATCTAGAACAAGGACATTTAGAAAATGTTGATAAACAAGCACATTAATTTAATTATTAAATATCTTGTTTCAAAATTGAATCATCAGTATTCAACCTGCTAAAACTTCAAGGTTTTTTATTTTCCTTTTTTTGTAATTGTTGGTCTCTTCTTATTGAATTTTTTCCATTTCACAAATTCTATTTTTCAAAGAATTGGGTTTTTATATCTATTTTATAAGGAATAATATGATTTTTTTCCATTACCAAATCTATTTTGTATTTCCCTTTTCCATTTTGTCAAATCTATTTTGTAGGGAGTTTTCTTCAGATACTTTCTGGTTTTCCTTTTCCATACCCTTTTGCAAAAGTCTTATTTTCTTTTCCCATTTTTTGTCTAACTCTCTTTTAAGATCCTTTTTGAATTTTTCCAAGAGAGCCTTGTGAAATGGGTAACGACTCATATCACCATTTGGGGCTTCATCTGCAGCTGGTTTACCTTTAAGAATCTCAGAGTTTGAGTTCTGTTCTTTTCTCATTCCATAAAAGCTGTCTCTGGTCAGAGTTCTTTTTGCTTTTTTGCTCATTTTTAAAAGGTTCAGGTCTGCTCTCAAGGCAAAGAGATGACTGTCACTTTAGTTTGCTCAGAGGCTGTTCTGCTTACTGATTTCCAATGCTGGATAATTGTGGCCAGATCCTGCATTCTTCCAGGGCTCAGTGGCCCACAATCTGCCTTTTATATTTATTTTTGATATCTTGCACTAAATCTCCTAAACCAGCAACTTGTAATAGAACTGAGTAGCTAAAGAGAATCACAATAGATTCCCCAGTGTGTAGACACAGAAATGCCCTGGCTCCACCCCACCTTCCTCCTGAACTGTGATCTGAGCTTGGCAGCCTCTCCCCTTGCCCAATTGAAACAGAACTTTTCTGAATTTCTTTCAGAGTATTTTCTTCTGGAAAGCTATTGTATTACAAATATGTGTAGATTCTGTCACTCCAAAACCACTTCAGATGCTTAATCTACTGCTGATTTAAGGGAAGGTTGGAGGAGGTCACATAAAGCCCAGTCTGCTTTCTACCCCAGCCTTGTATTCTAAAAAATAAGTCTTTCAATCTTAAAAATCTCAAAAGCATGCAAAACTTCAAAGAAATCTTACAGTGGGAAAGAACTCATTTTCATCTCACAGAGAAATTTTTCTAAAGCATTTTGTTTGCACTTCAATGTGCACCAATAATGGCACCAAAATCAATAAAATATGTATATTGCAAAAATTTTGATTTCTCTCCAATCAGAAACATGACATTCAACTAAACTGAATAAATTATCTGAATGCAGGAATATTCAACTCAATTATATTTGTTTGTTGTTTAAATCTGTGTGCATATGGATATAGCTGAAAATGTATTATGCTTGTTTTTAAGGCATTTTCTGTCATGCCTGACTCTTCTTGGACTCATTTTGGGTTTTCTTGGTAAAGATACTAGAATGCTATCCCATTTCCTTTTCCAGCTCATTTTATAAATGAAGAAATTTAGAGAAACTTGCCTAGGATCATACAGTTAGTAAGTCTGTATGTGAATTTGAATTTAGATCTTCCTGACTTCCAAGTCCTCTATCTAGTTGTCTAATTGTTATAATTGCCTGCAACTAAAGAAAAGTTTTTTTTAGCCTATTAAAGAGCATTGTCTTAATCAGAAAAAAGAATGACTACTTTTTGACTGTCTCCTGTTATAGGAATTTTTTTTTCCTCTTTGAGTTTCTTTTAGTGTTTTTCTTGTTTCCCCCCTTCCCCTCTTTCTATGGTCACATCTAGTTTTGTAATATTGTTTGCATATGCTTATATCTTTGCCTTGCTATTGGGCTATAAGTTGCTTAAAAACAGTGGTTGTATTATTTTTCTGAATTGCACTATTAATTCCTGGCATAGTACCTAATAATAGTTGGTGATTATATTTTTAAATTTATTTTTATACAAGAAGAGTGAAATCAGAATGAAAATTTTTAAAAGGTGACATTTCAGTCCATAGGCTATGAATCTGAAAGGATGAATCCTGCCATTAATACATTAATTCAAGCCATTCACACATGACTTCAAGAAAACTTGATTAAGTGAATATTGATATATCCAATTAATTCTTCATGAAGAGGTTTGTTTGATGCATTTCTGTATCACATAATTTACCACAAAATGGCCAGTCTAGTGGTGATGATCCACAACTGGTCTGGCTCTCAGAAAAGAAAGTGAGTGTCACTGGTAAAACAGTCACAACATTTGCAGCATAGAAGAACTGATAATACTTCATATTCTGTCCACATACCCTTAAGAACCCAGATTCTCTTTGTATCATATGATGAGCTACTGGATTAGGATTTTATGGAGGTTCAAAAAGAATTGAAACAAAGAGCAATTGATAGGCACATGACATGTAACAGAGAAGGAATTTGAAAGAAGGATAAACATAAAAATGTAATCAGGGTAATATATAATAGAAAAAAAAAGATGAAATGGCTAAGGGAAGGAAAAAAGATGGCAGGAGGATAACTCTAGTGGACCTACTCATGCATTTATAGTAAAAAAAGAAAGTGAAAAACACCTCCAGCATGTTGACTTGGAAGATCTGTGGTATAAATATGAATTTCATAGGATGGGCAGAGATGACTGCTTTATCATTTTTATTATTGAAAGGAGCACATAAATGGATGAAAACATGTATTTGAGTGTTTAAATGTAAGCTTGTATTATAATAGATAGAAATTTAGAACTAGGAAATTAACAATTTGCCACATATTATCTTCAGAATTATTAAGGAATAGAGACAGACACTGGACCTGTAATTTTATATATAGGGAACTGTCAGATAAGAAACTCTACCTACCAGTATAAGTCAGCACACTTCCTACATCTTATGATATTAAAAAATTTCAGAGAGTGCTAAAGAAATTTCCATAGTCACCTGTCAGGTAGGACTTTAAGGCTTTTGCAAATGATTCCATTCACTATAACATATGGGGAGCTGGCACTAATCTACAGGTGATAAGGCCATAAGGCCATACAGGTGATAAGGTCACATTCCAAAAGACTGCCCTAACCTTGAATAGGAATCTCTTAATCACATCATGGAGTTTCCTACATGACCAAAGACCACCTTAATCTTAAATAGGCAGATATCTAGACATCTCCTAATCACATCCTGGAGCTTCCTACATGACCAAAGACAGCTGATCAGCTCATCCATGGACAGGAAACCAATCCTTTGTCTAGGACCCCTACCCTGTACTAAATTCGCTCAACCCTGCTGCTATATATACCTGTACTATTGCACCAATTAAACGAGGCTTGATCAGATTGCTTTGTCTTGACTCCTCCTGCGTGTCCCCTCTCTCTTGCCTTTATCTCTTTTCTTCCAGGGACCACATACTCTGCCTCACAGGCCGAGGCAATAACAGATTTTCAAAAATGTGTTTCTTTAAATTGTATTTTATGTGAATATTAAAACTGTATTAATTTGTGGATAATAGTCCTATAATGTGCAATTTTCTCATTACCCTAACAAATACTAGTATCTCTATCTTATCATGTTAAATATGTGCCAGACTAAATTCAAAATGTTCAATTCCTCTGCATATTTTTTTTCATTTCTTTATAGTATGATTTCATGAACTTCTCAACTCAAAGGGATTTAAACAGCTACATCAATGAGTCAGAGTTTTAAAAGAATATGCCATGATTCTGAGGTTCTTGATTCCTTTAATACTTTTTAAAAAATAATTATAACGTTTTATTAACCGAATGCATGCCAGGGTAATTTTTTACAACATTATCCCTTGCACTCACTTCTGTTCCTATATTTTCCCTCCACCCCTTCCACCAGATGGCAAATAATCCTATACATGCTAAATATGTCACAGTATGTGTGCAGAACCGAACAGTTCTGTTGCTGCGCAGGAAGAATTGGATTCAGAAGGTAAAAATAACTTGGGAAGAAAAACAAAAATGCAAACAGTTTACATTCATTTCCCAGTGTTCTTTGTTTGGGTATAGTTGCTTCTGTCCATCATTGATCAATTTAAACTGAGTTAGATCTTCTCTTTGTCAAAGAAATCTACTTCCATCAGAATACATCCTCATACAGTATTATTGTTGAAGTATATAATGATCACTTGGTTCTGCTCATTTCACTTAGCATCAGTTCATGTAAGTCTTTCCAAACCTCTCTGTATTCATTGTGCTGGTCATTTCTTACAGAATAATAATATTCCATAACATTCATATACCGCAATTTACCCAGCAATTCTCCAATTGATGGGCATCCATTCATATTCCAGTTTCTAGCTACTACAAACTAGGCTGCCACAAACATTTTGACACATACAGGTCCCTTTCCCATCTTTTGTATCTCTTTGGGGTATAAACCCAGTAGTAGCACTGCTGGATCAAAGGGTATGCACAATTTGATAACTTTTGGGACATAATTCCAAATTGCTCTTCAGAATGGTTGGATTCGTTCACAACTCCACCAACAATGCAGCAGTTTCCCAGTTTTCCCTCATCCCTTCCAACATTCATCATTATTTTTTCCTGTCATCTTAGCCAATCTGACAGTGTGTAGTGGTATCTCAGAGTTGTCTTAATTTGCATTTCTCTGATCAATAATGATTTGGAACACTTTCATATGAGTGGTATTAGTTTCAATCTCATCATCTGAAAATTGTCTGTTCATATCCTTTAACCATTTATCAATTGGAGAATGGCTTGATTTCTTATAAAATAGAGTCCATTCTCTAAATATTTTGGAAATGATGCCTTTATCAGAACCTTTAACTGTGAAGATGATTTCCCAGTGTGTTGATTCTCTTCTAATCTTGTTTGCATTAGTTTTGTTTGTACAAAGGTTTTTTAATTTGATATAATCAAAATTTTCTATTTTGTGATCAGTAGTGGTCTCTAGTTCATCTTTGGTTACAAATCTCTTCCCTCCACAAGTCTGAGAGATAAACTATACTATTTCCTCTAATTTATTTATAATCTAATTTTTTATGCCTAAATTATGGACCAATTTTGATCTTATCTTGGTATATGGTGTAAAGTGTGGGTCCATGCCTAATTTCTGCCATACCAATTTCCAGTTATCCCAGCAGTTTTGTCAAATTATGAATTCTTGTCCGAAAAGTTAAGATCTTTTGGTTTGTCAAACACTAGATTGCTATAGTTGACTATTTTGTCTTGTGAACCTAGCCTATTTCACTGCTCAACTAATCTATTTCTTAGCCAATATCAAATGCTTTTGGTGACTGCTGCTTTATAATATTGTTTTAAATCAGGTACAGGTAGGCCACCTTCCTTTGATTTTTTTTTTTCATTAATTCCATTGAGATTCTCAACATTATGTTCTTCCATATGAATTTTGTTGTTATTTTTTCTAGATTATTAAAATATTTTCTTGGAAGTCTGATTAGTATAGTACTAAGCAAACAGATTAGTTTAAGGAGTATTGTCATCTTTATTATATTCGTTCAGCCTATCCAAAAACACTTAATATTTTTCCAGTTATTTAAATCTGACTTTATTTGTGTGGAAAGAAAGTATTTTGTAATTTTGCTCGTATAATTCCTGACTTTCGTTTGGTAGATAGATTCCCAAATATTTTATGCTGTCAACAATTATTTTGAATGGAAATTCTTTTTGTATCTTTTGCTATTGGATTTTGTTGGTGATATATAAAAATGCTGAGGATTTATGGGTACTTATTTTGTATCCTGCAACTTTGCTAAAGTTATGAATTATTTCTAGTAGCTTTTTAGTAGGAATCTCTGGCGTTCTCTAAGTATACCATCATATCATCTGCAAAGAGTGATAGTTTAGTTTCCTCATTGCCTACTCTAATTCCTTTAATCTCTTTCTCAACTCTTATTGCCAAAGCTAGAGTTTCTAATACAATATTGAATAATAATGGTGATAGTGGACAACCTTGCATCACTCCTGATGTTACTGGATATGGTTCCAATTTTTCCTCATTGCATATGATGCTTACTGATGTTTTAAATATATGCTCTTGACTATTTTAAGGAAAAGTCCATTTATTCCTATTCTCTTAAGTGTTTTAGTAGGAATGGATGTTGGATTTTATCAAATGATTTTTCTGCATCTATTAAGATGATCATATGGCTTTTGTTAATTTGGTTATTGATATAGTCAGTTATGCTAATAGTTTTCCCAATATTGAACCAGCCCTGCATTCCTGGTATAAATTTTACTTATTCATTGTGTATTATTCTCGGGATGATTTTCTGTAATCTTTTTGTTAGTATCTTATTTTATCATCAATATTCATTAGGGAGATAGGTCTATAATTTTCTTTCTCTGTTTTCAACCTTCCTGGTTTAGGTATCAGTACTAAGTCTATGTCATAAAAGGAATTTGGTAGGACTACTTCAATCCTTATTTTTTCAAATAGTTTATATAGCATTGGAGCTAATTGTTCTTTAAATGTTTGGTAGAATTCCCATGTAAATCAATCTGGTCCTGGGGATTTTTTCTTAGGGAGTTGGTTAATACCTTGTTCTATTTCTTTTTCTAAAATGGGACTGTTTAGGATATTTACTTCTTCCTCTGTTAATCTAGGCAAGTTATATTTTTGAATATATTCTTCCATTTCATTTCAGTTGTTGAATTTATTGGCATAAAGTTGGGCAAAGTAACTTCTAATTATTGCTCTAATTTCCTCTTCGTAAGTGGTGAGTTCTCCCTTTTCATTTTTAAGACTAACAATTTCATTTTCCTCTTTCCTTTTTTAAATCAGATTTACTAAGGGTTAATCTATTTTGTTGGGTTTTTCATAGAATGAACTCTTAGTTTTATTAATTAATTCAGTAGCTTTTTCAATTTTATTGAGCTCTCTTTTTATTTTTAGAATTTCAAGTTTAGTGTTTGACTAGGGGTTTTTATTTTGTTTCTTTTCTAGCATTTAGTTGCAAGTCCAATTCATTGACCTTCTCTTTCTCTATTTTATGCAAGTAGGTGTCTACAGATATGAAATTTCCCCTTATTACTGCTTTGGCTGCATCCCACACACTTTGGTATGACGTCTCATTATTGCCATTTTCTTGGGTGAAGTTATTAATTATGTCTATGATTTGCTGTTTCACCCAATCATTCTTTAATATGAGATTATTTAGTTTCCAATTATTTTTGGTCTGTTTTCCCCTGTCTTCTTGTTGAATGTACTTTTCATTGAATTGTGGTCTAAAAATCATGCATTTACTATTTCTGCCTTACTGCATTTGAGTTTAAGGTTTTTATGTCCTAATATATGGTCAATTTTTGTATAGGTTCCATGAACTGCTGAAAATAAAGTGTACTACTTTCTGTCTCCATTTCGTTTTCTCCAGAGGTCTATCATATCTAACTTTTCTAGTATTCTATTTATCTCTTTGACTTCTTTCTTATTTATTTTGTGGTTCGATTTATCTAATTCTGAGACTGCAAGGTTGAGATCTCCCACTACTATAGTTTTCCTGTTTATTTCTCCTTACAGGTCTCTTAATTTCTCCTTTAAGAATTTGGATGTTACACCACTTGGTGCATATATGTTTAATATTGATATTGCTTCATTATCTATGCTACCCTTTAGCAAGATATAGTGCCCTTCCTTATCTCATTTAATTAGATCAATTTTTGCTTTTGCTTGATCTGAAATCAAGATGGCTACCCCTGCTTTTTTGACTTTACCTGAAGCATAGTAGATTCTGCTCCAACCTTTTACCTTTACTCTGTATGTATCTCCCTGCTTCAGGTGTGTTTCCTGTAAACAACATATTTGTAGGATGCTGGCTTTTAATCCATTCTGCTAACTGCTTCCTCTTTATGGAGGAGTTTACCCCATTCACATTTATGGTTAAAATTACCAATTCTGTATTACTTGCCATCTTGTTAACTCCTGTTTATGCTTTTCTCCCTTCTTTCCCCCTTACAGTATTAAACATATAAGCACCACTTGCTTCTCACAGCCCTCCCTTTTTAGTATCCCTCCCCCTGCCTTAGAGTTCCTCCCCCATTTTACTCCCTTTCTTCACAGTTTCCATAATCCCTTCTGCTTATCTTATTCCTTTCCTTTTCACTTTTCTCTTCCCACTTTTCAATGAGGTGGGAGAAGTTTGAATATGTCAAAAAATTTTCTCTTTAAGTTAATTCTGATGACAGTAAGATACCCACTATATTCATCCCCCTCCATTCTTTCTTTCAGATATAATAAGTTTCCTTTGCATCTTTGTGAGATGTAGTACCCCCACTTTACCCTTTTTCTGGTACAGTGTCCTATCTACCTTTAGTTTCTAGAACAAGGTATCCATGTATTCTTTATACATCTTTATAACAGAAATATAGTTCCCAAGATTTCTTTTTACCTTTTTAGGTTTCTCTTTGGTTTTACATTTGTAGATCAAACTTTTTGTTAAGTTCTGTTTTTTTTCATCAAAAATAGGTGAAATTTGCTTATTTCGTTGATTGTCCATCTTCTTCCCTGGAAAAAGATGTTCATTCTGGCTGGGTAAGTTATTTTTAGTTGCATACTGAGTTCCTTAGCCTTTTGGCATATCATATTCCAGGACCTTCAATCTTAATGTGGATGCTGCTAGATCCTGGGTAATCCTTATTGTGGCTCCTCTATATTTGATTTGCTTTTTCTAGCCCCTTTCGGTATTTTTTCCTTCATCTGAGGGTTCTGGCATTTGGCCACTATATTTATTGGTGTTTTTTTTAGGATCGCTTTCAGTAGGTGATAGATGAATTATTTCAATGTCTATTTCACCCTCTGTTTCTATGACTTCTGGGCAGTTCTCTTTGATAATTTCCTGGAAAATAGTGTCCAGGCTCTTTTTTTCATCATATTTTTTCTGGGAGTCCAACAATTCTCAGATTGTGTCTAGATCTATTTGCCAAGTCTGTTGTTTTCCCAAGAAGGTATTTGACATTTTTTTCAATTGTTTGATTTTTTTGGTTTTGCTTGACTGACTCTTGTTGTCTCCTTGAGTCATTCAATTCCATTTGTTTGATTCTGATTTTCAATGAAGTATTTTCTTCAATCACTTTTTTTATATCTTTTTCTAATTGTCCAATTGAGTTGTTTTGTTCTGTGGAATTTTTTCCATTTTGCCAATTTTATTTTTAGAGAGCTATTTTCTGTTTCCAGTTCACTAATCCTATTTTTCAACTATTTGATTTCTTTTTCCACTTTGTCTTTAAATGATTGGGATGACTTCTCCAGACTCTTAGCCAAGCCTCCCTCTCCTTTTCCCATTTTTCTTCTAGCTCTCTTGTGAGAGCCTTTTTAATTTCTTCTATGTGATTCAGTTGTTCTGAGGAACAGATGATCTCCTCCTTTGGGGATTCACCTGGATCCAGTCTGTTTTTAGTCTCCTCAGGGTTTATAGTCTGCTTTCTATCCATATAGAAGCTGTCATTGCTTAGCATCCGTTTCAATTTTTTGCTCATTTTGTCAGAGAAGAATCAAAGACAAACTAGCAAAGAAAACACACACACACACACACACACACACACACACAAACCAAAAAGAATCTGCTTTTTTTTGGGTTGGGTGGTGTTACCAAGCTTCCTCTACAGATGGTGGGGGGCAGCAGCAAGGCCCTAACAGTACAGTGATGGCTGTGCTGCACCTGGGCTCTGAGACTCTGAGAGTGTGCTGAGACACTCTGCAGGAGGGGTGGCCAGGTCCCAAAAGACTCCAGCTGTTTGGGGTTGTATTCTTTACCCCCTATGTTTTTAACTTCGCTGCTGGTCTGCTGTCTTGTTGTCAGGGCAAAGCATCCAATACTGTAGGAAAGCTCTCCCATCAGAGACAGCTGAGATCATACCCCACCCCCCTCCAGTCTGCTTAGCTGTGAGCTGCCTGCTGTGCTCTCACTGTCACTGCCTGCCTTCAGCCTGTGTCTGATCTAAAACCGTCCCTGCTCTGGAGCAAAAACAGACCTTTCCTGGCCAATTTCAAGGATGACTTCTCTTGGCAACTATTTGTGGGGTTTTTTTCAGTCAAGCATTAATTCAGAGGCTTGTCATGAAATGAATTCTCAGAGAAAACGTGGAGCTTACACAGCTGTGTGCCTCCTCTCGGCCATCTTGGCCAGTAGTTGATTCCTTTAATACTTAATTTTAGAACATTCCCTTCATAGTAAGTGATGTAAATATCAAAGTTTCATAAAATATTAAAACTCAAAAAAGTCTTTTGAAATAATTTCATTCAAAGGTTGGCAAAGCAGAGCCCAAAGACCATGTCTATTTTGGGATTATCTAAACTGAGAGGGGTTTTCTGGTTTTGTTCTGTTTTTATGTTTTCAGATACAATAAAACTTTACTTATTTTAAAGTTTAAAAATCTTTCTTAGATTAATTGGCAAGTAAAATCTTTCTGGATGCTGCATTTGATCTATAGCTCTTTGTTTGCTGAACCCCAATCTAATCCAATTCATTCATTTCACTAAATGTTATTGAAATTTTTAGCTTTATATTTGCTTTTTATTAATTAATTATTATTTATTATTAATTATATTAAGAAATAATATATTAATTATTAATTAATTAATATTAGCTTTATATATAGCCATAATATTAAAGGAAAAAATATGTGTTTAATGACATAGATTATTGTGCTGCAATTAAGAACATAAATTTGTTGTTTCTATTCTCTAATGGGAAAGGTTAAAATGAACATATATTAATGGCACCCATCATGCTTATCTCATGTCAGTGAAAACAGAATTGAAATGTAACCAATTATCATATGATATGTTCTATAATGGTTGTATAGAAATGGAGTAAAAAAAGATTTTGGGAGGGCAGAACCAAGATGGCAGAATGAAACCAAGAAGCTTCTTGAACTCTCCAGTTTCCCTCAAAAACCATATGAAACCAAGCCTCTGAACAGAGTCTGACAGAATAAAATCCCACTATAGATCAAAACAGAAGGACTTCAAGAAAGGTCAGTCACTTTGGTGAAAGGAGTGCACAGCCCAGATCAGATGATATCCTGGAAGTTCTGTGAAAGAATCTTAATCAAATAAAATCAGCAACTGAGACCCTCTGTCCTGTGCTCAAAGCCAAGGCTCACAGCTGTACAAGAAGTTTGGAACAGCACACCCTGTGTCCTAGAAGCAGAATTCAGCCTTAAAAGTAACAAAATAACAAAGAAGAAAATGAGAAAAAAACAGAAAAGAACCTTAACCATAGAAAGCTACAATAGTGACAAGGAAACCCAAAACATCAACTAACATGAGAATAAAATGCCCACGTGAGAAATATGAAAGGATGATGTAACAAATCACAAAGTTGTTAAGACTATTTATATTTTTTATCAAAAGCAAGATAATTTTTGAAACTATGAAATAAATCAATAAATAAACAATAAAATGGATAGAAAAGTCTCAATTTAATATGCACTTTTCTAATGTATGAGCAGGGAATGAAGGATAGCACTGATTTTGAAAGTAAAAATTTAATAACAATTGTAGATTTCTTTTCCATCTTCTTACTCAAAGTGTATTTATATGTCTCTTCTCATTCCTATAAGTATATCAAGAAGCTATAAATCCTTCTGTTGTCTCACTGCAAGGAAAACACCAGTGTTAGGGGGCAAAGCCAAGATGATAGAGAGGAGACATGTCTTTTTCTCAGCTCTCCCCATGACCCTCACATGAACAGCAAATTCTGCCTTTAACTGATTTTGGAGTGATAGAACCCACAGATATTGGGAATGTAACAATTACCAGCAGAAGATAATTTCAAAGATCTTCAGAAAAGGTCTGTTTTAATTAGGCATGGAGGTAGGTGGGCCAAGCTAAGGCAGGCTGAGCACAGATACTGATTGCACACACTGCAGTCCTGGGGTGTTATGGAGTCTGTTCGATAATCTATTGGGAGGAATCTACAGCAGTGATAGGCTACTCTGCCCTGGCTGCAAACCAGGACATCAGCAGACTAGTTATATAAGTCACCCAACACAAATACAAAAGACAAATAGTGAATCCCTAAATGCCATAACTTCACAGAACCTGGCCATGCCCACCCAGCACTGGAAGTCAATCAGCATTGACCCAGCACAGCCACTGTCACGTGTAAAGAAAGCTTGAACAATCTCCCTGTTGCCCTAAAAGCAGACTTCAACTTTTAAAACAATGAGCAAAAAAGTAAAAATAACTCTGACCACAGATATTTTTTATGGTGAAGAAGAACAGATTTTAAGCCTTAAAATCACTAAAAGTAGATCATGTCTAGATTAAGTGATATAAATAGGTCCTCATCTCACAAGGCCCTTGTGGAATATATTAAAAAGGATCTTAAAAGAGAACTAGAAGAAAATGGGGAAAAGAAATGAGAACTTTGCAAGAAGGTTTGGAAAAGGAAATGCAGAAATTATCTGAAGAAAACTCCTAACAAAACAGCATTTGTGAAATAAAAAAGCCATAGAAGAAAGCAACTTATTTAAAAATTTAATTGACCAAATACAAAAAGAACTAAAAACAGTAACTGAAGAAAATAATTCACTGAAAATCAGAATTAAACAAATAGAAATGAATGACTCAATGAGACATCAAAAATCAGTCAAGCAAAACCAAAAAAATAAAAAAAGAGGAAAATGAAAAACACAGTGATATCTATCTGGGACTGGAATTTCCAGAAGTCACATAGGTGTTTTCAGAATCTTTCTTTTTTCTCAAGGACATTTTCTGGATATTTGATTATATTTAACTGAAGGACTAAGACCCAAGATAAAAAATCATCTATTCCATCCCCCTAATTTTAAAAGATGAAGAAGCTAAAACACAGAGTTTAATTAATTTATCAAAGGTAGTGATACAGCTCATACTCTTCTTTTTCCCTTTCATTCACATGTCCTCCAACAAGCAGATCTTTTAAATATACTCAAAATTTTCTTGAATTTGATTTAACTTTTTAAAATATGTCTTTAACACTGTAGTAGTTTAAATTTTATTATATTCAATTTATCTTGCTTTAAATATAATTTGTGGTAATATTATGTATTGAAAAGTTCAGTATTGCAGTTAAAAAATCATAGAAATTTAGAATTAAGCTATCTAGTCATTTGTTTTCCATAACAGAAATCTTTTCTATGATATTTTGTTTAAGTAGCAGTCCAACATCTACTTGAATATTTCCAGAGACAAAAGACTCACTGTCCTTAAAGATAATCTATTCCATTAAAGATCAATTATAATTGTTAGAAACTTCTTCCTCATGTTGAATACATGTGAATGTGCATGTGCATGTGTATAAATTCTACCCATCATCCCTCAATGTTCACTGGCATTAAATAAAACTAAATGATTTGAAATAAAGAAATTTAATTGCTATACTTTATATTTTAGTACTGATTTGAGATAGACAAAGTATTCTGCTACTCCCTATTTCCCTTTTTCTTCTATCTTTCTGAATATGTGACAAGTGTCTAGGGCCTTCATACTGTCCCCTGGTTTACCTAGTGCCCTCTACAGTGACAATCCAATCTGTTCAGAACAATCTTCTATAATCTATTTCTATCTTGTACCATTGATGAATATTTTGATGGAAGGAAATGTTCCTAGGACAAGTCAGGACACCTCATATTTTCATTTCTTTGTCTCTGATTTAGGCTGGTGATCAGTCATTCATTTAAAAGTTGTTTCATTTCAAACAGAATTGAAGAAATAAAGTAGCTACAAAGAGATTTTGCCACAATACAATGCATTTCATCATTATTGACTTGGAGAATCATTACATATTTGTGAGTGTGTGTGTGTGTGTGTGTGTGTGTGTGTGTGTGTATGTTTAAGATACTGTGTGGTATGGAAGATGGCATTCCCTGCTAGGAATCAAGAATGCCTGGCTTTAAGTTTCAGCTCCAATACTTGTTAATTTTGCAGCTATACACAAATTTCTTAGGCTCATGTTGTTAAAAAGATTCATCTGTATAAATGAGATTATTAATAACTGTCATATGAAACTTGTAGTATAGTAACAAGGTTAACATGGCACTGTGTATATGTGTGTGTGTGTGTGTAAAAGACTTTACAAATCTTAAAACACCACATAAATTACAGGTGCAAAAAAAAAAAGATTCTATAAACATTTTGGAGACTTCTTTGTCCATTCCTTATACATTTTCTATGATTTTTGTTTTGGCCAAACCAAATTATTTTCTATCAGACTGAAAATGTAGAGTATAGCAAACTGCTGCTGATGATGATTTTTCTCATCAGATAATGTAAATAGTTTACCAGAAAAAATTTAGGAGTTCAACAAAGTACAACTAATAATTCTTACAAAATTGCTATAACTGTAATAGAAAGGATATTTGGCATTTTTAAGATTCTCTTGGCTTGAATAAGCCTCTGAATCTAATGTCTTCCAGATTGCTTTAGTACAAAATATCAATTAAACATGGATTATCTTTAGGTGAGCTGAGTTTGATAAGGATTTCATTTCCATTTGAAAATATTTTAGCTCTAAAATACTTTTTGATAAGTTACAAAACTTTGGTACTTTTTCCAAGATCTAATAATATTAAGAATCAAATCCATTTTTATGGCTATGTAATAAATTATTTTTAAAATAATGCATAAATCAAGTTGACACACTTTTAAGTAGACCAATTACTATTTAATTTAAACTAATCAGTATTTTTCTTTTATAACATATAAAGTACTATTTCTGTCTCAGCAGAATTCACATATTATAATTTCTTTCCTCATGAGAATAAATGCATGTAGAATCCTGTTACAGTTGTTTATGTGGGCATGTGTATTTGTATGTATGTGTGTACATGTCTTAAAAAAAAGCCTGTTACTTATAAAATGTCAGATGAAAGACAAAGTTATATATCATCACAATTAGTAATAGTAGTTCAAGTCAAACTATCTATTAGTTGAATGTTATGGATGGAATCTTTACTACATTGATCCCACAGTTATTCATTGCTTTAAGATCATTGAGCTTTGGGAAACACAGAGAACAGATGGTATCACACCAATGAATAAATAAGTAGGCAAAGTTAATTAATGATTGGCAAATTGATTTTTCTAAGCTGCAAACAGGAAGCAAGTTACTTCACTCCTCAGTAAACTTTAGAAATTTCCTATTATATGTGTGTTTAAATATAAACTACTCATATATTTAAAGCTTTTTATAATCTGGTCCTTGGATATTTTTCTAGCCTTCCTGAATATTATGTCTGTCCATACATACTTAGTCAAGTTGACCTTACTGTTTCTCCAATATCATATGGTCTCCCATGTTTTTGTCATCAAACAGTACTGGCCTCTTTTCTTTTGCACAATCTTGTCTTGCTTCTTTGTTGTACATTTGAAAGAACTGGTGTCTAAAAGGATTCTGTCTTCTCCTTTGTAGAAGGAATTTGTTTTCCCTAAAAGGAAACAAAGTTTTCCCCAAATCCTGGGGAATGATTATGATTCAATTTTCTGGACACCTAATAACATAAAAAAATTACATATGTGTAAAGTTGAGGCCTCTACATTCAGAAAACAATGAAATTCTTTATTTCTGTTCACTTGATTATATGTGTTGCACATGCAGATGAGAAGTCACTTTTAGTGGCTAAGTTCCACAATAACATTGTAGACTATCCTTGTTCTTTTAAATCAGAATCTGGAACTAGCCCCATCAGATAGGAAGGGGAAATTTTGACCATTACACTGAATTATAATTCAAAAGCCAATGCTGTGAAATAAGCAAATAAAACAAAATCTATATTTTAAATCATTCTATTGTAGTTTGTGGCTAATTTTTAATATTTTTCCAATTATGTGTAAAAACTTTTACATTCAGTTTTTTAAAATTTAGAATCCCAAATTTTTCCCCTCTCAGCCTATTTTCACCTCTCATTTAGAAGGCCAAAAATTTAATATGTAAAAGCATGTTCAGATATGCAAAAGACTTTTGTATATTAGTCATGTTGTAACAGAAAACACAAATACACCCTTAAAAAACTTTGAAAAATAAAGTAAAAAAGTATTTTTGATTTACATTCAGATTCCATTAGTTCTTTATCACATGTGAATAGCATTTTTATCAAAAGTCTTTGGTTATGGTATTTCTGAGATTAAGTCATTCAAAGTTGATTGTCATACAATATTGTTGTATATAATTATTTCATGGTTCTGCTCATTTCACTTTTTACCAGTTCATGTAAGTGTTAAAAGATATTTTTCTTAATGGATCCTGCTCCTCATTTCTTATAGTACAATACCATTTTCCACCATCCCTGTACCACAATTTGTTCAGCCATTCCCTAACTGAAAGGCATCCTCTCAGTTTCCACTTCTTTGCCATCACAAAAAGATCTGCTATAAATACTTTTTGTACAAATAGATCCCTTTATTTTTTTAAAAAAATCTTTGTACAAGCTAATTGTACAATATTTCAGAGTCTGATACTTTTTGTACAGCAAAATAATGGTTTGGTCATGTATACTTATTGTGTATCTAATTTATATTTTAATATATTTAACATCTACTGGTCATCCTGCCATCTGGGGGAGGGGGTGGGGGATAAGAGGTGAAAAATTGGAACAAGAGGTTTGACAATTGTTAATGCTGTAAAGTTACCCATGCATATAATCTGTAAATAAAAGGCTATTAAATAAAAAAAAATCTTTGTACAGACCTAGACGCTTTATTGTTGGGTCAAAGGGTTTGTATAGTTTAGAGCCTTTTGGGAATAATTCTAAACGGCTCTCTAGAATGGTTGAATTTTTTTACAACTCCACCAAACTGCCCCAATTTTCCCACATTTCCTCTAACAACTGTCACTTTCCTTTTTTGACATATTGGCCAATTTGATAGGCATGAGATGATTATTCAAAGTTGTCTTAATTTGAATTTCTCTAATCCACAGTGATTGAGAGCATTTTTTTCATATGAATATAGATAGCTTTGATTCCTTCTTCTGAAAACTACTTTTTATATCTTTTGACTATTTATCAATTAGGAAATGACTTGTATTCTTATACACTGGATTGGGTTCTTTATATATATGAGAAATGAGGTCTTTATTAAAATCCCCTTCCCCCAAAGTTTGCTACTTTACTTCTAATCTTGGATGCACTACTTTTATTTATGCAAAACTTTTTAATATGATGTAATCAGAATTACCCATCTTTTATCTTATAATACTCTCTATTTTTGTTTGGTCATGAATTCTTCCTTTATCCATAGATCTGAGAGATCAAGTAATTCATTCTCCCCTAATTTGCTTATCAAATTTATAGATAATTCATATAATGTTCTCTATTTTATTTTATGGGTGAATTCATCCCATTCACACTCACAGTTATTATTAATAATTGTATTTCCTTCATCTTACTCCTCTATTTATCCTTCTCTCTCTCTCTCTCTCTCTCTCTCTCTCTCTCTCTCTCCTCTCATCTGTCCTTCTCAAAAGTGCGTTCTTTGTGACCATGGATTCCCTGATTCTGATATACTTTCTCTCAGTCTCCCCTTTATCTTATTCTTTCCCACTACTGTTTCCTTACAGGCTACAATAGATTTATACACCTGACTAAGAATGTATGTGTCTGTATAGTACGTATGTGTGTGTGTGTGTTGATCCTTTTTGAACCAATTCCAATGAAAATGATATCTTAGAGTCAGTTGTCACTCTGTGCCCATATTCCCATCCACAGAAAAAGCTTTTTTTGAACCTCTTTTTTCCCTTTTTATTTAGTATTTTTAAATAGCTTTATCTTTTCAAAAATATTTTTTCAACGTTCACCTTTCAAAAAACTTTGTGTTCTAGTTTTTAAAACCTATTTTATGAGATAATTTATTCCATATCACCTCTCCTTTGCTTCTTCTTCTTCAGTAAATATCTATTACCCCTCAATTTTATTTTGATACTATTCTATCATAGTAAACTCATATTTGGGCTCTACATAATTTTATAACTGCCCCAATAATGGTACGATTTTAAGAGGTACAACTATACTCTTCCCATGTGGGAATACAAAGAGGTTAAATTATTGAATCCTTTATTATTTGTCTTTCATATTTATCTTTTTAGGCTTCTCTTGAGACTTCTTTTTGAATATTAAATTATATATATGTTATAGCACTTTCTTCATAAAGATATTATGATGGATCAAATGAGATAACATATATAAAGTGTTTTTCAAAAAAAAATTGCTATATAATTCATATATATTTAAATGATATAAATAAATATATATTTATATACATTTTGTTATATAAATACTAGTTTTATTAATATTAGTTATATAATGGAATTTTACTGTGCCAGTAGAAAAGTGGGAAATGATAAATTCAAAATTATAGTAAGTCTTGTCTTTTCCGATAGCTAGGTGGTACAGTGGAGAGAGTAATGGACTTGGAATTAGAAAGATCTAAGTTGAAATCCACTTATCCTCTGTGTATTTCAATTTCCTCAACTATTATGTGAAACAAATTACAAATTAGCTAATATTATGAGGAACAAATTAGGTATTATTTATTAAGTTCCTAACAATGAATGCTTATTCTCTCCCATTCTTGTGTGAACTCAAGCAGAATCAAGGGATCACAATCAAGAGAAGAATTCATATCTTGATCACAATAATAATAATGGCTAATATTGAAAGGGGTAAAGTGGGGAAATAATCTTGAAAAATCTTAGAACTCTGACCAAAGCAGGAACCAACCATTACTTCAAAAAACTGGTAATAAAAAAATACTTCTCAATTTTTTAAATAAATGTAATGGGTGGGAATTATAGAATCATATATACATTCTCAGACATAGCTCATAAGGTTTTTTTTTCCTTATTATTTGTCTTCATTATAAGTAAAGATTTTTGTTTTACAGAAATCTATTCTTTGTGATGTTCTCCAGGTCTCAGAAGTATCATGGTAAATATGACTATGTCAAATTTAAATTCAGATATAAGGAAGGACTGATTTTTAACTAAATAAAAGTCATGGTTTTTATTTAATTTAAAATTGTGTTATTTTAAAAGCATGATTTTATAAACAAAAATTGATCATGTACTTTTGCATTTATATCTGTGGAAGCACAAATAATTTCTCTATATGTGCACATTAACTTATTTTCTTGGGAAAAGGTTATTAATTAAAATAGAAACTAAAATTTATATTACCAAGTAATGGGGGAAATGCTTGAAAATCAAATTAAAACATACACCTGGAGGATGAAAAGGTATTTTGGTGTAATTCAAAATATTTGATGTCTATTAAGAAAGTGAGTAAGAGATTGTGAAAAGGGCATTAGTTACAAGTGGGAATGTGAGGTAATGAGAGAAGCAGCTTGAATGTTATATTATATCTATGAGATTAGTGATTTCTAATCATATTCAAAATGTGTCTATAATAATGAAAGACCATCTTGACTAAATTTCTCCTATCTAAAGAGAATTTTACAGAATTATCCATGGGAAAAAGAAATCGCTAAAAAATGAAATAGATGATGGCAATATGCCACAGATGAACTAATTTTATAGTAATGGAAAAGGAACTTGTGAAAGAAGAAATGAAAGTCTAGGAAATTAAAATGATGCCCAATAAAGGAAAAGCTTGAGAAAATAAACATACCCAAAATTAGAAGCGTAAATGATTATTGTATAAAGGAGTAGAGCTGTCGTCTCTCTTAACTTTAGATTTTCCATAATAAGATTAGAAAATAAAGAGATATAGGTAGTTAAATAAGCTGTGGATTTGGAACTAGAGGGTCTGTTTTTAAATTAATGTTAATCAGTCAATCAATAGACATTTGTTCAGCATATTTTCAACTTGTCCAAGAGTCACTAAACAACAAAAAGAAGAAAGCCCTGGAATCGAGTGCATTAAAACCAAACAAAGTAGAGAATAAGAAAAGAAAAGGAAAGAATTTAGTATTCTTTCTGATACTAAATGTCAAAATGATTTAAATTTTAGAGGGGGCTAATATTGAAAGGGGTAAAGAAGCTGAGAGTAAGGAAAATAATGAAGCTTATAAATCAGAAAAAAGAAAGATAGAAATTTTAGAACAAAGAAATTAAGCCAGGCAAAAAGAAAGCCAATCAGAAAGAAAGCATTTCCTCCTGCATCTCATACCTTTTTATCTCATTTCACACCTTTCTCCATATTTAGCAACATTTCATGCTCTTCTCAATCTTTCACTCCTTTTCCAATTTTTGCATCTTTTCCTTCATTTTGGATCTTTCCCTTGTTCTCACACTTTTTTCTACCTTTCATACCATTGCCCACTTTTTACATCTTACTTCACATTTCACAGCCATCTCCACTTTGGATACCTTTCGCTCCTTTTCAGTTTTTGCTTTCATTTCCCACATTTGCCCTCTTTTCCACAGTTGTATTAATTTTTCACATTTTTCTTCACATTTTACACTTTGTCAATATTTCACACTGGTGGCCACATTTCATACCTTACCTCATTTTAAACTTTCCCCCACTTTTTCATACCTTGCTCCACATTTCACATACTTGTCCAAATTTTACACCTATACTGGCATTTCACACCCATGTCCACATTTTAGTCCAGACATCTCACAATTCTCCACATTTTACACCTGCCTGGCATTTCACACTTTTCCCCTTTGTGTGCCATTTCCCACATTTCTGACTTTTCCCTAGATTTCACACCTTTCTTCACATTTCCCATTTCTTTACCACATTGCCAATGTTTTGCAACTTTTTTACACTTTTTTTTGTACTTTTCCTCACATTTCTCCCCTTCCTCCACTTCCATACCTTTCTTCATATTTCACATTTGCTTTCATTTTTCACTTTTGCCCACATTTTCACTCTTTTATTGACATTTCACATCTTATTTCTCATTTCACATCTACCTTTGCCATTTTCTGTATCCTACGCATTCCACACCCTTTTTTTCATATTTCACATCTTTGCCCACTTTTCCACACTATTGACATTCCACATTTTTCTTCTCATTTCACACCTATCTCTGCCTTTCTCAGTATCCTGCACATTTCACACCTTATCCCCATATTTCATTCCTTTGCTGAAATTTCACTCATATTTCCATGGTTCACAACTATCTGGCATGTCACAGTTTTGCTGACATTTCACACCATTCTTCTCTTTCACACACATCTCTGCATTTCTCCTTATCTCCCACATTTTGTACTTTTGTCCACATTTTACACTTTTTTTTGGAAAATTTCTTTTTAAAATTTATTAACACACATTACTTTTTGAATCATGTTGGGAGAGAAAAATCAGAGTTAAAAGGGAAAAATAATAGGAGAGATGTTAAAAAAAAATGGAAAAAAAGAAATGAACCTAGCATGTGTTCATTTACGTTCAGGCTCCTAAGTTCTTTTTCTGAATGCAGATGGCATTTTCTATCCAAATTCTATTGGGATTGCTTTTAATCTCTGAACCACTGAGAAGAACCAAGTCTTTCATAGTTGATCATCACACATTCTTGCTGGTATTATGTATGAATGCAGGGGGTCCAGACTCTGCAGGGGGTTTAGGGGGCTGATCAGGAGGAATAGGGTTGGTATCAAAGGAAGACAGGCAATATGGAGTAGTTTGAGTGAAGACCTGATGGAAGTGGTGTTCCGACTTCTCTCAGGCTTCTTTAGGCTTTATTTTTATACTATATCATAATCATATACTTTTTCTTTAGGTCAACATAGTCTTCAGACATGTTTCTGACTTATTGACCTTTATATGTTACTACATTTGACATTTAATATTTGAATAAGTTTTTTTATGGTTAAGTGTTAATTATTGATTATATTACACAAAGCCAATAATGAAAGATAAATGTTATACAAGGTTAAATGTCAATGAATTTTCTTAGTTTATTTATGTCTTCTTAATGAACTCTATGGATTGTTTGATTCTCTACTTCCCTGACTTGAAAACATATATATATATAGGCATTTAGGGCAAATCCTTGTTATACTTTAACCATCTTTTGATCTTTTCTAAGTCTGTTATTATTTCTTGGACCTTTGGATTCTCTCTGATAGTGACAATGCTTTCCATAGTGTTCTCTACTTTATCATTTGTCTCAGTGAGAGATTAGTTTTATTAGGACAGAAATATGCATGTGGAATCATTTGTAGTTAACTTGCCCAAATCCCCTTGTCACCAGATTTTTTTAGCTAATGTTCTGTGCTGTAATCAAGCCAATGATAAATAATATAGGAAACTGTAGTACACTAATGAGAATCATAGAAGGAAATGTTCTTACATGAGTGCTGTGCACATCTGATCTCAGTGCTGGGCTTTGCCAATCACCTTAGAGATTACAGCTCCCAACCTATAATGTATTCCCAGTGAAAGAGAGAACATTATATGCATTCCCACTTTTCTCTTTTACTCGGCATCAGTTCCTGTAAATATGTTCAGGCCTTTTTATAATCAGCTTATTCATCATTTTATATAGAATGATATTATTACATTATCTTAATATATCACAATTTGTTCAGCTATTCCCAGTTGATGGATATCTACTCATTTTTCAATATTTGCTAACACAAAAATACCTGGTACAAATATTTTTGCACATGTGGGTCCTTTTCCCTCTTTTATGATTTCTTTGAGATATGGACCTAGTAAAGGCACTTCTGAAATATTGTTTTCCAGGCCTTCTAATCCTTTATTGTAGAAGTTACCAGATCCTGGGTAATCCTGGCTTTTGCTCCTTGATATTTGAATTGTGTTTTTTCTGGCAGCTTGCTCTAATTTTCCCCTTGAGATAGTAGTTTTGGAGTTTCACAACAGCATTCCTTGGGGGTTTCCTTGTTGCATTCCTTTGTGAAGGTCATTGATGGATTTTTTTCAATAATTTTTCTACTCTTTTTCAAGAATATTGGGGCACTTTTCCTTAATGATCTCCTGAAGAATGCAATCCAGACTCTTTTCCTGGACATGGTCTTCAAGTAGGCCAATAATTTTTAAATTGTCTATTTTGGATCTATTTTCCAGGTAAGTTGTTTTTCCAATGAGGTATTTCACATTTTCTTCCATTTTTTCATTCTTTTTAGTTTGTTTTACTGATTCTTGATATTTCATAAACTCATTAGTTTCCATTTGCTTCCTTCTAGTTTTTAATGTGTAATTTTATTCAATTAGGTTTTGTATCTCTTTCCATTTGATTAATTCTACTTTTTAAGGAGTCGTTTTCTTCAACTGATTTTCCCTCCTTTGCCAAGCCATTGACATTCTCATGTATAACTCTCTCATTTCTTACTTTTTTCTTTACTTTATTCATGCTTTAAAATCTTTTATGAGCACTTTCAAGAATCCTCTTTTGACTGGGACACTGATGCATTGTTGGTGGAGTTGTGAACAAATCCAACCATTCTGGAGAGCAATCTGGAATTATGCCCAAAAAGTTATCAAACTGTGCATACCTTTGATTCAGCAGTGCTACTACTGGGCTTATATCCCAAAGAAATACTAAAGAAGGGAAAGGGACCTGTATGTGCCAAAATGTTTGTGGCAACCCTGTTTGTAGTGGCTAGAAACTTTAAAAGGAACATCATGGGGATGCTTTTGGAATAGATAATACTTATATTTTTTCAAGATTTACTCACTATCTGTACTCATGATTTCCTTTTAATTTTCAGTTTGTATTAGAAGCTATTGATTCTGTAATAAAAATTCATTTCATTTACTTCAAAGTTCAGAAATTTTGTGTTCCCTCAATCTTAAATGGTTACAAAACAGTGTAACATGTGTTGAGGTGAATGAGAAGAAAAATAATACAGAATTGTGAATACATCCAGCCATTCTGGAGAGAAATTTGGAAGTATGCTTAAAAAGTTATCAAACAGTGCATACCCTTTGATCCAGCAGTGCTACTACTGGGCTTATATCCCAAAGAGATATAAGAAGGGAAAGGGACCTGTATGTTGAAGAATGTTTGTGACAGCCCTTTTTGTAGTGGCCAGAAACTGGAAACTGAGTGGATTCCCATTAATTGGAGAATGGCTGAATAATTTGTAGTATATGAATATTATGGAATATTATTGTTCTGTAAGAAATGACAAGCAGATGATTTCAGAAAGGTCTGGGGATACTTACATGAACTGATGCTGAGTAAAATGAGCAGGATCAGGAGATCATTATATACTTCAACAACAATACTATATGATGATCAATTCAGATAGAAGTGGCCCTTTTTGGTGATGAGATGAACCAAATCAGTTCCAATAGAGCAGTAATGAATTGAACCAGCTACATCCAGCAAAAGAACTCTGGGAGATGAGTATGAACCACTACATAGAATTCCCAATCCCTCTATTTTTGTCTGCCTGCATTTTTGATTTCCTTTACAGATTAATTGTACACTATTTCAAAGTCTGATTCTTTTTGTACAGCAAAATAACTGTTTGGACATGTATACTTATATTGTATCTAATTTATACTGTAACATATTTAACATGTATTGGTCAACCTGCCATCTGGGGGAGGGGATAGGGGAAGGAAGGGGAAAATTGGAACAAAAGGTTTTGCAAATGTCAATGCTGAAAAATTATTCTTGCATATATCTTGTAAATAAAAAGCTATAACTAAAAAAAAAAGAAAAAGAAAAGAACACACATATATTTGATTGTCACCAAACAGAGTGTATGACAACTTTTCCCTTTTCCAAGAGAGAGAGAGAGACACACATAGAGAGAGACACAGAAATAGGGACAAAAAGACAGAGAGAGAGACAGAGAAACAGACAGACAGACAGAAAAAGAGCCAGAAAGACAGAAGTAGAGAACCAAAGAGAAAGAGAGAAAGAAAGAGAGAAACAGTAAGCAAGTGAGTGATAGTCACTAGAGCTACAGTAGAATTTGTATTTTTAAAATACACATTATTTTATGAATCATATTGGGAAATGAAAAATAAGAATAAAAGGGAAAAACCAGGGGAGAAAGTTTTGTTTTGTTTTATTTTTTGTTTTTTGTTTTTTTTTAAATAACTTTTTATTGACAGAACCCATGCCAGAGTAATTTTTTACAACATTATCCCTTGCACTCACTTCTGTTCCGATTTTTCGCCTCCCTCCCTCCACCCTCTCCCCAAGATGGCAAGCAGTCCTATACATGTTAAATAGATTACAGTAGATCTTGGATACAATATATGTATGCAGAACCGAACAGTTTTCTTGTTGCTCAGGGAGAATTGGATTTAGAAGGTATAAATAACCTGGGAAGAAGAACAAAAATGCAAGCAGTTTACATTCATTTCCTAGTGTTCTTTCTTTGGGTGTAGCTGCTTCTGTCCATCCTTCATCAATTGAAACTAAGTTAGATCTTGTCTTTGTTGAAGAAATCCGCTTCCATCAGAATTCATCCTCATACAGTATCGTTGTTGAGGTATATAATGATCTCCTGGTTCTGCTCATTTCGCTCAGCATCAGTTCATGTAGGTCTCGCCAATCCTCTCTGTATTCGTCCTGCTGGTCATTTCTTACAGAACAATAATATTCCATAACATTCATATACCACAATTTACTCAACCATTCTCCAATTGATGGGCATCCATTCATTTTCCAGCTTCTGGCCACTACAAACAGGGCTGCCACAAACATTTTGGCACATAGGTCCCTTTCCCTTTTTTAGTATCTCTTTGGGGTATAAGCCCAGTAGAGACACTGCTGGATCAAAGGGTATGTATGCACAGTTTAATAACTTTTTGGGCATAGTTCCAAATTGCTCTCCAGAATGGCTGGATGTATTCACAATTCCACCAACAATGTACCAGTGTCCCTGTTTTCCTACATCCCCTCCAACATTCTGCATTATCTTTCCCTGTCATTATGGCCAATCTGACAGGTGTATAGTGGTATCTCAGAGTTGTCTTAATTTGCATTTCTCTGATCAATAGTGATTTGGAACACTCTTTCATATGAGTAGTAATAGCTTTAATTTCATCATCTGAAAATTGTCTGTTCATATCCTTTGACCATTTATCAGTTGGAGAATGGCTTGATTTCTTATAAATTGAGTCAATTCTCTATATATTTTGGAAATGAGTCTTTATCAGAACCTTTGACTGTAAAAATGTATTCTCATTTTATTGTTTCCCTTCTAATCTTGCCTGCATTAGTTTTGTTTGTACAAAAACTTTTCAATTTGATATAATCAAAATTTTCAATTTTGTAGTCAATAGTGATCTCTAGTTCTTCTTTGGTCATAAATTCCTTCTTCTTCCACAGGTCTGAGAGGTAAACTATCCTATGCTCTTCCAATTTATTTATGATCTCATTCTTTATGCCTAGATCATGAACTCATTTTGACCTTATCTTGGTATACGGTGTTAAGTGTGGGTCAATGCCTAGTTTCTGCCATACTAATTTCCAATTTTCCCAGCAATTTTTATCAAATAATGCATTCTTATCCCAAAAACTGGGGTCTTTGGGTTTGTCAAACACTAGATAATTAAATGTATTGGCTGTTTTGTCCTTTAAACCTAACCTATTCCATTGATCAACTAGTCTATTTCTTAGCCAATACCAGATAGTTTTAGTAACCGCTGCATTATAATATAATTTTAGATCTGGTACAGCTAGGCCACCTTCATTTGATTTTTTTCATTAATTCCCTTGAAATTCTTGACCTTTTGTTTTTCCATATGAACTTTGTTGTTATTTTTTCTAGGTCATCAAAATAGTTTTTGGGAAGTCTGATTGGTATAGCGCTAAATAAATAGATTAGTTTAGGTAGTATTGTCATCTTTATTATATTTGCTCGCCCAATCCAAGAGCATTTAATATTTTTCCAGTTAGTTAGATCAGACTTAATTTGTGTGGCAAGTGTTTTGTAGTTTTGCTCATAAAGTTTCTGATTTTCCCTTGGCAGATAGATTCCTAAATATTTTATACTATCAGTAGTTACTTTAAATGGGATTTCTCTTTGTAACTCTGACTGTTGGATTTTGTTAGTGATATATAAGAATGCTGATGACTTATGTGGGTTTATTTTATAACCAGCAACTTTGCTAAAATTGTGGATTATTTCTAATAACTTTTTAGTAGAATCTCTGGGGTTCTCTAAGTATACCATCATATCATCAGCAAAGAGTGATAATTTGGTTTCCTCATTGCCTATTCTTATTCCTTTAATATCTTTCTCAGCTCTTATTGCCATAGCTACCATTTCTAATACAATATTAAATAGTAATGGTGATAGTGGGCAACCTTGTTTCACTCCTGATCTTATTGGGAATGGTTGCAGTTTGTCCCCATTACATATGATGCTTACTGCTGGTTTTAAATAGATGCTACTGATTATTTTAAGGAAAAGTCCATTTATTCCTATACTCTCAAGTGTTTTTAATAGGAATGGATGTTGGATTTTATCAAATGCTTTTTCTGCATCTATTGAGATGATCATATGGTTTTTGTTAGTTTGGTTATTAATATGGCCAATTATGCTGATAGTTTTCCTAATATTGAACCAGCCCTGCATTTCTGGTATAAATCCTACTTGATCATGGTGAATTATCCTGGGGATGATTTTCTGTAGTCTTTTTGCTAATATTTTATTTAAGATTTTAGCATCAATATTCATTAGGGAGATTGGTCTATAGTTTTCTTTCTCTGTTTTCAACCTACCTGGTTTAGGTATCAGTACCATGTCTGTGTCATAGAAGGAATTTGGTAGGACTCCTTCATTCCCTATTTTATCAAATAATTTATATAGCATCAGGGCCAATTGTTCTTTAATCCATCTGGTCCTGGGGATTTTTTCTTAGGGAGTTGTTTAATTGCCTGTTCTATTTCTTTTTATGAAATGGGATTATTCAAACAATTTACTTCCTCCTCTGTTAGTCTGGGAAATCTATATTTTTGGAGGTAGTTATCCATTTCACTTAGGTTATCAAATTTATTGGCATAAAGTTGAGCAAAATAACTCATTATTTCTCTAATTTCCTCTTCATTGGTGGAAAGTTCTCCCTTTTCATTTTTAACACTACTAATTTCATTTTTCTTTCCATAACAACTCCCTTTATTCTATTTATCAGATTTACAATAGTTTTTAGTTTCAATTATTATTAATTTCTCCTTTAATTTTAAATTTCCAAGTTTCTAATTGATTGGTTTTTATTTATTAGGTCTTTTACTAGCTTTTTAAGTTGCAAGCCCAATTCATTGACCTTCTCTTTCTCTATTTTATTCAAGTAAGCCTCTAAGGATATAAAGTTTCAGGGGAGAAATTTAAAAAAAAACAGAAAAAAGAAATGAACTTAGCATGTGTTGATTTATATTCAGTCTCCATAGTTCTTTTTATGGATGCAAATGTATTTTGATCCAAAGTCTATTGAATGCATTTATATGAACATGCAAGATCAAGTCTCTCTATAGTTGATCATCACACATTTGTTTCTGGGTTCAGAAATTTAAACACTCAGCAATCAATTGAATATGAAATCTTAGCATGATTGTTCTAAAATCAGCTTTCCATCATTTTGTATGGATAACATGTATTTTGTGTCATAAGTCTATTGATATACCACAACTTGTATTCACTGACATCCCAATTGATGGATATTTATTCATTTTCCAATTCTTTGCTAACAAAAAGGAGCTGCTATGAACATTTTTGCATGTGTGGATCCTTTTCCCTCGTTTATGATTTCTTTGGTATACAGACCCTATAAAAGCATGACTTTTAATGTCATTAAAGTCATTAAAGGCACAATTTTATAATCCTTTGTTCACAGTTCCAAATTGCTCTCTAGAATAATTGATTCATTTCACAACTCCACCAACAATGCATTAATGCCCAGTTTTCCCACATCCCATTCATATTTATCATTATCTTTTCCTGTCATCTTAAACAATCTGAGAGGTATGAGGTGGTACCTCAGAGTTGTTGTTTTTAATTTGCACTGCTCTAATCAAAAGTTATTTAGAGCATTTTTATATAACTATAAATGGCTTTAAAATCATCACATAATTGTCTGTTTATATCTTTTGGACATTTATCAATTGGGGAATGACTTGTGTTCTCATAAATTTGATGCAATTCTTTATATATATATATATATATATAGAAATGAGACCTTTCTCAGAAACACTGGCTGTGAAAAAAAATTTCCCAGTTTTTTTTACATCCCTTTTTGTCCATTTTGCATTTCATAATGTTCTCTAACTCGTTTTTGATCATAAATTCCTCCCTTATCCAAATATTTCATAAGTAAATTATTCCTTCATCTCCTAATTTGTTCAATATATCATTATTTATGTCCAAATAATGTACCTATTTTAACCTTATTTTTTATGTGATATGAGATATAGGTCTGTGATGAGTTTCTGACATGTTATTTCCCACTTTCCCCAGCAATTTTTGTGAAATATTGAGTTCTTATTCTAGATGCTGGAGTTTGGGAGTTTATCAAATACTAAATTACTGTAAGCCTTGATTATCATGTCATGTGTATGAAATCTATTCTACTGATCCACCACTCTATTTCTTAATCAATACCAAATGGTTTTGATGAGCACCATTTTATGATATAGTTTTAAGTTTGGTAGTACTAACCCACAATCTTTTTTTTTTTTCATTAATTTCCTTGATATTCTTGACCTTTTTTTATTTTTCCTTGACATTATTTTTTCTAGATCTATAAAATATTTTTCTGCAGTTTGATTGGGATGTCAATGAAAAAGTAGACCAATTTAGGCAAAATTGTCATTTTTATTATATTAGCTCAATTTACTCATCAGCAATTGGTATTTTTCAAAATGTTTTTTATCTGACTTCATTTGAGTCTTGTGTTTTTAGATTAAATTTTTTGTTTAGTTTTCTTACTTCATTGAAGATCCATTGCCTCCCCTGAAAGATTAACTCATTGGGTAGTTAATTTTATTTAGTCCTTTGCCTTTTGGAATATGGTATTTCAGGCCCTATGGCCTTTTATTGTAAAAGTTGCTTGATCCCGGGTAATCTTGACTGTGGCTCTTTAATATTGTTCTTTTTACATGAGATTATAATTCTGCAGTTTTGTAACAATATTCCTTGGGGTTTTTCTTGTGGGATCTCTTTCTGAACGTGATTGATCAATTCTTTCAATGAGTATTTCCTCCTCTCTTTGTAGGATATCAAAGAAGTTTTCCTTAATGGTCTCTTGAAGAATACTATTCAAGTTCTTTCTGTTCACATGCTTCAGCTAGGCCATTAATTTTAAAATTGTCTCTTCTGCATCTATTTTCCAGGTTAGCTCTTTTCCCAATGAGGTATTTCACATTTTCTTCCATTTTTTCATTATTTTTAATTTGTTTTACTGATTCTTGCTTAGAGTCATTCGCTTCCATTTGCCCCTTCTAATTTTTAATGTGTTTTGTCCTTTAGTTAGTTTTTGTATCTTTTTTTTTCCATTTGGTTGTTTCTACTTTTGAAGGCATTGTTTTCTTCAGTGGATTTTTTTTTGCATTTGGCCAATCGTATTTTTTAAGGAGTTGTTTTCTTCTGTTAATTTTTTCCTTCCTTTTTCCAAGCTATTTTCTCTCATATGCATACCTCTCATTTTCTTTCTCATTTTTCCTTTACCTCTCTTATTGGCCTTTTAAACTCTTTTAGGAGCACTTCCAAGAAGCCTTTTTGAGGTTGAGACCAATTTATATTCCTTTTTGAGATTTGTTCTGCGGATATTTTGTCCTCATTTGAGTTGGTGTTTTGGGCTGTCCTGTCACTATATAGCTTTTTATGGTCAAGGTTTTTTTCTGCTTCTTGCTCATTTTCTCTTTTCTTCTTCTTCTTTTTTTTTTTTTTTTTTTTACTTTTATTGTTAGCTCTCCTCCTGGGGTAAAGGAGGCACTGTATCAAGCTTCCTGCTTAACACTGAGCCTTGGATTTAAGCACCGGGCACCCTTGTGTTTGCAGGGTGTAGGTTTTCTTTGTGTTTGCAGGGAATAACCTGATTTCCCAGAGTTTGCCTTCTGAGCTGGGACTGTAAGCTGCTCCCCTCATTTGCTCCTCTACTGAGCCAGGATTGATTATCTTAGTTGCTGATTTGTTGTGATAAAGATCCTCTCACTGTCTTTCTCAGAGTCTATCTGACTTGGGCTGCACACCCTTTTTATCCCAATGAGACTTATCTTTCTTGAAGATTTTCCACTCTGAAGAGTGGTTTCATTCCATCAGACACTGTTCAGAGCCTTGGTTTTATGCAGTTTTTGAGGAAAACTGGGAAAGGTCAAGTACCTTGTAGCTTTTCTCTGCTATCTTAGATCCACCCCTGCAAGTCCTGTCTATAGTACAATTTGTGTAGTAACTTTGGAGACCTTGATATTTATTTCATTATCAATTTTTTCCATGGGAATATTTTATTCTTAAAAGGCTTGAGATCTGAAAATGGATAAAACAACAAATATAATAAGAAGTGAGAGGAGATAACAAGAAAATTTTACCAACTATATTTTTATTATTCCACCGCATTTGAGGCTTGACTTAGCTGACAGAGCAAAAAAGATGTTGTGTCTAAATTTGGAGAGTATCCTGGTGTTAGAATCCTTACAAGGTGTTAAGTCACTAGAATTGATAGAAACAATACTTATGTTTACACCTTTGAGAGTTCACACATTAGCTCACACATTAGTTCACAAATATGGGAGATTTCAGGTCTAATTATGAGATTCAAAAGTTTACACCTCCCATAATCCCACTCTCTCAGAGGAGGAGTCAGTCTTTGGGTTTACACATTTAAGAGATCATATATAAGAATCTCTTAGAGCTTCAGTGAAGAGTCAGTTGAAGAGATTGAGAAAGCAGAAGTTCAGTTGAAGAGATTGAAAGCCAGAAGTCAGTCAATAGAGGATATTGAGAAGCCAGGAATCAGAGTTGAACTAGAGGCAGAAGCTGGAAGAGCTAAAAGACAAGCTGCAAGAGCTCTTGGAACCAAGGAGGGAGATAGGCCTCTAAGAAAACTAACCAGGCTATTTTGAAGGAGACAATAAAAGATTTAAACTTTTAACACCTGGCTGCATTTGAGGTGATCATTACTTGGAACTGAAACTAAGGCTGCCCCAGAAAACCTCCCCAAGAAACCTACTCCCAGAGAACCATCATATTTTAGAGAAAGGAGAGAACACCATATCCTGTCATATTTCCAATGTCTCCTTTCCCTTAAGAAAGAGAAAGAGCTTAATTAGACAATTGAGAATAATATGTAGCAAGATATGCCCAAGCTTTCAGAATCTCCAAATTCTTGAATTTCCTTTTCTTTTATTTGAAGACTTTCATTACATTGCATCATCCAGTCTTTCATTCCATTGCATTATTTCCATGTTTCAGGTTGTATGAATGGCTTCTACCATTAGGAAAACTATTAGTATAATTGGCCATGTTAATAACCAAATTAACAAAAACCATATGATCATCTCAATAGATGCAGAAAAAGCATTTGATAAAATATATCCCATTTAAAACATTCCTATTAAAACACTTGAGAGTACAGGAAAAAATGGACTTTTCCTTAAAATAATCAGTAGCATCTATTTAAAAACATCAGTAAGCACCATATGTAATGGGGATAAACTAGAACCATTCCCAAAATGATCAGGAATATAGAGATGACAGACAATACTACCTAACTAATTTATTTTTTTTAGCGCTATGACAATCAGACTCCCAAAAAACTATTTCAATGACCTAGAAAAATAACAACAAAGTTCATATGGGAAAAGGTTGGAAAAGGTCAAGAATTTCAAGGGAACTAATGAAAAAAAAATCAAATGAAAGTGGCCTAGCTGTAGCAAAACTAAAATTATATGATAAAGCAGTGGTTACCAAAACATTTGGTACTGGTGAAGAAATAGACTAGTTGATCAGTGGAATAGGTTAGGTTCAAAGGACAAAACAGTCAATAACTTTAATAATCTAGTGTTTTACAAACGCAAGGACCCAGCTTTTGGGATAAGAACTCACTGTTTGACAAAAACTGCTGGGAAAATTGGAAATTAGTATGGCAGAAACTAGGCATTGGCCCACACTTAACACTGTACACCAAGATAAGGTCAAAATGGGTTCATGACCTAGACATAAAGAATGAGATTATAAATAAATTAGAAGAACATAGGATAGTTTACCTCTCAGACCTGTGGAAGAGGAAGGAATTTATGACCAATGAAGGACTGGAGATCATTATTGATCACAAAATAGATAAATTTGATTATATCAAATTGAAAAGTTTTTGTGCAAACAAAACTAATGCAGACAAGATTAGAAGGGAAGCAATAAACTGGGAAAACATTTTTTTTTACAATCAAAGGTTCTGATAAAGGCCTCATTTCCAAAATATATAGAGAATTGACTCTAATTTATAAGAAATCAAGCCATTCTCCAATTGATAAATGATCAAAGGATATGAACAATTTTCAGATGAAGAAATTGAAACTATTTCTTGCCATATGAAAAGATGTTTCAGGACATTATTAATCTGAGAAATGCAAATTAAGACAACTCTGAGATACCACTACATATCTGTCAGATTGGCTAGAATGACAGGGAAAGATAATGCGGAATGTTGGAGGGATGTGTGAAAACTGGGACACTGATACATTGTTGGTGGAATTGTGAATCCATCCAGCCATTCTGGAGAGCAATTTGGAGCTATGCTCAAAAAATTATCAAACTGTGAATATCCTTTGATCCAGCAATGTTACTACTGGACTTATATCCTAAAGAGATTTTAAAGAAGGGAAAGGAATCTATATGTGCAAGAATATTTTTGGCAGCCCTCTTTGTAGCAGCCAGAAACTGAAAACAGAGTGGATACCCATCAATCAGAGAATGGCTGAATAAATTGTGGTATATGAATATTATGGAATATTATTTTTCTGTAAGAAATGACAAGCAGATGATTTCAGAAAGGTCTGGGGATACTTACATGAACTGATGCTGAGTAAAATGAGCAGGATCAGGAGATCATTATATACTTCAACAACAATACTATATGATAATCAATTCAGATAGAAGTGGCCCTTTTTGGTGATGAGATGAACCAAATCAGTTCCAATAGAGCAGTAATGAATTGAACTAGCTATACCCAATGAAAGAACTCTGGGAGATGACTATGAACCACTATATAGAATTCCCAATCCCTCTATTTTTATCCTCCTGCATTTTTTATTTCCTTCACAGGTTAATTATACACCATTTCAAAATCTGATTCTTTTTGTACAACAAAATAAATGTATGGAGATATATATAGATAGATAGATATAGATATAGTATTTAACTTATGCTTTAACATGTTTAACACTGGTTGGTCAACCTGTCATCTGGGAGAGGGGATGGGAAAGGAAGGGAAAAATCAGAACAAAGGGTTTTGCAATTGTCAGTACTGAAAAATTACCCATGCATATATCTTGCACATAAAAAGCTATAATAAAAAAAAAGAAAATCATATATTAGCATTATCTATGATCTATTAAATTTTTATTTATTTCGCTATATATTTCCCAATTACATTTTAATCTGGTTCAGACAACACTCCTGCAACCTGCATGTTTGAAGTTTATAATGAATTACAAAAGTAGAAAAGTCAGTTTATTCAGAGACTATGAATTATTGTGGTATATTGAATATGATACATAGCATATTGTATGCTCTTTCTGTTTGAATTATTTATCAAGCAATCATTAAACAAACATTTTTGTTAAGTGCCAGTCACTATGCTAAGTTCTGGAGGTCACAAAAAATAATTGTGGAAATTATCCCAGAGGATAATCCATTTCAAAAGTTATCAGGATTGCCCCATGCCTCTGTTGGGATGAGTTATGTAAACTGAAGAGAACATCATGACTGACTAAAATTCACTGAGGCCTTGGTCACTGGAACTCTTCCTTTAGGATATGTTGAAAATTATATTAAGACAATAATATGTTGTTCACAGTGGTTATCTTACTTCTAATGAAGACATATCCCAGAGTCCTATGGTCACAGCGCCACACAAAGTGTAAATCTTAACATGACAGAATTCTAAATGCATGCCTATTTTACCGTGGAATATTAAAAAGCAGAAACAAGCCAGATGTGCACTGCTGTGGTAACATTAAGTGTAATTTGATACACAACATACATTTTGCAGCCAGTGTGTTTTTTTTTTCAATTTTCCAGTCTTAAAGATCTACTCGCAGGAAAGATCTACTTAAAAGTAACACACTTTTAATTGAGTAAAAGAATGATTGTGGAAAAAAACTTTAATTCTTTCCTGCCAGAGTGAAATTATCTCTGCTTCTGTGGCTATGTTCATCCTTTAGTTTCTAAATCCTCAAACAATTTTAATAAAAATTTTTGCTGTATGAATGATGCAATTATTCTGGCATTTTCATATCTGTAAAGTGCTTTGTCTATATAGCACTCCATTTGATATTGTTTTCATGATAAAGTGATAAAATAATATCACACATTATATATCATATACATATGATATATATATCATATAAATTCAAAGATGAAAGTTCAATCACATAATAATAAACATTTTGTATCTTTATGTGGCAAGTACTTATACACACAAGTATTAAAGTATATATTTCTGTGGGGAGAGAGAGAGAGAGGTGGAGACAGAGACAGAGAAAGAAATAAAATCTTATTTTTCATTACCATTTAATTTAGATTAATGGAATAAAGACTATTGAATAACTCAAAATATTTATAATACTAGTTTATAATAACTAAAATTTAGATTACACTATGTGTCAGGGATTGCACTACATGTTTATTATCTTATTTGATCATCATCACAACCTGGTAAGATAGTAGCTATTATTATTCCCATTTTATAATTGAGAAAACTGAGATAAATTATGATCAAGTGACTTGCCCATGTCCATACAATCAGTAAGCATGTAAAGATATAGATTAGATAGATAGATATAGATGTAGATATAGGCAGAATGATACAGATAGATATAAAAAGAAAGATAGGAAAGAGGAGAGAAAGTGAGAAAATAAAGGAGCATGTGAGACAAAAAGGAAGGAAGGAAGGAAGGAAGCAAGGAAGGAAGGAAGGAAGGAAGGAAAGAAAGAAGGAAGGGAAAAAGGAAAAATTGATTTATATTTGTAATATTTCCCTACATATTTGGATATTGAATTTTTATTGATGATGTTTACTGCAAATATGTTTTTCTTAGTCTTATCATTTCTCAGCAAGTGGTATCCAACCAATGTAACATGTCCATAGTGGGCAAGGATTATCTCACTTCAGATTTCTAGCACCAGTACCTCACATAGTTATTAGCACATAGGAAATGGTTGATAAATGTTTGTTAATTGAGTGATTTTACAGAGTTCTATAAAATATGCCTTAGAAAATATAGTTGTCATAACACCACCTGAAAATTACCTTACATAATCATTTTTCTTAGATTGACATGGTCCAAACATGAGAAGTAAATTTGTTTTTCATAAGTTGTCTCAACTTCTATAAAGACTATTTTTCAGTTTTACTTTGATTTTTTCCTTTTGTCTTTGCAGGATAACTTGTAGGTATTTTATGAATTTTGTAGCTATTTCAAGTGAATTTTCTCTGGATTCATCATATTTATGTATAAATATCCTGAAGATGTTTTCCAATGTTTATTCTCTATTGTTACCTTATCAAACACATGAATTGTCTCGATTATTTTTTTCACTGATCCTCTGAGGTTTTCTAATGAGTATAATATATTTGTGCCATTGCCCTTTTAATTTTTTTTTGTTTACATGTTTTTATATCCCTTTTACAAGGATCCTCAGAGCACTAATTAAGAATATTGGCAGTAGATACCATGCTCTTTTTCACATATCTCAACTGTACTGTTTGCCTAATTCTGGCTAGAGCTAATTTTCTGAACTCCAATTTCACATTTAAATACATATATTTCAGTGTAAATTACTGTCTAATGGTTTTATGTATTTTTATTTTAATTTTTTATTTTTTACTATAGCTTTTTATATACAAAACATATGCATGGGTAATTTTTCAACATTGACCCTTGCAAAGCCCTCTGCTCCAAATTATCCTCTCCTTTCCCCTACCTCCTTCCCTAGATGGCAGGTAAACAAATACATGTTAAATATGTTAAAATACATGTTAAATCAAATATATATATACATATTTACACAGTTATCTTGCTGCACAAGAAAAATCAGATCAAGAAAAAAAAAACTGGGAATGAAAACAAAATGCAAGCAAACAACAAGATAAAGAGTAAGAATGCTATGTTGTGGTCCACACTCAGCTCCTGCAGTCCTCTCTTTCAGAATAGATGGCTCTCTTCATCACTGAACAACTGGAATTGGTTTGAATCATCTCATTGTTGAAGAGAACCACATTCATGAAAATTTTTTCGACATTGGCCCTTGCAAAGCCCTCTGTTCCAAATTAACCTCTCCTTCCCCCTACCTCCTCCCCTAGATGGTAGGTAGACAAATACATGTTAAATATGTTAAAATACATGTTAATTTAACATGTATTTTATATATTATTATATTCTATATATATATGGTTTAACATATATATCTATATCTATCTATCTATATCGATATCGATATTGATATCGATATAGATATAGATGTAGATAGATAGATAGATATCCTTGTTGTTGCCTTGTATAATGATTTCCTGATTCTGCTCATTTCACTTAGCACCAGTTCATGTAAGTCTCTCCAGGCCTCTCTGAAATCATTCTCCTGATTATTTCTTATAGAACAATGATATTCCATAACATTCATATGGCATAACTTATTCAGCTATTTTCCAATTGATGGGCATCCATTTAGTTTAAAATTTATTGTCATTACAAAAAGAATTGCCACAAACATTTTGCACATGTGGGCCCCTTTCCATCCTCTAAGATCTCTTTGGGATATAAGCCCATTAGAAACACTGCTGGGTCAAAGAATATGCAGTTTGATAACTTTTTAAGCATAGATAGATCTAAATTGCTTTCTGGAATGATTGGAACTGTTCACAGTTCCACCAACAATGTATTAGTGCCCCAGTTTTCCCACATCCCCTCCAATATTCATCCTTGTCTTTTCATGTCATCTTACTATTCTGAGAGGTGTGTAGTGATATCTCAGAGTTGTCTTAATTTGCATTTCTCTGATCAAAAGTGATTTGGAGCATCTTTTCATGTGACTAGAAATAGTTTCAATTTCTTCATCTGAAAATTGTCTGTTTTTATCCTTTGGCCATTTATCAATTGGAGAATGACTTGAATTCTTATAAAGTTGAGTCAGTTCTCTATATATTTTAGAAATGAGTCCTTTATCAGAACCTTTGAATATAAAAATGTTTCCCAGTTTATTCCTTTCCTTATACTGTTGTCTGCATTAGGTCAGTATAAAAACTTTTTAACTTAATGTAGTTAAAATTATCTATGATCAATAATGATCTCTAGTTCTGTTTTGGTTACAAATTCCTTTCTCCTCCGCAGATCTGAGAGGCAAACTATCTTATGTTCCAATATTTTTTTAAATATAATACCATTCTTCATGTAGATCAGAAACCCATTTTGACCTTATCTTGGTATATGGTGTTATGTGTGAGTCACTGCCTAGTTTCTGCCATAGTAGTTTCCAATTTTCCCAGCAATTTTTGTCAAATAATGAATTCTTATCTCAAAAGCTAGGGTATTTGGGATTGTCAAACAATAGATTGCTATAGTCACTGAATATTTTGTCCTGTGAACCTAACCTATTCCACTGATCAACTATTTCTTAGCCAACCAAGTGGTTTTGATAATCACTGCTTTATAATATAGTTTTAGATTTGGTACAACAAGGCCACCTTCATTTGCTTTTTTTTTTTAGTTCCCTTGAAATTCTTGACCTTTTGTTCTTCTACATGAATTTTATTGTTATTAGTTCTAGTTCAGTAAAATAATTTCTAGGGAGTTTGTTTGGTATAACTCTAAATAAGTAGATTAATTTAGACAGTATACCCAAATATTTTATACTATCAACAGTTATTTTAAATGGAATTTCTCTTTGTATCTCTTGCTGTTGGGTTTTGTTTGGGGAGAGGATAAATCATGCTGATGATTTATGTAGATTTATTTTGTATCCTGCCATTTTGCTAAAGTTGTGGATTATTTCTAATACTTTTTTAAGTTGATTCTGTAGAGTTCTCTAAGTATACCATCAACTGCAAAGACTGCTAATTTGGTTTCTTCGTTACCTACTCTAATTCCTTTCATCTCTTTTTCTTCTCTTATTGGCAAAGCTAGCATTTCTAACACAATATTGAATAGCAATAGTGATAGTGGGCAATCTTGTTTCACCCCTTGCTCTTATTGGGAATGCTTCAGTATATCCCATTACATATGTTGCTTGCTGATGTTTTTAAATAGATGCTAATGACTATTTTAAGAAAAAGTCTATTTATTCCTAGATTTTCTAGAGTTTTTAATAGGAATAGGTGTTGGCTTTTATCAAACACTTTTTCTGCACTTATTGAGATAATCATATGTTTTTTTGTAAATTTGGTTACTGATAAAATCAATTAGGCTAATAGTTTTCCTAATATTGAACCAGCCCTGCATTTCTAGTATAAATTCTTCTTGGTCATAGTATATTATGTAATCATTTTGCTAATATTTTATTCATTAGGGAGATTGTTCTGTAGTTTTCTTTCTCTGTTTTCATTCTGCCTAGTTTAGTTATCAGTACCATGCCTGTATCATATAAGGAATTTGGTAAGATGCCTATTTTTTTTCATATAGCTTATAAAGTATTGCAGTGGTTGTTCCTTAAGTTTGGTAGAATTCACATTTAAATCCATATGGTCCTGGGGATTTTTTCTTAGAGAGTTGATTAATAGCTGATGCTATGTGTTTTTCTAAAATGGGACTATTTAAGTAATTTATTTCCTCTTCTGTTAATCTGGCAATCTATATTTTTGTAGGCATTCCTCTGTTTCACTTAGGTTATCAAATTTATTGCCATAAATTTGGGCAAAATAACTCCTAATTATTGCTCTAATTTCCTCTTCATTGGTGGAAAGTTCTCCCTTTTAAATTTTTGAAATTAAAAATTTGATTTTCCTCTTTCCTTTTTCTAATCAAAAAGCTAAGGGATTATCTATTGTGTTTTTTTTTTCATAAAACCAACTCTTAGTTTTATTTATTAATTGAATAGGTTTTGCTTAGTTTCAATTTTATTGATCTCTCCTCTTATTTTTAGAATTTCAAGTTTGGTATTTGATTGGGGGTTTTTAATTTGTTCTTTTTCTGGCTTTTTAAGTTGCAAGCCCAATTCACTGATCTTCTATTTCTCTATTTTATGTAAGTAAGCATCTAGAGATATAAAATTTCCCCTTATTACAGCTTTGGCTACATCCCGCAATTTTGGGTATGTTGTCTCATTATTGCCAATTTCTTGGATAAAATTATTGATTGTGTCTATGATTTGCAGTTTTACCCATTCATTCTTTAGGATGAGATTATTTAGTTTTCGATTACTTTTTGGTCTATCTTCCCCTGAAAGATAGGCTTTTTATTGAAAGTAATTTTTATTGCATTGTGATCTGAAAAATGCATTTACTATTTCTCCCTTTCTGCATTTGATTTTGAGGTCTTTTTTTTTAATATATAGGCAATTTTTGTATAGGTTCCAGGAACTTCAGAGAAGAAAGTGTACTCCTTTCTGTCTCCAAATTTTCTCCAAAGATCTATCATACCTAACTTTTCTAGTATTCTATTTACATCTTTAACTTCTTTCTTATTTATTTTGTGGTTTCATTTATCTAGTTATGAGAGCACAAGGTTGAGATCTCCCACTATTATAGTTTCGCTGTCTATTTCTTCTTGCATCTCTCTTAACTTCTTCTTTAGGAATTGAGATGTACCACTTAGTGCATATATGGTTAGTATTGATATTCTTCATTGTCTATGGTACCCTTTAGCAAGATATAATTTCCATCCCTAGCTCTTTTAATTAGATATTTTTTTGCTTTTGCTTGATCTGACCTCAGGATGGCTATCCCTGCTTTTTTTCTTCACATGAAGCATAATAGATTCTACTCCAGTCTTTTACCTTTACTCTGTAAGTATTGTTGTGTTTTAAATGTGTTTCTTGTAAACAATATATTGTAGGATTCTGCCTTTGAATCTAGTCTGCTATCCACTTATGCTTTATGGGATATTTTACCCCATTCACTGTTAAAGTTAAAACTACTAATTCTCTATTATCTGCCATATTATTAACCCCAAATTATACTTTTCTTTTTCTTTTCTCCCCTTCCCTCTCCCTCAATATTTTGCTTATAAGCACTACTTGAATCACACAGTCCTCCACCTTTAGAGACCCTGCCCTTTTCTTATACCTTTCCCCTACTCTTTCTATTTATCCTACTCCTTCCCTTTTCCCCTTTCCACTCCCATTTTTCTATCAAGTGAAAGAAGTTTTTCAGTGAAACCAATTATGACTAATATTCTGCCTTTGAGCCAAATCTGATGAGAGTAATATTCACACAATGCTGATCCCCCTCCCTTCTTTCCCTTAATTATAATAGGTCTTTTTTGCCTCTTCATTAGATGTAATTTCCCTTATTTTACTTCATTTTCCTTTTGCTACCAGTATAATTCCCTTTCCACCTCTAAGTTCTTTTTCATATTATCATAATAAGATCTAATTATACCCACACTCTCTAGGGATACCCATAGCAGATATATGGTTCTCAAAAGTTGTTTCCTTTTTACCCATTTAAGCTTCTCTTCAGTTCTATATTTGGAGATCAAAGTCTTTGTTCAGCTATGGTATTTTCATCTGAAATAGATGAAATTCACCTGTGTCATTGAATGTTTATCTTCCCCCTAAAAGATAATGTTCATTTTAGCTAGACATCTTATTCTTGGCTGTAATTCAAGTTTCTTTGCCTTTCTGAAATGTAAGATTCCAACCCTTTCATCATTTAAGGTGGAAGCTGCTAAATACTCAATAATTCTTATTGTGGCTCCTTGGTATTTTAATTGTTTCTTTCTGGCTGCTTGTAATATTTTTCCTTGGTCTAATAGTTCTGAAAATTTAACCATGATATTCCTTGGTATTTTAATTTTGGCATCTCTTTAAGGAGGTGTTCGAGGAGTTCTTTCAATGGCTATTTTATCTTCTAATTCTATCACTTCCTAAAAAATAGTGTCTAGTCTCTTCTTTTCATCATAGTTTTCAGGGAGTCCAATAATTCTTACATTTTCTCTCCTAGATTTATTTTCTAGGTCACTCATTTTCCCACTTAAATATAGTACATTTTTTGCTATTTTTTTCATTTTTTTGGTTTTGCTTGACCGATTCTTGTTGTCTCATTGAGTCATTCATTTCCATTTGTTCCATTCAGAATTTTAATGAATTATTTTCTTCATTTACTTTTATACTTCTTTTTCTATTTGTCCAATTGAATTTTTAAATGAGTTATTTATTCTATGGATTTTTTTTCCATTTCACAAATTCTGTTTTTTAAGGAGTTATTTACTTTTCTCCCTTTCACAAATTCTGTTTTTCTAGGAGTTGTCTTCTTTTCCATTTTATCCAATCTATCTTTTTATGAGTTATATGCCTTTTCCAAACCCTCTCGCAAAGTTTTTATTTCCTTTCCCTATTTTTCTTCCATCTTTTAAAGAAGCTTTTAAATTTCTTATAGGAGAGCTTGTGTGATGGGGACTAGGTTATATCACCTTTGGGGGCTTGATCTGGAGACAATCTTCTTTTCATTTCCTCAGGGTTTGAAATCTGTTCTTCTCTTTCACCATAAAAACTTTCTATGGTCTGAGCTCTTTTGGCTTTTTTACCCATAAAAAACGTTAATGTCTGCTTTTAGATCAGGGGATGTTTTCCAAGATTTCTCCACAAGTAGCAGTGGCTGCACTGAAATTAGTGCTGACTCACTTCCAATGTGGAGTGGATGTGGCTAGGTCCCATGAGATTCTGGCATTTTGAGGTTCACTGTTTATCTTTTGAATTTGTGTTGGATGTTTTATAATTTCTCTTCTGATCTACTAGCTTGCAAAAAGGGCAAAGTAGCCAACACTCCTATAGATTCCTCCCCATAGATTTTCTGCAACAGTGAGTCCACACCCCATCCCACCCAGTCTGTGCTGTCTGTGCTTGAGTCTGAGCTTGGCCTTCTTGTGTTTGGCCCACTTCCCTCCAAGCCAGATTGAAACAAATCTTTTCTGGTGATTTTCAGAATTATCATATTCTGGTAATTTGTTGCACTCCCAATATCCATGGATTCTGCCAGACCAAAACTAATTCAGAGGCTAGATTTGCTAATTATTCTGTGCCCTCAAAGAGCGCAAGGATCATAGCTTAAATTTCTTTTTTCCTACAATCCTGAACAAAAGTTAGAATTCATATTTAATGGCTAGTTGAAGAAACTTATGTTATTATGTCCTTATTAACTTCAAAATTCAAGGGAATTTTTAGGATTTACAAAATAACAGTGTAGCTAAGTAGAATCAGGCAAAATAAGAAGACTACATTTGTTTATTATACTTTCCTAACTATCATTGTGGAACATTTTTTTTTCCTAAAAGAAATATACATAGAAAAAATAGATAGTTGGAATCTTATATTTTAATCATTTAAATTTTACAGTGCATAAATTATATGGCTCATCTTCATTTATGAAGATCAATCACCTGTACATCTTACTTAGAAGTTTAATTTGTCTCTGTGTCCAAACAAAACAAAACAAAACAAAAACATTACCTAATGGTCAACATTTGTGAGAAGGAATTTCTCCGATCTTAAGTAGATTAGTCATAAGATAAATTTGAAACTTTTCAAATTGCTAATATCTCTTAGCCTTTATACAAATAAAACATTTATTGTTCCAGAATAACCTTCAGTCCATAATGAATGAATCACATTATTATTGGAAATGATTGATACTTTTGAAATCACCTCAATTCAATTCAATATTGATTTTTACTTATTTGTTAATACAGACCATGTCCTATACCTGGAAGACATTAACTCTCTAATTTCAAATTTCCCATTTCTTTCAAGGTATTACTTAGGCATTACAGCATCCCCCTTAAAAATTTCATTAATTATTCCTGCTTTGTAAATATTATTTTTTCTTGAATGTTATATTTTTGATCATTAGAGTTTTTAGATTTCCTAAGATAAAAAAATAAGGGATTTATTAATGCACTGATATTTGTTTTTGCACTTTGAATTTGATTAAAATTCTACAAAGGGAAATTTTCATAGTTTTTGCATAATGAAAAACATGTATTATTTTATTCAGATATATGATACTACCAAACTCTCACACAGTAGAAATACATCAAATGATATGATCTTTATGGGTTCAAACTTCTTTCATCTTGACATTTTTTTCTGCTTTAAGCATTTTTGAATACCTTGAAGTTAAAGTTAATTTCAGATAGAATGCAGAGTGTGTGTGTGTATATGTATGTGTGCATGAATTTGGAAGATAGATTAAATTAACAAATTATCCAGAATGATTATTTTAGTCAACAAATTAACTTTTTTTCCCTACCAAACCTTTTTCCTCACCCTTATGACAAAAAGTTCAATGGACTAAAATTGTATTGTTTTAATTGTTATCATCACTTCTCTGGGATCAGCATCATTAAAATAGCAGATAATGAAAATCACTGAGAAGAAAATGATCAACTCATGATTTTCTTTTAAAATACAGTTGTAGGAATTTGTATATTTATAATCCTAAATTAAATCTTGAACTATGTGATGAAATGGAGTCAGCAGTTTTAAGTTAGGACCAAATATTTTAATAAAGCTAAAAATCATTTAAATGCAAATACCAAGATAAGATTAAGGTGGATATATGATTTAAATATAAAGGATGATACCATGAGAAAATTAAAGAATCATAGAATGTTTAATGTGTCAGATCTATATAAGAAATAATTTAGAACCAAATAAGAAATATAGAACATTATGAAATGAAAAATGAATAATTTTGAACATACAAAATTTGTTTTCACATGAACAAAGCCAATGCAACCAAATTTATAAGGAAAGCAAAAGATTGGAGAGGGGAAGGGGATTCCAGCAAGTATTTATGATAAAAGTCTAATTTCTCAAATATATAGAGTGCTGAGTCAAATTTATAAGAATATAACTCATTCCCCAATTAATAAATTGTCAAATGACATGAATAGAGCATTTTCAAATAAAGAATTCAATCTATCTATATTAAGTGAAAAAAAATGTACAAAATTACTACTTATAAGGGGTGGGAAACCTTTTTTTTTTTCCTATCAAAGGTTATTTTGATATTTATAACGTCATTCATGTGAATTGATATAATCATTCTGGAGAGCAATTTTGAACCACACCCAAAATATTAAGCAGTTGTATGTACCCTTTGATCTAGCCAGTCTATTAGTAAACCTAGATCCCAAAGATATTTTTAAAGGGAGCAGGACCTATCTGTACAAGAGTATTTATAGTAACTTCTTGTGGTGGTTAATAAGTGGAAATTGAGGGGATATCTACCAATCAGACTATGCTTGACAAACTGTTGTATATGATTACAATGGTAAACTATTGTATTTAAAAAAAATGATGAAGAGAATTATTTCTTAAAAACCCAGAAAGATTTATATGAAATGATACAGAGTACAGTGAGCAGAACCAGGAGAGCATTATGCATATTAACAGTAATATTGTGTAATGAGCTTCTGTGAATGACTTGGCTGTACTTGGCAATACAATAATCTGAGATAATCTCTGTGGACTCATGATAAAAAATAGTATATACCTCCACAATAAAAACTGGATGTCTCAGTGTAGATAAGAGCATATTGTTTTTTCCTTTCTTTTTCTTCCTTTCTTCCTTCCCTCCCTTTCTTCATTACTTCTTTATTTTTTGAATTTTCTTTCTTTCTCTTTCTTTCTTCCTTCCTTCCTTTCTATTTCCCTCTCTTCCTTCTTTGCTTTTTTTCTTCCTTTTTATTACTGTTGCTTTTTTTTTATTTGAAGTTTGCTTCCACAAAATGACTAATATGGAAATATGTTTTAGTTTACTGAACATGTGTAACTTAGATTATTCACTGTTTCAGAGAAGGAGGAGGAGGAGAGAAGAAAAAGAAAACCGATGTTAAAACTAATTTATTAAGTATCTACATTAATTAAACATCTACAATGTGCAATATATTCTGAACAGCAAATATAGCATAGTGGATAGAATTTGAAGTGGAATCCAGAAATCATACCTCTCGATTTTTTGACAATACTTTAAGATTGTGAATTGCCAAAACAGTGCTGACTTACATGGTTAGATTTTCTTCCCCTGGGAATTTATTATACTAATTAATTTATAGCACCAGTCTCTTTTTCTTTGTACAAAAGATAAACTGATGATAAGAAGACAAAACAAAGATCTTTGTTCTTAATGAGATAGATCCTTACTAGAATGATATGCACTAAGACAACATGATTAAAAAGAAGCAGAAAAAAATAGAGCCAGAAATAGAAAAAGCACAGAGAGACAAAGGTAGAGAGATGGGGGTATAAGAAAGAAACATTTGCATAATAGATGAGGATGATAGTGATGATAACAATCCTTAATATTTTTATTGTTCCATGTTCTTTGCAAAGCACGTTCATATTATCCCTTATCACAATTATATGAAGTAGGAACATCTGATATTATCCCAATTTTACAAAATCACAGTCAATATCATCCAATGTGACACAGAGAGTGGCAGAGGTAGGCTTGAAATAAATTCTCCTAACTCTTAAATAAATGTTCTCTTCACTGAATCATGGACAAAATACATCACATCATATACAAAAAGTGAACTTCACTTACTTATACATAACCTATTCATGGAATGGTTTCCCTTTTAATGCTGATTTTTTGTTAAGAAAAGAAATTTAGAAGTTATACTCATTAATGTTGCTCTTATTCAATGTTTTTAGTTTGTACTTTGTTAAGAAAAAAATTAATTTTATAATTGCTTCTTTCTACCTTGGCATAATATAAGGCTCAGAATATAAATCTGATGAAAAAAATACTCCAAGTTAGGATCTTAACTTCACTAATGTATACTATGTTATGTTATATGTTATCTTGAGTAAATCACTTTACTTTTCTTTTCCATTAAATGCAAAAGATAATGCTTTAAAATACCACCTTATATTTTCTAATTTGTGTTTGTGATGAGGAATAGAATTTATAAAATTTAAAGTTCTATATGAAGATGTATACATGATTAACCAACATAAATAACTACTTTATTCTTTGCCTCCCCTGTTCTCACTATTCCCAAGGTTTTTTTTTTCTTTTTCTCAATTACTTTTGTAATTTTTTTCTGCCTCCATGGGTAATATATTTGAGAATGTTTTGAAAAATAACTTTGTATAACTATTAAAGAAAGAAGCAATCTAGCAATACTGATTTTTGAGTTTATTTCAACAATTTATAGAACTCCAAGTTCTTTAAAATCCTTCCCTTAAAATCCCTCCCATCACCATTAAGTCTCCTCTCCTTCATCTTTTTAATTAACATCAATTATCCTACTTAAGGAGAAATTTCTATTATAAAATTCTTCTTTCATCTTTTAGTTTGATTCTATCTTATACATTTGTTTTCTAGTGTTCCTATTATAGTATGGGGTGGTATTGAATGAACACTGAATTTGGAGTTAGAGAATTTAAGCTTATTTCCTGGCTTGGTTGGTTATTATGTGTGTGACTTTGGGTAAATCAACTGATTGATATTTATCTCTACTGGTTCTTCTACAAAGTGAACTGTTAGTACTAGATATCCAAGGTTCCTTTATGCCTTAACTTCCAAGATACTGAGTCATAAACTCAGTTAAAGAGAAGAATATCTAACATATTTAACATGTATTGGAATTCTAGGGGAGAGGGTGGGAGGAATGGAGGGGGGAAAAAGGCTTTGCAAGGGTCAAATGCCAAAAAAATTACCTATGCATATGTTTTGTAAATAAAAAGCTATAATATTTTTAAAAGAGATGAGTATAGTTTCAGTTCTCTTACTATTTATTGTAAAGTCTTCTATGTACATTATGCTTTCAGACTGACTTATCCTATTATTTAACCTCATTTATTTGTATTGATGATCCAGCTTCAGCATATTACATCAATAAATTTTTGTTATGCTTTTACTAACATCTCTCTTTTATTCTTTTAAGAAAAGAACTTTGGTTTTCTTAGGCAATTTTCTTTTTTTTATTTGATATAAGAAAAATTTTTATTTTTTTAAATTTTTTTTTATTTAATAGCCTTTCATTTACAGGACATATGTATGGGTAACTTTACAGCATTAACAATTGCCAAACCTCTTGTTCCAATTTTTCACCTCTTACCCCCCCACCCACTCCCCAGGGATGGAACCAGTAGATGTTAAATATATTAAAGTATAAATTAGATACACAATAAGTATACATGACCAAACCGTTATTTTGCTGTACAAAAAAGAATCAGACTTGGTATTGTACAATTAGCTTTGGAAGGAAATCAAAAAATGAAGGTGGGCAAAAACATAGGGAGGGGAATTCAAAAAGTTTTAGTAATTTCCCAGAGTTCTTTCTTGGGCGTAACTGGTTCAGTTCATTTACTGTTCCATTGGAAATGATTTGGTTGATCTCATTGCTGGAGGATGGCCAGGTCCATCAGAAACGGTCATCAAAATAGTACTGTTGTTGAAGTATATAATGATCTCCTTAACCTGCCTGTTTCACTCCAGCATCAGTTCATGTAAGTCTCTCCGAGGCCTTTCTGAAATCATCCTGTTGGCCATTTTTTTTTTTTTTTTTTTTTTTTTTAATTTAATAGCCTTTTATTTACAGGAATTATACATGGGTAATTTTACAAAGCATTAAAATTGCCCAAAACCTCTTGTTCCAATTTTTCACCTCTTACCCCCCACCCTCCCTAGATGGGGCAGGGATGACCAGTAGGATGTTAAATATATTAAAATATAACTTAGATACACAATAAGTATACATGACCAAAACATTATTTTGCTGTACAAAAAAGAATTGACCTGAATTATTGTACAAAGCTTGTGAAGGAAAACGCATGTGGCATAAATATAGGGATTGGGAATTTAATGTAATTTTTTAGTCATCTCCCAGAGTTCTTTTTCTGGGCATATTGGTTCAGTTCATTACTGTTCCTTTTAGAAATGGGTTGATCTCATTGTTGAGGATGGCCTGATCCATCAGAACTGGTCATCATCTAGTATTGTTGTTGGAAGTATAAATGATCTCCTGATCCTGCCATTTCACTTTCAGCATCAGTTCCTGTAAGTTCCCCAGGCCTTTCTTGGAAATCCATCCTTGTTGGTCATTTCACAGAACAATAATATTCCATAATATTCATATACCACAATTTATTCAGCCATTCTCCAACTGGATGGGCATCCACTCAGTTTCCAGTTTCTAGCCACTTACAAACAGGGCTGGCCACAAACACTCATGCACAATACAGGTCCCTTTTCCTTTCTTTGGATCTCTTTTAGGATATAAGCCCAGTAGTAACACTGCTGGATCAAAGGGTATGCACAGTTTGATAACTTTTTGAGCATACTTCCAAACCCTCCAGAATGGTTGGGATTGTTCACAACTCCCCAACAATGCATCAATGTCCCAGTTTTCCTGAAACCTCCAACAATCATCATTATTTTTTTCCTGCCATCTTGAAACAACTTGAAGGGTATCTTTGGAGTTGTTCCTTAATTTGCATTTCTTGATTAATAATGACTTGGAGATCTTTTTCATATGACTAGAAATAGTTTCAATTTCTTCATCTGAGAATTGTCTGTTCATATCCTTTGAACCATTTTTCAATTGGAGAATGGCTTTATTTTTTATAAATTTTAATTAATTTCTTATATTTTAAAGGGAGGCCTTTATCAGAACCTTTTGACTTAAAAAATATTTTTCCCAGTTTATTGCTTCCCTTCAATTTGTTCTTAATTAGTTTTGGGTACAAAACTTTTCAGTTTGGTATAGTCGAAATTTTCTATTTTGGATCAGTAAAGATCTCTAGTTCTTTCTTGGCCAAGGTTCCTTCCCCTTCCAACAGGTCTGAGAGGTAAAACTATCCGGTTCCTCTTTAATTTATTAATAATTTCCCTTTTTATGCCTAGGGTCATGAAACCCATTTTGACCTTTATCTTGCTGTAATGGTTTAAGTGTGGATCAATGCCTGTTTCTGCCATATTAGTTTCCAATTTTCCCAGCAATTTTGTTAAACAGTAAAGTTCCTTATCCCAAAGGCCGGGCCTTTGGTTTCTCAAAGACTAGGTTGCTATAGTTGACTGTTTTTTCCTTTGAACCTAACCTATTCCATTGATCAACTAATATATTCCTTACCTACCAAATGGTTTTTGGTAACTGCCTTATTTAATTTTAGATCTGGTACAGCTAAGCCACCTTCATTTGATTTTTTTTTATTAATTCCCTTGAAATTCTTGACATTTTGTTTTTCCATATGAATTTTGTTGTTATTTTTTCCAGGTCATTAAAAAAGTTTGTTGGGAGGGGCGGAGCCAAGATGGCGGAGAAGACACATGCGACTTTCTAAGCTCTTCTCTTACCCTCTTTATCAATATTATATCGAGCCTCAAAAATAGTCTTGACTGCTACAATTCAAAGAAAGGAAGAGAACAACTCACCGGCCTAAGAAATCTGCAAGGTCTCCAACCCAAAAAGGTTGGTTCCGGGCCAGGGGGAGATCAGCCCAGACGGGGAGAGAAATTAGGTTCCGAGGGAGAGTCTCAAAACCCAGGGTGAAAGCACAGATCTCAGCACAAGGCACACCCCAACCCGCAGTGGGCTTTTTCCTTGGGCAAGGGATCCTGAATTGCAAGGGGACGAGCCCGGGAAGCGTCCAATCTGCACAGGGGGAGCTCTGGCTTGGGGCCATAGGAGCTTTTCCAGGGCCGGGATTTGGAACTGGGCAGAGACACTGGGGCAGAGTTCGGGCGGCTTGCGGTCTGTGGTCTGGGGTCATGCTAATACCACAGTCCCACAAGAGGCTCCTGGCCTGGGGCAGTGACACTCCACCCCTTAGTCTCTTAGCCACAGGCAATCAAGCAATCCAATTAGGCCCCTACTAAGCCATTTGATAGGCCTGGCCAGTGCTGAATCCACTTCCCTTGTTGGGGAAGGGAAAACCCCCACCAGAGCACCCCATTACCTCAGGAGCCGGAAATCGGTTTAAATCTTTCCCCTGCCTCCAGAGAAAGCTGGTAACCCCTTGCCTAGGAGACCTACCCTAAAGGTTTTAAAAACATGAATAAAAAAGATGAAAAGAAAATCCACAGCTTCATGCAGAAAAAAGGAGCTGGTCAGCAAAACCTTGAAGAGACCCCAAACAGCAAAAATGCATCAGACTGTCCTCCTTACATAATGTTTCATAGAAGAGACCATTAAAAGTCTCAAAAGAGGAAAGAAGATAAATGGGGAAAAGGAAAGAGAAGCCTTACAAGAGAGCAACAACTTCCTGAAATACGAATTGAAAAAGTTAAAAATTACAGGAAGTAAATTGGTGAATTGGAAAAAAAAATAAAAAATCACAGGAAAGTAAGAATTGGAATTGGAAAATAAAGAAATTACCAGGAAAGTAGGATCTGTGAATTGGAAAAGACAAAGAACACGAAGAAAATAGGACCTGTGAATTGAAAAGAAAATTTACTAAAAAAAAAATTAGTAAAATGGAAAAAAATTCCACAGACCAAAAACAAATACATTCCAAAAAACCGGAATTGACATATTTACAGAAAGGGAAAAAAGCTAATGAAGAAAAATAATTTTTTAAAAATTAGAACTGAACAAATAGAAACTAATGAGCAATTGAGACAGCAAGAATCAGTCAACAAAACCAATAAAATGACAAACTGAAAAAAAACCATGAATTATCTACTTGCAAAAAACGACAGACTTGGAAAATAGATTCAGGAGAGATAACTGAGGATTATTGACTTTCTGGAAAACTATGATAAAAAAAGGAATACTATTTTTACAAGAAATCAAAAGAGAACTGGCCCCAATGTAATTAGAATCAGAATAAAATACTTGAAAACACGAACACCTTCTTGAAAGAAAACCCTAAAATAAAACCCCAAGGAATATTGTGGCCAAATTTCAGAACTATCAGATTAAGGAAAAAAATTTTACAAGCCCAAAAAACCATTTAAATAAGAGGTGTCACAAAAGGATCACCCAAGATCTGGCTTTGCCTCACAAAGGAAAGAAGGGCCTAAATATGATATTCCGGGAAAAGGCACAAGAACTTGGGATGCAGCCAAGAATAAACTACCCAGTTAAGCTAAGCATTTTTTCCAGGGAAGAAGATGGACATTTAATGAAACAAAGGAATTCCATTTGTTTCTGAAGAAAAAACCAGAATTAAAACAAAAATTTGATCTAAGAATAGAACCAAAATGGAAAAGGTAAAAATAACTCTTGAGAATTGTATTTCTGTTGTGGATATAAAAAAAAAAAAATACATGTAAAATTTGATTGGTAAAGGATATAAATAAAAAAAGGGAAGGAATGGAAAAGGGATGATGGCAGAAAAGGTGGGAAGGGAGGGATAAAAAAGAGGGAAACCACATCCCACAAAGAGGCTAAGGAAACTTTATCATATCTGGAGCCAAATTTAGAGAGGGGGAGGAACACAGGCCGGAACCCACTCACCAGATGTTTCAAAAGAAAAATAATTGGAATTTGGGAAGAGAAAAATTTTTGCCTCATTAAAAATGGGGGAGAGGGAAAGGGAAAAGAAAAAAGGAAAAGGGAAGGAAGGGGGATGGGGGAGGGAAGGGAAAGAGGGGGTATGGGAAAAGGGGGGTGGGGGGAAAGGAGGGGGGGGGAAAGGGGAAATAAGATGAAAATTGAATGGGATGAACTCCCCAAAAGAGGAGGCAGAAAGCAGACTGGATCAAAAAGTCAGAACCCTACAATATTGGTTTACAAAAACACATTTAAAGCAAGGGGATCTTAATGAGTAAAAGGTAAAGGTTTAAAACCTTATTATGCTTGTGGTGAATAAAAAGAGGAAGCCATCCTTATCTCGGACCAAGCAAAAGCAAAAATTGGATTAATTTAAAAAGAGATAAGGAAGGAAATACATCCTGCTAAAGGAGATAAACAACGAAGCAATATCAATATTAAAACATATATACCAAGTGGTATGGCACCGGCTTCCTAAAGGAATAGGTTAAGAGAGTTAAAAAGAAATAGACAAAAAAACTGTAATTAGTAGGGAGATCTCAACCTTGCACTCCCCAGAATTAGACCAAATCAAACCACAAAAACAAAAAAAAGAAAAAAGAAGAAAAGGAATATTAGGAAAAATTAGGTATGTTGGATCTTTGGACAAAATTGAAGGAAAGATAGAAGGGAATATACTTTCTTTCTCAGCAGTTCATGGAACCTATTCAAAAAATTGACCAATATTAGGACATAAAGACTTTAAAAATTAAATGCAAGAAAGCAGAAAAGGTAAATTTCTTTTTTGGGATCATGGATGCAATAAAAACTAAACATTCAACAAAAAATTAGGGGAAATAGACCAAAAAAGTAATTGGAAAACTAAACAATCTCATCTTAAAAACATTGGCCAGCAAATTATTAGATACAATTAATAATTTCAATTAAGATAATGAAAGATGAGACATCATACCAAAATTTGTGGGATGGCCAAAGCGGTAATAAGAGGGAATTTTATATCCCAGAGGCTTACTTGAATAAAAAACAGGAGAAAAGGAAAAAGATTAAATTAAATTGGGCTTTACAAACTAAAAAAAAACTAAAAAAAGCCAAATTAAAACCCCCAACCCAAATTTCCTTTGGTTTTAAAATTAAAATAAGAAATTTTTATTGAAAAGAAAAAATTATTTGGAAACTAATTAAAAAAAAGGAGGGCAAATGAAAAAGCCTTAAAATTGAAAAAGCCTTCCAAATTAAGAAAAGGAAAGGAGAAATAAAAAGTGGTTCCTTTAAAAATTTGAAAAAGGGAAATTTCACCCCAAAAAAGGAAATTCCCAGCAAAGAAAGGAGTTTTGCTTAATTTATTCCCAAATTTGAAAAAAGTGAAAGGAATTAAACCAACTCCCAAAAAAAAATCCCCAGGACCAGAGGGAACGTAATTTTTTTGAAAGTTCCCCAGTTTAAAAAAAAAAGGGAAATGAAAGGCCCCAAACCTTTCCCTAAGAAAAAAATCCCAGGACCTCAGGATGGAAATTTAAATTTTGGAATTTTTAAAAATTTAAAAAGAACAAGGCCCAAAAGCTAAAAAATTATTGATAAAATAGGAAGAAGGATTTTACCAAATCCTTTCTATTGAAAACATTAAATATAATTAACAGGTAATAAACAAAAAAAAAATAGACCAATCTCCCTAATCGAAAACATTTTGATAAAAATCCAAATAAATTATTAAAAAAGATAAGGAAAAATATCTTTCCAAAATAATAACAGATCTAATTTAAAACCCAGGAAGCACTTGGTTAATTTAAGAAAACTAACCAATTAATAATTTGGGGAAACAAATTAACAAAAAATATTGATTCCATTCTCAATAAGATGAGAAAAGATTTGGAATAAAACCAAACATCCCTTTCCTATTAAACATTGGAATTAGGAAAAATTTGGCTTTTTTAAAATAATCCCAACAGCAAATTCTATTTTAAACCACCATAAGCATCAATTTTAATAACAAAAAAAAAAAAAAAAAAAAATCCCAACCAATCAATTACTTCCATTTTAATATTGTAATTAAAAATTTTAGCTATTGCTAAGGGAAAAAGAAATTTAAAGGAAAATTAAAAAGAAAACAATAAAAAGCTTTCCAAATTAAAATTTTGCCTTGGAAGGGGGTATAATTAAAGAGAACCCCAAATTCCTAAAAATTATTTATTTAGGCAATCCAACAACTTTAAAAAAATTTTTAATAAATAAAAAATAACAACAAATTCATATAAAACAAAAATCCAAAATTTCAAGGGAATTAAGAAAAAAATTCCAAAAGGTCTTATTAAATTAATTAAAAATATTTAGGAACATTCCCCAAGGGAAATTCAGGAAAATTATTGAAGGAAAATTACAGGAAAACTTTCAACAACAAAAAAGTTCTTGACAAACCCTAATTTTGGGAAAAAATTTAAATGTTTGGATAAACGGCAAATTAAATAAAATGAAATAATTATTCCATATTTAAGCCTACACCAAATAAGGTTCCAAAAATTTTTAACCTAGGGAAAAAATAAAACAAATTAATACATTGGAAAACAAAAGGTTTCCCAAGAATTTAAGGGGAATTTAATGAAAAAAACCAAATGAGGTCTTACTGTACCAAAATTAAAAATTTTATTATAAAACAAAAGTTTTTACCAAAACTAATTGGCAGGAAAGATTAAAGGGAATAAATGGGAAAGAAAATTTTAAGGTTCAAAGGGATAAAAACCCATTTCCAAAAAATAGCAACCTAATTTTAAAACCCAAAGATTTCCCAATTTTGGGAAAAAATTAAAGGTTTGAAAAAATTTCCAGGGAAAAATTGGAAACTAATTTTGGCAAGAAAAGATTGTTCCAATAATTTTAACGGTCAAAAGATAAACAAAATTTCCATGCCTAGGCTAAAGAAGGAAAAATAAGAATTTTAGGGAGGGAAAATGGGAATTTATTCAATTGTTGGGGGGAAGGTTTTGCAACCAAACCAAATTTGGAGATATTTAACTATCCAAAAAAGAAAAATTTTATTACCAAATGAAAAGTTTTCCCAAAAAAATAAAGAAGGGAAAGGGGATTAGAAAGGGAAGCCAAAAACTGGGAAAAAAATATTTACAGTAAAGGCTGAATAAAATTTATTAAAAAATTATGAAAATTTAACCTTTTTAAAAAACAACCATTTAATTTCGAAAAGGCCGGAAGAACAAGAACAATTTTTAGGATGAAGGAAATTAAACTTTTAACTTAGTATGAAAAGGATGGTCCAAGGCCATTAAACGAGAAAACCAAAATTTTAAGGACAAAATAAATAAACTACAACCTGTAGGAATTGGAAGATGACCAAAAATTAATTGAATTTTAATTAAATAATTTATCCATTGTTTTTGGATTTTTAAATAAATTAACCAATTTTAGAGTTATTTTTTGGGAACAGCCAAAAAAGTTTTAAATGTATACCCTTTTGATCCAAGATTTTTAATATATTTAATTCCCAAAGAGATTTAAGGGTGGGGGGTGAGGTGAAAATTGGAAAAATTTTGGCAATTTTAATGGTTAAAACCCTGGAAACCTGAAATAAAGCCATTAAATTAAAAATTAAAATAAAAATTGTTTTTAAGGAAAATTGGGGGAAAAATTGTTTGTAAAAAAAAAGAAATGACCAACAGGATGATTTCAGAAAAGCCTGGAGAGACTTACACGTACTGATGCTGAGTGAAATCAGCAGGACCAGGAGGTCATTATATACTTCAACAACAATACTAGATGATGACCACTTCTGATGGATCAGGCCATCCTCAGCAACAAGATCAACCAAATCATTTCTAATGGAGCAGTAATGAACTGAACTAGCTATACCCAGAAAAAGAACTCTGGGAGATGACTAAAAACCATTACATTGAATTCCCAATCCCTATATTTGTGCACACCTGCATTTTTGATTTCCTTCACAAGCTAATTGTACAATAATTCAGAGTCTGATTCTTTTTGTACAGGATAATAATGGTTTGGTCATGTATACTTATTGTGTATCTAAGTTATATTTTAATATATTTAACATCTACTGGTCATCCTGCCATTTAGGGGAGGGGGTGGGGGGGTAAGAGGTGAAAAATTGTAACAAGAGGTTTGGCAATTGTTAATGCTTAAAGTTACCCATGTATATATCCTGTAAATAAAAGGCTATTAAATTAAAAAAAAAAAAAAAAAGTTTGTTGGGAGTCTGATTGGTATAGCGCTAAATAAATAAATTAGTTTAGGTAATATTGTGATCTTTATTATATTTGCTCGCCCTATCCAAGAGCATTTAATATTTTTCCAGTTGGTTAGCTCAGACTTAATTTGTGTGAAAAGTGGTCTGTAATTTTGCTCATAAAATTTCTGATTTTCCCTTGGCAGATAGATTCCTAAATATTTTATATTATCAGTAGTTACTTTAAATGGAATTTCTCTTTGTAACTCTGACTGTTGGATTCTGTTAGTGATACATGAGAATGCTGATGACTTATGTGGGTTTATTTTATAACCAGCAACTTTGCTAAAGTTGTGGATTATTTCTAAAAACTTTTTAGTAGAATCGCTGGGGTTCTCTAAGTATACCATCATATCTTCAGCAAAGAGTGATAATTTGGTTTCCTCATTGCCTATTCTTATTCCTTTAATCTCTTTCTCAGCTCTTATTGCCAAAGCTAGCATTTCTAATAAAATATTAAATAGTAACGGTGATAGTGGGCAAACTTGTTTCACTCCAGATCTTATTGGGAATGGTAGCAGTTTGTCTCCATTACATATGATGCTTACTGATGGTTTTAAATAGATGCTGCTGATTATTTTAAGGAAAATTCCATTTATTCCTATACTCTCAACTGTTTTTAATAGGAATGGATGTTGGATTTTATCAACTGCTTTTTCTGCATCTATTGATGTGATCATAAGTTTTTTGTTAATTTGATTACTAATATGGCCATTTATATTGATAGTTTGCCTAATACTGAACCAGCCCTGCATTCCTGGTATAAATCCTACTTGATCATAGTGTATTATCCTGGGGATGATGTTCTGTAGTCTTTTTGCCAATATCTTATTTAAGATTTTAGCATCAATATTCATTAGGGAGTTGGTCGATAATTTTCTTTCTCTGTTTTCAACCTACCTGGTTTAGGTATCAGTACCATGTCTGAGTCATAGAAGGAATTTGGTAGGACTGCTTCATTCCCTATTTTATCAAATAATTTATATAACATTGGGGCCAATTGTTCTTTAAATGTTTGATATAATTCACATGTAAATCCATCTGGTCCTGGGGATTTTTTCTTAAGGAGTTGTTTAATTGCCTGTTCTATTTCTTTTTCTGAAATGGGACTATTCAAGCAATTTACTTCCTCCTCTGTTAGTCTGGGAAGTCTATATTTTTGGAGGTACTCATCCATTTCACTTAGGTTATCAAATTTATTGGCTTAATGTTGAGCAAAATAACTCCTTATTATTTCTCTAATTTCCTCTTCATTGGTGGAATGTTCTCCCTTTTCAATTTTAAGACTACTAATTTCATTTTCCTCCCTCCTTTTTCTAATCAGATTTACCAAAGGCTTATCTATTTTATTGACTTTTTCATAGAACCAACTCTTAGTCTTGTTAATTAGTTCAATAGTTCTTTTACTTTCAATATTTTTAATTTCTCCTTTTAATTTTAGAATTTCAAATTTAGGGTTTTTAATTTGGTCTTTGTTTTAGTTTTTTTTTAGTTGCAAGCCCAATTCATTAATCTTTTCTTTCTCTGTTTTATTCAAGTAAGCCTCTAAGGATATAAAATTCCCTCTTATTACTGCTTTGGCTGCATCCCACAAATTTTGGTATGAAGTCTCATCATTGTCATTATCTTGAGTGAAATTATTAATTGTAGCTATAATTTGCTGCTTCACCCAATCATTCTTTAAGATGAGATTGTTTAGTTTCCAATTACTTTTTGGTCTATTTACCTATAACTTTCTGTTGATTGTAGTTTTTATTGCATCGTGATGTGAAAAGAAAGCATTTATTATTTCTGCTTTCTTGAATTTAATTTTGAGATCTTTATGTCCTAATATATGGTCGAGTTTTAAATAGGTTCCATGAACTCCTGAGAAGAAAGTATATTTCTTTCTGTCTCCATTCAATTTTCTCCAAAGATCTAACATACCCAATTTTTCTATTTTATTTACTTCTTTAATTTCTTTCTTATTTGTTTTGTGGTTTGATTTGTCTAATTCTGAGAGTGCAAGGTTGAGATCTCCCACAATTACAGTTTTATTGTCTATTTCTTCTTGCAACTCTCTTAACTTCTCCCTTAGGAAGTTGGATGCCATACCACTTAGTGCATATATCTTTAATATTAATATTGCTTCGTTGTTTATGCTATCCTTTAGCAGAATGTAGTTTCCTTCCTTATCTCTTTTAATTAGATCAATTTTGCTTTTGCTTGATCTGAGATAAGGATGGCTACTGCTGCTTTTTTGACTTCACCTGAAGCATAATAGATTCTGCTCCAGCCTTTTACCTTTACTCTATATGCATCTCCCTGCTTTAAATATGTTTCCTGTAAACAACATATTGTACGGTTCTGACTTTTGATCCAGTCTGCTATCTGCCTCCTGTTTATGGGGGAGTTCATCCCATTCACATTTACGGTTAGAATTACTAATTCTGTATTTTCTGCAATCCTAATAAGCCCAGAATATGCTTTACTTTTTCTTGCCTCCCCCAACCCTCTTTCCCCTTTTTGAACTTATGTTCCCCATTTGTATCATGATGCTTACCCTCTTTAGAATCCCTCCCTCTCCTCCCTTTGAATCTTTTCCCCTTCCTTCCCTTATTACTTTTTTTTCTTTTCCCTTTTCTCTCCCCCTTTTTTTAATGAGGCAAGAGAGAATTTTCTCTAAAACAAATGTCAATTATTTTCTCTTTGAGCCAACTCTGATGAGAGTAAGATTCACACAATGTTCCTTCCCATCTCTAAATTCCCTCAGATGTGATAAGTTTCCTTAGCCTCTTTGTGGGATGTGGTTTCCCTCTTTTTATCTCTCCTTTCCACATTATTCTGCCATCATCCCTTTTCCATATCTACTTCCCTTTTTTATATTACATCAGTAAAATCAAATTATACATGTATTCTTTTTGTATATCCACAACAGAAATACAATTCTCAAAAATTCATTTTACCTTTTCTGCATCTCTTGAGTCCTATGGTTGGAGATCAAATTTTTTATTTAGTTCTAGTTTTTTACTTAGAAACAAATGGAATTCATTTGTTTCATTAAATGTCCATCTTCTTCCCTGGAAGAAAATGCTCAGCTTAGCTGGGTAGTTTATTCTTGGCTGCATTCCAAGTTCTTTGCCTTTTGGAATATCAGATTCCAGGCCCTTCGATCCTTTAATGTGGAAGCAGCCAGATCTTGGGTGATCCTTATTGTGGCACCTCGGTATTTAAATTGTTTTCTTTTTGGCTGCTTGTAAAATTATTTCTTTAATCTGATAGTTCTGAAATTTGGTCACAATATTCCTTGAGGTTTTTATTTTTGGGTCTCTTTAAGAAGGTGTTCGATGAATTCTTTCAATGCCTATTTAACCTTCTGATTCTATTACATCTGGGCAGTTCTCTTTGATGATTTCTTGTAAAATAGTATCTAGGCTCTTTTTTTCGTCATAATTTTCGGAAAGTCCAATAATCCTCAGATTATCTCTCTTAGATCTATTTTCCAAGTCTTTCATTTTTATAAGTAGATAATTCATGGTTTTTTTCAGTTTGTCATTTTTTTGGTTTTGCTTGACTGATTCTTGCTGTCTCAATGAATCATTAGTTTCTATTTGTTCAGTTCTAATTTTTAAAGAATTATTTTCTTCATTAGCTTTTTTTACTTCTTTCTGTATATGTCCAATTGAGTTTTTAAATGAATTGTTTTTCTCTATGGAATTTTTTTCCATTTCACTAATTTTTTTTTTAGTGAATTATTTTCTTTTTCCAATTCACAGATCCTACTTTCTTGCGAGTTCTTTGTCTTTTCCAATTCACAAATCCTACTTTCTAGTGAATTCTTTATTTTTTCCAATTCACAATTCTTACTTTCCTGAGATTTTTTTACTTTTTCCAATTCACAAATTTTCTTTCCTTGTACTTCCTGGGAATTTTTTATCTTTTCCAATTTGTATTTCAGGAAATTGTTGCTCTCTTGTAAGGCTTCTCTTTCCTTTCCCCATTTATCTTCTAACTCTCTTGTGAGACTTTTAATGGTCTCTTCTATGAGAGCATCATGTAAAAGGGGACAGGTGACATTCCCCTTTGGGGGTATTGTCTGGTGCCTGTTTGCTATTAGTCTCTTCTGGTTTGCTGACCTGCTTCTGCATAGAAGCTGTTGATAATTCTTTTCATCTTTTTATTCATGTTTTAAAGTCTTTAGGGTATGCCTCCTAGGCAAGGGGGTTACCAGCTTCCTCTGCAGAGCTGGGAGAGATGTAAACTGGCTTCTGGCTCCAATGTATGGGAGTGCTCTGAGTGAGAGTTTTCCCTTCCCCCAACAGGAGGTGGATTCAGCACTGGCCGAGCTATGGAAGTGCCCAGTTGGGCTATGTGCGTTAGCAATTGCCCTAGGCTAGAGACTAAGGGGTGAAAGTGTCACAGCCCCAGGCCAGACCCTCTTGTGTGGCTGTGGGTATTAGCAGATGATAGCCGATTCTACAGGAAGTCTGCCTGGAAGTCTCTGCCCGCCACAAATCAACCCTGGGAAAGCTCTATGGCCCCAAGCCGAGCCCCTCACTGTGCAGATTAGAGGTTAACCTGGGCTGTGCCCTCCTGCCATGCAGGTTCGCAACTGCCCCAAGGAAAAGCCCCATACTGTGGGTTGGGGCTGAGCTTGTGCTGTGATCTGTGCTCTCACTTCCAGTTTGAGACTCTCCTTAGAAACTAATTTCTCTCCCAGTCTACACTGATCTCCCTCCCCTCCACCCTCCCCCAGCCCCGGGACAAACCTTTTTTGGTGAGACTGCAGATTTTCTTCTGCTGGTGAGTTGTTATACTTCTAATCTTTATGAATTGTAGCAGTCAAGACTATTTTTGAGGCTCGGCTGTAATATTGATAAAGAGGGTAAGAGAAGAGCTTAGAAAGTGGCATGTGCCTTCTCCACCATCTTGGCTCCGCCCCCGGCAATTTTCATAGAAAAAAATGAGGTTCTTTTCCATTTAGATCATATTTGAAATATTGTTCTAAGTTTTCAGTGCCATAATTTAGAAAGGACAATTGCATTCTTAAGAACACATAAGGAAAGAAAACCTAGATAATTACCTCTTACTCAATAAATTCCAGTAATTCACCATCATCCCCAAAATCAAATAAACTTTTGTTTGGTATTCAAAACCATTCACCTTTCATAATCTTGCTCTTTCCTATCTTTCCAGTATTAAACCTTCCTTCATAAGATTGATTTTTCTATCCAGAGATACTGGTCTTCTGGATATTCCACAAACATCTTCATCTCTAATCTTTGAGCATTTTCTCTAATTGTCCCACATATATAGAAAGCTTTCCTTCCTCTGCTCTGCCTACTGGCTTCACTGGATTCCTTGAAGTCCCAACTAAAATCCCATCTTTTAGAAGAAATATTTTTCAATGATTCTTCAATCTTGTGCTTTACTTCCATTATTTTTTTTTCCCTTTATATCTTGTTTATGACTATTTGGGATATATTTTGTTTACACGTTGTCTCCCTTGTTAAATTATACGCTCTTGGGGTGGGGGGGAGCTATCTTTTGCCTCTTTTTTATCCCTTACACTTAAAACAGTTCCTAACATATAGTAGTCACTTTATAAATGTTTATTGATTTGTTGATAAAAAAAGAGATTCAGAATCACATCATATAAGAATAAACTAAAGCAATGATATCTAACCCAAATAAATACAGTGGTCCACTAAATTGTATGTAAAGGTCCCTGAGATTTAACTTTTAAAATATATTATCTATTTTTGTTATATATTTATTTATTTATTTTTAAAATTTATTTTATTATACTAATTTATTAAATAGTTTTCTTATTAAATTAATTTGGATTTGTCACACTAGGAAGTGTTACAAACTAAATGTGGCCAATGGCCACATAGTTGATATTTCTGAACTAAAGTAAGAGGATTTTTAGTTTAGAGAAGGGAAAAAAAAACTTGAGAAAGGATTGACAAGGAAGATATTTGCTTTTATATTTCAGTAGAACTGTCAAAGAATGTGAATTAAACTCATTCTGCCTGGCTTCAAGATATCAATCTAAACTCAGTGGGTAGAACCTGAAGACAGATGGATTAGATTCAATGCAAAGACATTTTTCTAATAATTCATTCCATCTGGAAATGGAACAAAATGCCTTGTAGTACGACATCATTTAGGTACTTCAAGGGAAAGCTTGATGAGAATTTGTTGAATAGGTTTTAGAGGATATGTTATAGATCAGAAATGGGTTCCATCTAAAGATCTTCACAAATTTAAAATTCTTTGATTATGAACAGTTTTTTTTCAAGTAAACACATTCAAGGCTCAAATAACTTTATAAGTAGTTTCCCAGAGTAATTTATCAGACCAAATTTGAGAATTCAAAGTTTTTTTTCTCAAACCTATTTGACATTCACACACAAATACTGAGGCTTCACAACACTTTCAATTTTTCTGGAATCCAAATAACAATGAATGATTGTAGAACTTTTACCTCTTCCTCTCTTCTTCTTCTACCATCCTTTTTCATTATGCCTTTTCAAGTTTGGAATCCCAGTCCTCTGATTCCATATCCAATATTCTCTTTATTGCATCATACTCCATCAGGCTATTCTTTGCCTTGTAAAATGGTCTCATCTATCTTAAAAAAGGGAAAGGGACCCACATGTGCAAAAATGTTTTGGCAGCCCTTTTGTAGTGGCAAGAAACTGGAAACTAAGTGGATACCTATCAGTTAGAGAATGGCTGAATGAATGATGGTATATGAATGTTATTGAATAGTATAAGAAATGACCAGCAGAATGATTTCTGAGAGGCCTGGAGAGACTTACATGAACTGATGCTAAGTGAAATAAGCAGAACCAGGATATTATACATGGCAACAACAAGGCTATATGATGATCAATTCTGATGGACATGGCTCTCATCAACAATGCAATAATTCAAACCAGTGCCAATAGTTGAGTGATGAAGAGAGACATTTACACCCAGAGAGAGGACTGTGGGGACTGAATGTGGACCACAACATAGCATTCTCACTCTTTCTGTTGTTGTTTACTTGCGGTTTACTTTTTCATTTTTTTCCTTCTTGATCCAATTTTCTTGTGCTGCAAGATAATTTGTATAAATGTGTATACATGTATTGGATTTTACATATATTTTAACATATTTAATATGTATTGGACTACCTGACATCTAGGGGTGGGGGAAAGGATGGGATAATTTTGAACAGAAGGCTTTGCAAGGGTCATTGTTGAAAAATTATCCATGCATATGTTTTGTAAATAAAAAAAACTTTAATAAAATATAAGAAAAAGAAAAAAAAAGAAGAAGGATCTCATCTTTCCCATCTGGGATTTTTCTCTAGCACCTCTTATTGATATTTGAAGGTGCCCCTCTTTATTGAGGTCAACTAAATGAAAAGTCCCAGGAATAAGGGGATGGACTTGAGAAGACATTTGATAAACTCTATCTCCAATTTCACTTTTTAACCACTCCACTAAATGGGTTTCTGATTCTCTCAATTCATAGCAATGTGAGCTTTATGCAATGATCAAGTTGACAATCCTGAGAGTTTTTCTGAAATGGTATCACAAGAAAAAAAGAAAAAAAGCTTGGAACTTGGTAGCTCAACATGATGAAATCATTTCCCTTTTATTAATCAGTCTGGATATTGTTTTCTTTGGCTTGCTTCCAAGGGATGATATTTTTGGTTTCTTTTTTAAATCATCATTGCAATGTACATCTGCAGTCCAGAGATTCACTCGAAACTTTTTCAAAAATCTTACTTATTGCTATATGTGCAACTTTTGGTTGTTTTCTTTTGCTTCTCCAATAGAGATATTTATGTGTCTATGAAAACAGTTTATATAGGTCTTATGAGTGGTGATCATTAAGAAAATTTGGTTTAAATATTTTTCCATAAAAACATTATTTTAACTATCTCCAGGTGATAAGTGCTTCAAGAAATCAATAATTCATTCAAAAATATGTTATGAAAACAATAAACCAAAGAACATGATATCACATTAAGATCAATGCAATAATAAGGACCAATAAAGAACTTTCAAAACTACGCTTTCGGGAACTCCAATAAAAGGTTTGTAAAATTATGATTTAAGTGAGGGGTTTTTTTTAGATTTTGTTCACATACTCTTCTTAAATTTGTTGTTTCTACTAGGTATCCCTCTACATATTTTTAATTAAAGGTGTCATTTGGCATAGACTTAGACAAAATGATCATGAAGCAAGTAAATCTTAGTGAGGAGACTAAGAAATTGGGTTGAACAGCCAAAAAACTTTCACTCCCCACTTTTGTGTCTCATTACCATGAAAATCATTCTCTGTCCACCTGTCATCCACAATTCTTATTTCATTGAGTACTGAGATGAAAGGCTCACTAATCATGGCTTCTAGGAGTGTTAAGACACTATGGGGGAGTTTCATATATCAAAGTAAAATATGATAACAGTGAAGATAAATTAGATGCTAAAGTTTTACCACCAAGTGAGTAGGATATTTAGGAAGCACTTTTGAACATGTAATAGGTTGTATTTTAATTCCTTGACTATAGTTAGTGCTTTTGTTCTCATTACCATCATGTGCCATTCCATCAAGAGAAAAGACCAAGCTTATGAAGAGCAATACTTAGGCAACTGAATGGTAACAATGGTAGTTTCCAGACCTCTCAGCCCATAGGCTTTAAAAAACAACTTGAAAGGTCAGCAGGAAGAGTCTATTGTACCCAGATAAGAGTGGAATACAGTCCAGCACAAGCCATGCCAGCACAACTCCAACAAATCAGGAGCAGGCCTTATGAGCAACTGAATCAGTAGTAATAGTAATAACTTTTTAGCACTCCTACTCCAGACAGTATGAGTGGATTGAACAATTGGTCAGAAGGAGATTACAAGGCTTTCTTTGCCGAGACTGGGGTTAGGATTGTGTTCCTTTATCCACACTTAGAACTGGATCTCATGCTGGGTGATAGTCCCAGGGTGAGAAACAGAGCTAGCACACCAAAGCAGGAACACTCTTCACAGGAAGAAAAGAGTGTTAGGGGTCACTCACAGACTACAATATAGACCAGGAGAGAAGTAAATGCTGCTTTCTTGATCATACAAGCTCATAAGTACTGAAAACTTACAGGTACCTAGAAGTATCTCTGAAAAAAAAGCATAAAACCCCAAAAGTTTGGGACACTCTTTACCCTGGAAGCAGAGCCTCAATTTAACAAAGAGTTAAAAGTCAAGTAATAGACTGGGAAAATGAGCAAATAATAGAACAATATTCTGACCCTAGAAAATTACTGTGGTGACAAGAAAGATCAAACATTCAAAAGATGGCAAAGTCAAAAGTCAAATATCCAAAGGCTTCAAGAAGAATATGAGTTTGTCTTAACCCCTGAAAGAGCATAATAAGGATTTTGAAAATCAAGTAAGAGAAATAGAGGAAAAATTAGAAGAGAAATGAGAATGATATAAGAAAATCACGCAAAACAAATCAACAGTTTGGTAAATGAGAATTCCTCCCAAAAATAATACTGAAGAAAATAACTTTATAAAAAACAAAGTAGGCCAAATGGTAAAGGAAGTACAAAAAGTCAATGATGAGAAGACAGCCATTAAAAAGCAGAATTGTCCAAATTGAAAGAGAGGAAAAAAATTCACTGAAGAAAACAACTACTTAAAATTAGAACTGACTAAAAGCAAAAGTAAATGCAAAAGCTGAGTGAATAAAATAATTATTTTTTAATTAAAGCTTTTTATTTTCAAAACATATGTATAGATAATTTTCAACATTCACCCTTGCAAATTCTTCTGTTCAAAACTTTTTCTCCTTACTTTCCTCTCCAACCCCTCCCCTAGACATCAAGTAACCCAATATATATTAAACATGTGAAATTCCTCCATACATATTTCCACAATTATCATGTTGCACAAGAAAAATCATATCATGAAGAGAAATAATGAGAGAAAAAAATGCAATCAACCAACAACAAAAGTTTTGCCTATTTGTTAAATAATTTTCTTATTTTCAGCTTTATTAATCTGCCATTTTATTTTCAGAATTTCAAATTTGGTATTTCATTTGGGGGTTTTAATTTTGTCTTTCTCTAGTTGTGTGCCCAGTTATTTGATCTTATCTTTCTCTATTTTATGTAAGTAAGCACCTAGAGATATAAAAACTTCCCTTAAGATCAGCTTTGGCTGCATTTTATAAATTTTGGTATATTCTCATTATTGTCATTTTGCTGCATGAAATTATCAGTTGTGTCTACAATTTGTTGTTTTACCCACTTATTCTTTAGAATTAGATTATTTCATTTCCAATTAATATTTGGTCTATTTTTGATTGGTCTTTTCTTTATTACAGGTGATTTTCTTCAGATAATTTCCATGTTTCCTTTTCCTGAGCTCTCATTTCCTTTCCCCATTTTTCTTCTAACTCTCTTTTAAGATACAATTTGAATTCTTCCAAAAGAATCTTGTGAGATGGAGACTAAGTTATATCATTCTTTAAGGCTCCAACTGGAGATGTTTTGCCTTTAGTATCCTCAGGGTTTGAGGTTTGTTCTTCTCTGTCTCATAAAAGTTTATAATCATAGCTCTTTTTGCTTTTTTGCTCCTTTGTAAAAGTTAAGGTCTGCTTTTAGAGCAAAGTGGAGCTTGTCCCAAGCTTTCTTTATAGGGGACAGTGGCTTCATTCTGTCCTGAGGCTAGTGCTGCTGGCTTCCTTCCCATGCTAATTGGGCATGCCCAAGTCCCACATCATGCTGGGGTTCAGGAGCTAGGTATTTGCCAAAAAAAAATTCCCTAAAATTAAATTAAGCTAATGACTTTGTAAGATATTAAGATACAATAATATAAAACCAAAAGAACAAAAATATAAAAGACAAAGTGAAATGTCTTTTAGAAAAACACCTCACCTGGAAACTAGATCTAGGTGCAATAATTGAAAAAATGTATTATCTAAAAGCAATGATAGAAAAAGAGGTATCATCTTTCAAGAAATTATCAAGAAAAAGTGCCTTGACAGAGTTCCCAGGAAGGAGCCAAGATGGCAGAGTAAAGTCAGGAAGGTGCTTGTGCTCTCCCAGTTTCCTTGAAAACCACATGAAACCAAGCCTCTAAACAATCTGATGGAATGAAACCACTCACCAGCTCAAAATAGATTGAAAAATATTTCAAGAAAGATCAATCTGATTGGGATGAAAAGGATGTTCAACCTGGGTCAAATAGACTGTGAGAAAACTGGTGAGAGGGTCTTAGACATAGAAAACCAGAAATTAAAACCTTCAACCCTTGCTCAGTAGAAAAGCAAATCAGAGGGCAACCTGTAACCGCAGTTCAGAAGGCAAATGCTGGGGAACCAGGCTGGGTCTGAAAAGAACAGGCAAAGCTACTCTCTGCAAACAAAAGGGACCACTGTGCTCGAAGCTAAGGCTCAGAGCTGCACAGGAAGCTTGGGAAAGTGCCTCCTTTACCCCAGAAGCAGAGCTCTACCTTAAAGTAAAAAAGATGAAATACCAGGAAAAAAAAAGGAAAGAAAATGAGCAAAAAAGAGGAAAAAACCCTTGATCATGAGCTGCTATAGTGACAGGGAGATCAAAACACCAACTGAGATGAAAACAGTATGTCAACAGAAGAAATCTCAAAGAGTGATATGAATTGGTCTCAAACCCAAAAAAGGCTTCTTGGAAATTCTCATAAAAACTTCAAAAGGCAAGTGAGAGATGTAGAAGAAAAAATGAGAAAAGAAATGAGAGGTATGCATGAGAGAATAAAGAGTTTTAAAAAGGAAGGAAAACATCATCTGTAGAAAGCAACTCTTTAAAAAGGAGGAAAAAAAAACAAATGGAAAAAGAGATACAAAAGATAACTGAAAATCACACATTAAAAACTAGAACAGGGGCAATTGAAGCTAATGACTTTGTGAGACAAAAAAAATCAAACAAACTAAAAATAATGAAAAAAATGAAATAAAATGTGAAATACCTTAGAAGCAAAACAGCAGACCTGGAAAATAAATCCAGAAGAGACAATTTAAAAATTATGTCTTCCTGAAGGCCATGACAAAAATATTGGATAGCATTCCACAAGAGGTCATTAAGAAAAAACTGCCCCAAAATTCTAGAAACAGAAGGGGAAATACTCATTGATAGAATCCATTGATTATCTCTGCAAAGAGATCCCACAAGGAAAACCCCAGAGATTATATATAATATAGATATAGATATAGATTATAGCCAAAGGGCTAGAAAACTGTCCATATCCTTTGACCCACCAGTACCATTACTTGGCCTGTATTCCAAGGAAATTATAAAGGTGGGAAAGGACTCATGTGCAAAAATGTTTAGTAACAGCTCTCTTTGTGGTAGCAAAGAATTAGAAAAGGAGTGGATGCCCATCAGTTGGGGAATAGTTGAAAAAGTTATGATGCATGAAGGTAATGGAATATTACTATTCTGTAAAAATGATGAACAATCTTATTATAGAAAGGCTTGGAAAGATTTACTTGAACTGATACTGAGCAAAACAAGAAGAACCAGGAATACATTGTGCACAATAACAACAAGAATATATAATGATCAAATATGAAAGGCTTGGTTCTCAATATTTCAGTTATCCAAAGCTATTCCAATAGACTTTGGACAGAAAATGCCATCTGCAACCAGAAAAAAAAAACAAAAACTAAGGAGACTGAATGTAAATCAACACATGATATATTCACTTCTATTTTTCATATCTCTCATGGTTTTTTTTTTCCATTTTGCTCTGAATTTTCTCTCTCAACATAATTCACAAATCAATATGTATTAAAAATAAATAAACTTTAAAAGTGCCTTAATTTTCTAGAAGTGGTGAGTAAAATATAAATTGAAAGAATCCATCAATCACCTTCTGAAAGAAATCCTAAAATGAAAACTTCTAGGAATATTAAAGCCAAATTCCAGAGCTCCCACCTCAACAAGAAATGTTATAAGTAACCAGAAAGAATCATGTTTAAGTATCATGGAGCAGTTAAGATAACACAAGATGTTCTACATAAAAGGATCAGAGAGCTTATAATGTGATATTCCAGAGGGCAAAGGAGCTAAAATTACAACCAAGAATAGTGTACATAGCAAAATTAACTATATTCATTCAGGATAAAATGAACATTCTATGGAACAGAGGACTTGTAAATATTCTTGATGAAAAAACCTATTATGAATAGAATATTTGATTTTGAAATATGAGAGCTAATATGCCCAACGTTCTATCAAACTGTGTATACCCTTTGATCCAGCAATGTCTTTATTGAACTTGTGTCCCAAAGAGATCATTAAAAAGGGAAAAGGACGTATGGGTCTAAAAATATTTGGATCAGTCCTTTTTGTAGTGGCAAGGAACTTGAAACTGAGTTGGTGCCCATCAATTGGAGAATGGCTAAATAAGGTAGGATATATACATATTATAGACTATTATTGTTCTATAAGAAACATTCAGCAGGATTTTTTAGAAAGACCTGGAGAGAGTTACATGAACTGATGAAAAGTGAAGGGAGTAAAACTAAGAGAACACTCTACACAGTAGGAACAAGATAAGGCAATGGTCAGTTATGAGGGATGAGGCTCTTTTCAAGAGTGATTCAGGCCAATTACAATGGGCCATCTGCACCCAGAAAGAGGATTATGGGGACTGAATGTGGATTACTTTTATTATTATTTTATTTTTATTTTATTTTATTATTTTATTTTTATTTTATTTTATTATTATTTTATTATTATATTATCACTTTTTATTGTTGTTTGCTTTCATTTATTTTGTTTCCTTTCTCATTTTGTTTACTTTTTTGATCTTGTTTTTCCTGGGCAGAATAATTGTAAAAATATGTATAGAAGAATTGCATATGTTTAACATATATTGGATCTATATCTAGGGAAGAAGTTGGGGGAGGAGAGAGGGAGAAAAAATTTTGAAAACAACTTACTACAAAGATGAATGTTGAAAACTATGCATATGTTTTGAAAATAAAAAGCTTTCTTAAAAAAGAAATATGAAACTTAAGAGAAATATAAAAAAGTAAAAAGGAAAGGGAGATCAGAAAGGACTTAATAATGTCAGACTCTTTACATTGCTTTATATTGCTACTTGCAACTCATGAGAATTTTCTCACTGTTAGGGCAAGTTAGAAGGAGTATATAAAGAGTGAGAAACAGGTTTGAATTGAAAATAAAAGAATGATATCTAAAAAATTAAATAATAAGAGAGTAATGTACTGGGAGAAAGGGAAAGAAAAAAGTGAAATGGTATAAATTATCTTTCATAAAAGAGGAAAGATAAAACTTTAAAGGGAAGAAGGGAATAGAGGAGGAATGAGTGAATCTTACATCAGGATTTCCTCAAAGAGGTAATAACATGTACATTCAACTGGATATATAAATCTATCTAATCCTATAGAAAAATAAGAGAGGGACAGGTTAAGAGAAAGAGGGAAGTGAGAAGAGAGAGCATATTGAGGGAGGAAATATTCAGAAGCAAAGAGTATGGACAGGATAAAAGAGAGAAAAAAATAAAGTCAGTGAAGGGAAAATAGCTAACAAAAATAAGTGTAAAAAAATCAAGTAAATTTCTCTGAAAAAGGCCCTTGTTTCTCAAGTATGTAAAGACTGCATCAAATTTATAAAATAGGAGCTATTGATCAGTTGATGAATGATCAAAAATGATCATTTTGGTCAAAGGATACGAACAGACAATTTTCAGATGATGAAATTGAAACCATTACCACTCATATGAAAGAGTGTTCCAAATCACTATTAATCAGAGAAATGCAAATTAAGACAACTCTGAGATACCACTACACACCTGTCAGATTGCCTAAGATGACAGGAAAAAATAATGACAAATGTTGGAGGGGATGCGGGAACACTGGGACACTGATGCATTGTTGGTGGAGTTGTGAATGAATCCAACCATTCTAGAGAGCAATCTGGAATTATGCCCAAAGAGTTATCAAACTGTGCATACCCTTTGACCCAGCAGTGCTACTACTGGGCTTGTACCCCAAGGAGATACTAAAGAAGGGAAAGGGACCTGTATGTGCAAAAATGTCTGTGGCAGCCCTGTATGTAGTGGCTAGAAACTGGAAAATGAATGGCTGCCCTTCAACTGGAGAATGGTTGTGTAAATTGTGGTATATGAATGTTATGGAATATTATTGCTCTGTAAGAAATGACCAGCAGGATGAATACAGAGAGGCTTGGAGAGACTTACATGAACTGATGCTAAGTGAAATGAGCAGAACCAGGAGATCATTATATACTTCAACAACGATACTGTATGAAGATGTATTCTGATGGAATTGGATTTCTTGACCTAACTCTGTTTCCAATTGATCAATGATGGACAGAAGCAGCTACACCCAAAGAAAGAGCATTGGGAAATGAATGTAAACTGTTTGCATTTTTGTTTTTCTTCCCAAGTTATTTTTACCTTCTGAATCCAATTCTCCCTGTGCAACAAGAGGACTGTTTGGTTCTGCACACATATATTGTATCTAGGATATACTGCGATATATTCAAAATATATAGGACTGATTGCCATCTAGGGGAGGAGGTGGAGGGAGAGAGGGGAAAAATCGGAACAGAACTGAGTCCAAGGGATAATGTTGTAAAAAATTATCCTGGCATGGGTTCTGTCAATAAAAAGTTATTATAATAAAAAAATGACCATTTTCAGATATATAAGCAAAGTTGTCTGTGGGCATATGAAGGAATCTTCTAACTTATTGATTGGTGAAATGCAAATTAAAACAATTCTGAGGTAGCAGCTCATATTTATTAGATTGCTAATAGAACGGATGAGAAATGTAACAGCTTTTGGAGGGGATGTGGAAAAAATAAAACATTAATACATCATTGATGGAGTTGTGAAGTTGCAATTATCCCCAAAGAGTTATAAAACCATGCATGTCCTTTGACCTATCAATACTACAACTAAATCTTTATCCCAAAAGAGATAGAAAACAAAAAGGGAAAGGACTTATCTGCACAAAAGTATTTGTTGCAGCTATTTTCTTGGGGCAGAGAAGTGTAAATTAAAGAGAGGCCTATCAATTGAGAAATAGCTGAACAAATTATGATATAAGATTGGGATGGAATACTATCGTGTTATAAGAATAGATAAGCAGGATGCACTCAGAAAAAAACTTGGAAAGACTTCCATGAACTCATGAAAAGAAAAATATACAAAGTAAAAAGTAATGGCATTATTGTAACATGACCAGCTGCAGCTGTATTAGCTATTCTCAGCAATGCAATGATCAAAGACAATCCCTAGAGAAAGAATTGATGTTATCTAAATACAATTGAAGCGTAGATTTTTATCCTTTTTAGTTCTTTTCATTTTTCTTGAGTTTTTGTAAGTCTATACTTTTCCCAACATGACTACTACAGAAATGTTTTTTTCCTAATGAAACATGTATAACTGATAAGGAATTGCTTGACTTCTCAATGGTGGGGGGAAGTGAGTGAAAATAATCTGGAATTCAAAGTATTAAGAATGTATTTTTAAAAATTACATGTATGAGGAAAAATAAAATAGTAAGTGAGAAAGCAAGAAAAAAACCTACTATGCTTATTAACATAAGATTTGGAGACTATCGGGATAATTCAGTATTACAAATGTCACCAGTGGCAGAATATATGTTTCTTGTAAAAAATATATTGGAGGAGCCTGCCTTTTAATCCAGTCTGCTATCCACTTCTATTTTATGGGAGAATTCATCCAATTCACATTCACAGTTAAAATAACTCATTCTTTATTTGCTGACATCTTATTTACCTTAAGTTATTTCTTTTTTTCCTTTTTTTTTCAATTTTGTTTTGTAATCCTAAACTCCCCATTTGGGACTTTTTTTAAATTCCCTAATATTTTTTTTTTTAGTTTTTTTTTCCTCCCTTTTATTAATAATTGAAATAAAAAAATTTTCCAAATACTTTTTAAATTTATGGGGAACCCTTTGTTGAAAAGGAAGTACTTTTGTTTTTAATAATTTTATTTTCAAAATATATGGTTTTAAATTATGGAAAACCCTTTTTCAAATTTATTCCACCCTCATAAAGAAATTAATCAAAATTTTAAAAAAAATTTTTTAAATTATTTTTCATTTTTACTTATAAAAATCGTCAAAAATAAAAAATCCCAAAAACAACAACAAAAGGTGCATTTTAATTTTTCACCCAATATTTTTTCCTGGTTTCTTCCTCTTCTTTTCCTAATTCAAGTGAAAAAAATTCTCAATTTTCTCACATTTTTTTTTGTTTTATTTTTGTTTTACTCTATCACCTTTTTTTATTAATCCTTTTTTTTAATTAATGGGTTCATATTTCATTGCAAATTATTAATTTTATCAAACCCTTTGGCATTTCTTGAAACAAAATATAACATTTTAATAATTTATTTTGTCACTAAAAAACTACCATTTAAACACCCACAAAAAGGTTAAAAACATTTTGTTACCTTCTCCCTTTTTCTTTGGGTTGATAAAATTAAAAAAGGGAAATACATTGACCAATTAACCCCTTTACAAGAAATCTGGGTTCTGTACAAAAGTTCATTTAAATTAAAAATAATTTTACCTCTAGACCTTGGGGTTTTAAAAAAAAGGCATTACTACACAAAATGTTTCTTTCCAAACTGAAATTTTTGAAAAACAAAACAATCAGGAAAATTAAAAAAATAAATGGTATTTTTCATAAAGGTTCTATAAAGGCCTCATTTCCAAAATATTAATTACCAATTTATAAAATCGGCCATTCTCCAAATTGAAAAAATGGTCAAAAGGATTATGACAGACAATTCTCAGATGGAAAATTGAAACCTATTTCTATCATTGAAAAATGCTACATTATTAATCAGGAAAGCAAATTAAGAACTAGATCCACTTACACAAACCGAAAGATTGACTAAGAAATGACAGGAAAAAAATAATGATGATTGTTGGGAATGGGTAATGGAAGATTCAGAGGATGGATCACAGTTTGGCTATCCAAAAGTTATCAACTTGATACCTTTTGATCAACATGTTCTTGAGTTATTCAAAGTTATAAAGAAGGGAAAGGGAAATGTTTTCCAATGTTTAAGGAGCCCTTTTGTGATTGGTGAAAAAACTGAATGGATTCCATCAGTTGGAGAATGGTGAATAAAATTGTGGGTAAAATATGAAGGTAAAGGAAATACTGTTTTAAAAATTTGACCAACAGGATATTTCAGAAAGCCCTGGAGGAGATTACAAATATGTAGGTGAAAGGGAGGCAGGAGGATCATTATATACTTCAACAACAATACTAAATTGCCATTCGTTGGACAGGCATTTCCTTAAGATCAGCCAAATCTTTCTAATGGAGCATTAATGAACTGAATTCAACATCCCGAAAAGAACTCTGGGATAAAAACCATACATTATTCCCTTCTATTTATGCACACCTCATTTTGATTTCCTTCACAACTAATTGTACCAATAATTCAAGTCTGATTCTTTTGGTACAAAAAAAATATTTTTTATTTAATACTTATTATTATCAAATTATATTTAATATATTTAACATCTATGTCACCTGCATTTAGGGATTTGGGGTAAGTAAAATTGGACAAAGTTTCAATTTTCTGTAAAGTTACCATGTATATTCTGTAAATAAAAATTAAAAAAAAAAAAAAAAAAAAAAAAAAAGAGAGATATAAGCCCAGTAAAAATACTGATGGGCCAAAGGGTATGAACAATTTGATAACTTTTTGAGCATAGATCCAAATTGCTCTCCAGAATGGTTGGATGTGTTCACAGTTCCAGTGTCCCAGTTTTCCCACAACCACTATAAAAGTCATCATTATCTTTTCCTGTCATCCTAGCCTATCTGATAGGTAGATAGTGGTATCTCAGAGTTATTTTAATTTGCATTTTCTCTAATAATAGTGATTTGGAGCACCTTTTCATATGACTACAAATAGTTTCTTTTTCTTCATCAGAAAATTCTCATATCCTTTGACTGTTTATCAATTAGGGAATAGCTTGAATTTTTATAAAGTTGAGTTAAATCTCTACACATTTTAGAACTAAGGCCTTTATCAGATCCTTTCAATATAAAAATGTTTTCCCAATTTATTGCTTCTCTTCTCATCTTCAAGGTGATCTATATTTTATGGTATTCTCCATTTCCTTAGATTATCTTATTGATAAAGTTCAAAATAATGGCATAAAGTTCAAATAATCTGATAATTGCTCTAATCTCCTCTTCATTGGTGGATATTCTCGCTTTTTATTTTTGAGACTAACGATCTGATTTTCCTCTTTACTTTTCTAAACAAATTAACCAAAAGCTTATCCATTTTGTTGTATTTTTTTCATAAAACCAAATCAGTTTTATTTATTAATTCAATAGTTTTTTTTTTAGTTTCAGTTTTATTGATCTCTCCTTTTATTTTCAGAATTTCAAGTTTAGTATTTGATTGGGGGTTTTTAATTTGCTCTTTTTCTAGCTTTGTTAGTTGCAAGCACAATTTATTGATCTTCTCTTTCTCTATTTTATGCAAGTAAACGTGTATATATATAAATTTCCCTTTATTACCACTTTGGCTGCATCACACAAATTTTGGTATGTTGTCTCATTATTGTAATTTTCTTGGATGAAATTATTTAGTTTCCAATTTCTTTTTGGTCTATTTCTCCCTGGCCCTTTATTAAATGTAATTTTTATTGCATTATGATCTGAAAAAAATATATTTACTATTTCTGACTTTCTGCATTTTCTTTTGAGGTCTTTAAGTCCTAATATATGGTCAATTTTTGTACAGGTTCCATGAACTACCAAGAAGAAAGTATACTCTTTTCTGTCTCCAATTTTCTCCAAAGATCTATTATATATAGTTTTTCTGGTATTCTACTTACTTCTTCAAATTCTTTTTTATTTATTTTGTGGTTTGATTTATCTAGTTCTGAAAGTGAAAGATTGAGATATCTCACTGTTATAATTTTGCTGTATATTTATTCTTGCAACTCTCTTAACTTCTCCTTTAGGAATTTAGATGCTATACACACTTGATACATATATGTTTAATATTGATATTGCTTCATCATCTATGGTACCCTTTAGCAAGATAGTTTCCTTCCTTATCTCTTTTAATTAGACCATTTTTTTTTTTGCTTTTGCTTGATCTGAGATCAGGATGGCTACCTCTGCTTTTTTTTATTTCACCTAAAGCATAATAGATTCTGATCCAGCCTTTTACCTTTACTCTGTATGTATCATTCTGCTTTAATGTGTTTCTTTTAAACAACATATTGTAAGATTCTGGCTTTTAATCCAGTGTGCTATCTGCTTACATTTTATGGAGGAGTTTACCCCATTCACATTTACAATTAAAACTACTAATTCTGTATTTTCTGCCATCTTATTAACCCCAAATAATACTTTTCTCTATTTTTTTAATAGCCTTTTATTTACAGGATTTATACATGGGTAACTTTACAGCATTAACAATTGCCAAACCTCTTGTTCCAATTTTTCACATCTTACCTCCCCCCACCCCCTCCCCTAAATGGCAGGATGACCAGTAGATGTTAAATATATTAAAATATAACTTAGATACACAATAAGTATACATGACCAAAACATTATTTGCTGTACAAAAAATCAGACCTGAATTTTGTACCAATTAAGCGTGAAGGAAATCAAAAATGCATGTGCATAAAATATGGGATTGATTAATGTAATAGTTTAGTCATCTCCGAGTTATTTTTCTGGGCATAGCTAAGCTCGTTCATTCTGCTCCATTAGAAATGATTTGGTTGATCTCGTTGCTGGATGGCCTGATCCATCAGAACTGTCAAATCATCTAGTATTGTTGTTGAAGGTATAAATGATCTCCTGGTCTGCTCATTTCCTCAGCATCCAGTCGTGTAAGTCTCCAGGCCTTCTGAAATCATCCTGTTGGTCATTCTTAGAACGAATATTCCATAATTTTCATAACCATTATTCAGCCATTCTCCAACTGATGGACATCCATTCAGTTCCAGTTTCTAACCACCTAAAAGGCTCCCAAACATTCACTCGGTCCCTTTCCTTCTTATAATCTCTTTGGGATATAATCCCAGTAGTACCCTCTGGATCAAGGGTATGCCTGGTTTGATAACTTTTGAGCATAGTTCAAACTACCTCCAAAATGGTTGGATTCATTCACAACTCCACCAACAATGCATCAATGTCCAGTTTCCCCATCTCCAACAATCATCAATATTTTTCCCGTCATCTTAGCCAATCGGCAGGTGGTGTATTTGAGTTGTCTTAATTTGCATTTCTCTGATTAATAATGACTTGGGCATCTTTCATATGACTAGAAATAGTTTCAATTTCTTCATCTGAGAATTGTCTGTTCATTCCTTTGACCATTTTCAATTGGAATGGCTTGATTTTTAAAATTACAGTTAATTCTCTATATATTTGGAAATGAGGCCTTTATCAGAACCTTTGACTGTAAAAATATTTTCCCAGTTTTGCTTCCTTCTAATCTTGTCTGCATTAGTTTTGTTTCTAAAACTTTTCAGTTGGATAATTGAAATTTTCTATTTTGTGATCAGTAATGTCTCTGTTCTCTTTGGTCATAAAGACCTTCCCCTTTCACAGGTCTGGAGGTAAACTATCCCTATGTTCCTCTAATTTATTAATAATTTCATTCTTTATGCCTGGTCATGAACCCATTTTGACCTTATCTTGGTGTCGGCGTTAAGTATGGATCAATGCCTAGTTTCTACCTATTAGTTTCAATTTTCAGCAATTTTTATCAAACAGTAAGTTCTTATCCCAGCTTGGATCTTTGGGTTTGTCAAAGACTAGTTGCTATATTTGTTGACTGTTTTTCCTTGAACCCAATCTATTCCACTGATCACCTAATCTTTCCTTGGCCAATACCAAATGGTTTTGAACTGCTCCTCTATAATATAATTTTTAGATCTGGTACAGCTAAGCCACCATCATTTGATTTTTTTCATTAATTCCTTGAAATTTTGACCTTTTTTTTCCATATGAACTTTTGTTATTTTTCTAGGTCATTAAAATAGTTTTGGAGTCTGATTGGTAAGCCTAAATAAATAGATTAGTTTAGGTATTTGTCATCTTTATTATATTTGCTCAGCCTATCCAAGAGCATTTAATATTTTCAATTGGTTAGGATCAGACTTAATTTGTGTGAAAAGTGGTCTGTAATTTTGCTCATAAAGTTTCTGATTTTCCCTTGACAGATAGATTCCTAAATATTTTATATTATCAGTAGTTACTTTAAATGGAATTTCTCTTTGTAACTCTGACTTTGGATTTTGTTAGTGATAAAAATGCTGATGACTTATGGGTTTATTTTATAACCAGCAACTTTGCTAAAGTTGTGTATTTTCTAATAACTTTTTAGCAGAATCTCTGGGGTTCTCATATACCATCATGTCATCGGCAAGAGTGATAATTTGGCTTCCTCATTGCTATTCTTATTTTAATCTCTTTCTCAGCTCTTATTGCTATAGGTGGTGTTTCTAATACAATATTAAATAGTAATTGATAGTGGGCAACCTTGTTCCTCAGATCTTATTGGGAATGGTTGCAGTTTGTCTCCATTACATATGATGCTTACTGATGGTTTTAAATAGATGCTGTTGATTATTTTAAGGAAAAGTCCATTTGTTCCTATACTCTCAAGTGTTTTTAATAGGAATGGATGTGGATTTTATCAAATGCTTTTCTGCATCTATTGGAGATGATCATATGGTTTTGTTAATTTGGTTATTAACATGGCCAATTATATTGATAGTTTTCCTAATATTGAACAGCCCTGCATTCCTGGTATAAATCCTATTGATCATAGTGTATTATCTTGGGATGATTTTCTGTAGTCTTTTGCTAATATCTTATTTAAGATTTTAGCATCAATATTCATTAGGAGTTGGTCTATAATTTTCTTTCTCTGTTTTCAGCCTACCTCGCTTAGGTATCAGTACCATGTCTGTGTCATAGAAGGAATTGGTAGGACTCCTTCATTCCCTATTTTATCAAATAATTTATATAGCATTAGGGCCAATTGTTCTTTAAATGTTTGGTAAAATTCATAAATCCATCTGGTCCTGGGGATTTTTCTTAGGGAGTTGTTTAATTGCCTGTTCTTTTCTTTTTCTGAAATGGGACTATTCAAGCAATTACGTCCTCCTCTGTTAGTCTGGGAAGTCTATATTTTGGAGGTAGTCATCCATTTCATAGGTTATCAAATTTATTGGCATAAAGTTGAGCAAAATAACTCATTATTATTTCTCTAATTTCCTCTTCATTGTGGAAAGTTCTCCATTTTCATTTTAAGACTACTAATTTCATTTTCCTCCCCTTTTTCATCAGATTTACCAAAGGCTTATCTATTTTATTGGCTTTTCATAGAACCAACTCTTAGTTTTATAATTAGTTCAATAGTTTTTTACTTTCAATATTTTTAATTTCTCCTTTTAATTTTAAATTTCCAATTTAGTATTTGATTGGGGTTTAATTTGGTCTTTTTAGTTTTTTTAGTTGCAAAGCCCAATTCATTAATCTTTCTTTCTCTGTTTTATTCAAGTAAGCCTCTAAGGATATAAAATTCCCTCTTATTATTGCTTTGGCTGCATCCAAAATTTTGGTATGATGTCTCATCATTGTCATTATCTTGAGGTGAAATTATTAATTGTATCTATAATTTGCTGCTTCACCAATCATTCTTTAAGATGAGATTGTTTAGTTTCCAATTACTTTTGGTCTATTTCCCCTAATTTTTTGTTGAATGTAGTTTTTATTGCATCATGATCTGAAAGAAAGCATTTACTATTTCTGCTTTCTTGCATTTAATTTAGGTCTTTATGTCCTAATATATGGTCAATTTTTGAATAGGTTCCATGAACTGCTGAGAAAGTATATTCCCTTCTCCATTCAATTTTGTCCAAAGATCCAACATACCTAATTTTTCTAATATTCTATTTCTTCTTTAATTTCTTTCTTATTTGTTTTGTGGTTTGATTTGTCTAATTCTGAGAGTGCAAGGTTGAGATCTCCTACTATTACAGTTTTGTTGTCTATTTCTTCTTTGAACTCTCTTAACTTCCTCCTTTAGGAAGCTGAGTGCCATACCACTTGGTGCATATATTTTAATATTGATATTGCTTCGTTGTTTATGCTACCCTTTAGCAGGATGTGTTTCCTTCCTTATCTCTTTTAATTAGATCAATTTTTACTTTTGTGATCTGAGATAAGGATGGCTACCCTCTTTTTGACTTCACCTGAAGCATAATAGATTTTGCTCAGCCTTTTACCTTTACTCTATGTATCCCCCTGCTTTAAAATGTTTCTTGTAAACAACATATTGTAGGGGTTCTGACTTTTGATCAGTCTGCTTCTGCCTCCTCTTTGGGGAGTTCATCCCACCATTTTGTTAGAATTACTAAATCTGTTTCCTGCCATCCTAATAACCCCAGATTGTCCTTACTTATTCTTGCCTCCCCACCCTCTTTCCCCCTTTGCAAAATGTCCCTCTTGTTCATGATCTTATCCTTTTATAATCCCTCCTCCTCCCTTTGGGTCTTTCCCCTTCCTTCCCTTATTACTCTTTTCTTTTCCCTTTTCCTCTCCCCCATTTTAATGAGGGCAGAGAATTTTCTCTAAAACAAATGTCAATTATTTTTCTTTGAGCCAACTCTGATGAGGTAAGATTCACACAATGTTCCTCCCTCACTAAATTCCCTCAGACATGATAAGTTTCTAGCCTCTTTGTGGGATGTGGTTTCCTCTTTTATCCCTCCTTCCCACCTTATTCTGCCATCATCCCTTTTCCATATCTACTTTCCTTTTTTGTTATAATTCAGTCAATCAAATTTTACATGTATTTTTTTGTATATCCACAGGAAATACAATTCTCAAAGAGTTATTTTTACCTTTTCTGCATCTCTTGGTTCTATTCTTGGAGATCAAATTTTGTTTAATTCTGGTTTTTCTTCAGAAACAAATGGAAGATTTCATTTTTTCATTAAATGTCCATCTTCTTCCCTGGAAGAAAATGCTCAGCTTAGCTGGGTAGTTTACTTGGCTGCATCCCAAGTTCTTGTGCCTTTCGAATATCATATTCAGGCCCTTCTTTCCTTTAATGTAGGGCAGCCAGATCTTGGGTGATCCTTATTGTGGCACCTCGGTATTTAAATGGTTTTTGGCTGCTTGTAAAATTTTTTCCTTAATCTGATGGTTCTGAAATTTGCCACAATATTCCTTGGGTTTTATTTTGGGTTTCTTTCAGAAGGTGTTCGATGAATTCTTTCAATCCTATTTACCTTCTGATTCTATTACATCTGGGCAGTTCTCTTGGTGATTTCCTTGTAAAATAGTATCTAGGCTCTTTTTTCATCATAGTTTTCGAAAGTCCAATAATCCTCAGATTATCTCCTAGATCTTTTTCCAAGTCTGTCGTTGCAAGTAGATAATTCATGGTTTTCCAGTTTGTCATTTTTTTGTTTTGCTTGACTGATTCTTGTGCTTCAATGTCATTAGTTTCAATTTGTTCAGTTCTAATTTTTAAGAATTTTTCTTCATTAGCTTTTTACTTCTTTCTGTATATGTCCAATTGGTTTTTGAATGTATTGTTTTGGTTTGTAAATTTTTTTCCATTTCACTAATTTTTTTTTAGTGAATTATTTCTTTTCCAATTCAAGATCCTACTTTCTTGCGTGTTCTTTTGTTTTCAATTCCAAATCCTACTTTCTAGTAATTCTTTATTTTTTCAATTCCAATTCTTACTTTCAATTTTTACTTTTTCAATTCTTATTTCAGGAAGTTGTTGCTCTCTTGTAAGGCTTCTTTCCTTTCCCCATTTATCTTTCAACTCTCTTTGAGACTTTTAATGGTCTCTTCTATGGAGCATTATGTAAGGAGGACAGTCTGATGCATTTTGCTGTTTGGGGTCTTTCAGGTTTGCTGACCGCTCTTTTTCTGCATAGAAGCTGTCGATCGTTCTTTTCATCTTTTTATTCATGTTTAAAGCCTTAAGGGGGTCTCCTGGGCAAGGGGTTACCAGCTTCCTCTGCAGAGCAGGGAACGATTTAAACCATTTCCGCTCTGAGGTATGGGAGTGCTCTGGTGGGGTTTTCCCTTCCCCAACAGGAAGTGGATTCAGCACTGGCCGAGCTATCAAACTGCAAGTAGGGCTGAGGTGGGTCAGCGATTGCCCTTGGCTAGAGACTAGGGTGAAAGTGTCACTGCCCCAGGCCGGAGCCTCTTGTGGGACTGTGAGTATTAGCGGCTGACTGCGACCACAGACCGCGACAGCAGACCGCAGCAAACTCTGCCAGCGTCTCCTGCCTGATGCAAATCGGCCTGGAAAGCTCTATGGCAAGCCGAGCTCCCCTGCCAAGATTGGAGGCTAACCCAGGCTCGTCCTCCTGCTGTGCAGGATCCTCCCAAGGAAGCCCGTACTGCGGGTTGGGGCTGCTTGGCTTGCTGAGATCTGTGCTTTCACCCTCGGTTTGAGACTCCCTGGAACCCTAATTTCTCTCCCTGTCTGCCCGATCTCCCCTGGCCCTGGAACCAACCTTTTGCGGACTGAGATTTTTCTTTGGCGGTGAGTTGTTCTCTTCTATCTTTATAATTGTAGCAGTCAAGCTATTTTTGAGGCTCGATAATATTGATAAGAGGGAAGAGGGCTTAGAAGTCAGGTTGTGTCTTCTCCGCCATCTTGGCTCCGCCCCCCTTTTCTCTATTTTTTTATCCTTTCCCTCCTCCCCAGTATTTTACTTATGAGCACTACTTGTCTCAAGCAGTTCTCCCCCTTTAGACATCCTCTCCCTTTCTTATACCTTTTCCCTATTATTTCTCTTTTTCCTTCTATTTAGTCTGCCCCTTCCCTTTTCCCCTTTTCCCTCTCACTTTTCTATAAGATGAGAGATGTTTCTTGGTGAAATCTGACATATGTAATATTCTTTCTTTTTAAATCTGTGAGAAGTGATTCACAATTTGTCACCCTCCTTATTTCCTCATTATAATAGGTTTCTTGTCTTCCTGAGATGTAATTTCCCTCATTTTATATCCACTTTCCCCCTTTTTCTGTTAAAATCCCCTTTCCATTTATAGTTTCTTTTTTATATTGTAACAGTAAAATCCAATTATGCATGTACTCTCAATGTGTATCCATAAAATACAGTTCTCAAAAGTTTTTTTTTTCTTTTTATCTTTTTATGCTTCTCTTGAATTCTATATTTGAGTCAATTATTTTTCTTTAACTCTGTCTTTCAAAAATAATTCAGCTTCATTGAAGTCCATCTTTTCCTGAAAACACTCAGTTTGAAGTTTTTCTTGGTTCATTCGGTTTCTTCATTTCAGAATATCAGTTAATCCTTCAATCCTTTAAAGTGGAAGCTGTTAGGTCCTGAGTAATCCTTACTGTGACTCCTCAGTATTTGAATTGTTTCTTTCTGGCAACTTGTAATATTTTTCCTTTGTCTAATAGTTCTCAAATTTAGCCACAATTTTCTTTGGGGATTTGATTTTGGGGTCTCTTTCAGGAGGCTTTCGGTGAATTCTTTCAATGGTCATTTTACCTTGCATTTCTATAATATCCATGCAGTTCTCTTTGATGATTTCCTAAAAGATTGTGTCTAGGTATATATGAACTGATGCTAACTGCAATGAACAGAACCAGGAGATCATTTTACACTTCAACAATAATACTACATGATGATCAATTCTGATGGATGTGGCTCTCTTCAACAATGAGAGGATCCAAATCAGTTCCAATTAATCTGTAATGAATATAACTAGCTATACCCAGAGAAAGAATACTGGGAAATGCATATGGACCACAACATAACATTTCCATTCTTTCTGTTAATGTTTCTTTTCACTTTTGTTTTTTTTTTCTTCTCAGATTATTTTTACCTTCTTTCTAAATTCGCTCTTTTCTGTGCAACAAGATAACTGTATAAATATATATACATATATTGTATTTAACACATACTTTTACATATTTAATATGTATGGGACTACCTGCCTTCTAGGGGAGAAGGTGGGGGAAAAGAGGGAAAAAGTTGGAACAGAAGATTTTAAGGGTCAATTTTGAAAAATTATCCATGCATATGTTTTGTATGTAAAAAGCTATAATAAAAATTTAATTAAAAAAAGAAAAGAAAGATAGTGTCTAGGCTCTTTTTTCATCACGTATTTCAGGCACTCCAATAGTCCTTAGATTGTTGCTCCTAGATCTATTTTCCAGGTTGGTTGTTTTCTCAATTAGGTATTGTACATTTTTTTCTATTCCTTTTTTTTTATTGGTTTTCCTTAAATGATTCTTGTTCTCATTGAGTTATTCATTCCCATTTGTTCAATTCAGAATTTTATTGAATTATTTTCTTCATTTACTATTTTTTTTTACTTTTTTGTATTTGTCCAATTGAATTTTAAAAATGAGTTCATTTGTTCTATAGAATTTTTTTCCATTTCACAAATTCTGTTTTTTAAGGACTTGTTTTCTTTTTCTGTTTCACAAATTCTGTTTTTCTTTGAGTTGCTTTATTTTTCCATTTTATCAAATATATCTTTCAATTTGTTATAAGCTTTTCTATTTCATTAAGTCGATTTTCTAGTGAAGTTTCTTCAGATGGTTTCTCTGTTGCCTTTTCCAAACCCTCTTTCAAATTTTTAATTTATTTTCCCTATTTTTCTTCTAGGTCTCTTTTAAGATCCTTTTCAATTTCCTCTAGGAGAGCCTTGTGTGATGGAGACAAAGATATATCGCTTTTTTGGAATTCATCTGGAGACAATCTGCCTTTAGTCTCCTCATGATTTGAAATCTGTTTTTTCTCTTTCACCATAAAAGCTGTCTGTTGTTAGAGTCCTCTTTATTTTTTTACTCATTTTTTTTAACAGTTAAACTCTGCCTTTAGGGCAGGGGAAGTATTCCAAGCAGCCTCAGCTGCACTGGGTCAGTGCTGATTCATTCTATTTGCTGCGTGGGCACAGCCATATCCCATGAGTTTCTGGCATTTTTGGGTTCACTATTGATCTTTTGTGTTTGTTTTAGATGTTTTATAACTTCTCTTCTGATGTACTGACTTGCAACCAAAGCAAAGTCACCAAACACTGCTATAGATTCTTGTAGATTCCTCCCAGTAGATCTTCTACCTCATGGAGTCAGCAACACCCCAGGACTCTGCACTGTTGGTGCTGGAGTTTGTGCTCAGCTGTTTGTATTAGGCTGCTTCCCTTATGTTTCCAATTGAAACAAACCTTTTTTTTCTGTTCTGTTTCCTCCCTGTAGATTCTCTGCTACACATAGACTATACCACCCTGTGACTCTTAACTGTCTGCATTGGCATTTGTATTCAGCTGGTTGAGTTGGCTACCTCTTTCCCATTTCAAATTGAAACAGACATTTTCTGGCCATTTTCATAATCATCTTCTGTTGACAATGTGTTGCACTCCCAATATTTGTGGGTTCTGCTGGTCCAGAGCTAATTTAGAGGCTGGATTTTGTAATTAGAGTGAGGGTTATAGAAAAAGCCAGAGAAAAACGTGTAGCATCTTGACCATCTTGGCTCCACCCCTGGAAGTCACTTCCTTTTTTTTTCTTTTTGCCTTAATTTTGTTTATACAAAACCTTTTTAATTTAATATAATCAAAATTATCTGTTTTGTGAGCAATAATGATTTCTAGTTCTTCTTTGGTCACAAATTCCTTCCTCCTCCACAGATCTGAGAGGTAAACTATCCTATGTTCTTCTAATTTGTTGATAATATAATTCTTTATGTCTAGATCATGGATCCATTTCAACCTTAACTTGGTATTTGGTATTAGATGAATGAATCTCCACAATTCTTTTTTGTCAATTCAGATAGTATTTTCTATCCAAAATCTCTTGGAGTTCCCTTAAATCACTGACCCACCAAGAAGAAGCAAGTCTTTCATATTTAATCATTCTTGCTGTTGTGTGCAATGTATTCCTAGTTTTGCTTGTTTCATTCAGCATTACTTTCTGTACATTTTTCTAGCCCTTTCTAAAATAAGCTTCTTTATCATTCAAAAACAATAATATTGCATTACTTTAATATGTTATGACTTATTTTGCTGTCCCATTTTTGATGGGTATGTACTCATTTTCCAATTTTCTGTTACCACAAAACAAACTTCTACAAACATTTTTGTATATGTGGGTCCTTTCCCCTCCTTTATGATTTCCTTGGGATATAAACCCAGTAGGGGCATAACTGGATGAAAGGGTATGCATAATTACCAAACCCTTTGGGCATACTTCCAAATGGCTCTCCAGAATGGTTACATCATTTCACAACTCCACCAATGCTGCATTAGTGTTGCAATTTTCCCACATCTTCTCCAGCATTTGTCATTAACTTTTCCTGTCATCTTAAAAAATCTGAGCAGTGTTAGGTGGTACCTCAGAGTTATTTTAATTTCTTTTCTCTAATCAGTAGTTATTTAGAGCATTTTTCATATAATTATATATAACTTTAATTTCATTGCCTGAAAATTGTCTCTTCATGTCCTTTGACCATTTATCAATTGGAAATGGCTTGTATTCTTATAAATTGATGCTGTTCTTTATATATTTTTATCAAAAATACTCGCTGTAAAAGTTTTTTTCCCAGCTTTGTACTTCCCTTTTAATGCTGTTGCTGTTGATTTTACTTGTGCAAAAACCTTTTAATATAATCAGAATTTTCCATTTTGCCTTTCCTAATACTTACCAGTTCTTCTTTGTTCATAAAGTCCTTCCTTCTCCAAAGATCTGGTAAGTAAACTATCCCTTGCTCTCCCAATTTCACCCTTTATACAAAAGTCATGTACTTATTTTGATCTTATTTTGGCATGGGGTATGACATCTGTGTCTCTGATAAAGTTGCTGGCATATTATTTTCCAATTTTCCTAGCAATTTTTGTCAAATAGTGAGTTCTTATCCTAGAAGCTAAATTTTGGAAGTTTATCAAATAGTAAATTACTATACTCATTGATTATTATGTTGAGTGTATCTAATATATTCTGTTGATCCATTATTATGTTTCTTTTCCAGTATTAAATGGTTTTGATGACTGCTGTTATTTTTCCAATTGCTTAGATATGACTTTATTTGTGTGAAAAGTGTTTTGTAATTGTGTTCATACAGTTCCTGGGTTTGTTTTGGCAGGTAGATACTCAAATATTTTATGTCTCTACAGTTATTCCTGTAGGAATTCCTCTTTCTAGCTCTTGCTCCTGGGTTCTGTCAGTAATATATAGAAATGCTGATGATTTATGTGGGTTTATTTTATATGCTGAAACATTGTTAAAGCTGTTAATGGATGATTTTCTAGGATTCTCTCAGTATATCATCATATCACCTGAAGAGAGTGATAGTTTTATGTCCTTGTTGCCTATTCTAATTCCTTTAATTTAATTTTCTTTTCTTATTGTTAAAGCCAACATTTCTAGTACAATTTTGAATAATAGTGGTGATAATGGGCAACCTTGTTTCACCTCTGATCTTACCAGAAATATGTCCAGCTTTTCTCCATTACAAATAATGATTTCTGTTGGTTTTAAATAAATATGATTATTATTATAAGGAAAGCATCCTTTATCACTATGCTATCTGTTTTTTTCCATAAAAATGGCAGCTGTATTTCATCAAAAAGATTTTCTTTATCTATTGAGATTATCATATGATTTCTGTTGATTTTGTTATTGATATGATTGAGTATGGTAAGAATTTTCCTGATATTGAACCAGTCCTAAATCCTGGTATAAATCCCACTTGGTCAAAGTATATCATCCTGCTTAAAAGTTGATGTAATCTCTTTGCTTATATGGTATTTAAGTTTTTGCATCAATATTCATTAGGGAAATTGAGCTGTAATTTTCTTTTTTCTGTTTTGGCTCTTTAAGGTTTATGTTTAAGAGGCATATTTGTGTCATAGAAGGAATTTGGTAGGAATCCTTCTTTACCTGTTTTTTCCCCAAATAGTTTACATAGTATTTGGAATTAATTATTTTTTAAATGTTTGGGAGAATTCACTTGTGAATCCATCTAGCCCTTGAGATATTTGCTTGGGGAGCTAACTAATGGTTGTTCAATTTCCTCTGCAAAAATGGAATTATTAAACTAAGTTATTTACTGTTCTTTAAATCTGGGCAATTAAATTTTTGTAAATGTTCATCTATTTTGGTGAGATTTTAGGATTTGCTACCATACATTTGGGCAAAATAGGTCCTACTTATTCCTCTAACTTTTTTTCATTAGTGTAAAGTTCATCCTTTTCATTTTTTGATGCTGGTAATTTTCCTTCCTTTTTCTTATCAAATTAACTAACGGTTTATCTACTTGGATTTTTTTTTTCATAAAATCAACTTTTTTATTAATTAGTTCAATAGTATTCTTAGTTTTAATTTTATCAATACTATCAATATAGTATTTTCACTTTTTTGTTATTGTTTTCTGTTTGCATAGTGTTTTCTTATTTTTTTTTCCTTTTTGGTCTGATTTTTCTTGTGCAGCATGATAACTGTGAAAATATGTATAGAAGAATTGTACATGGGTAACATATTTTAGTTTCGGAATTCCTAATTTTGTATTTAATTGCAAGTTTTTAATTTGTGCTTTTTTAGATGAATGACCAACTCATTGATCTCTTCTTTTTCTATTTTATTCATGTAGCTATTTAGAGATATAAAATTTCCCCTCAGAACTGTTTTGTTGCATTCCTTACGTTAGATATGTTATCTTGGATGAAACTATGGATTGTTTCTATGATTTGTTGTTTGACCTGCTCATTCTATAAAATTAAATTATTTAATCTATCTTATACTGACCCTTTAGTGAATATATTTTATTGCATTGTGTTCTGACAAGGAAGCATTTACTATTTCTGCCTTTCTGCATTTGCTTTTGAATTTTTATGCCTTCATTCATGGTCAATTTTTATGTAGGTGCCATGTGCTGCTGGAAAAAAAAATTGTATTCCTTTTTGTCTCTATTCAGTTTTCTTCAGAGATTTAGCCTATGCAAGCTTTCTAGAATTATACTAGTCTCCCTGGTTCCTTTCTTGTTTATCTTGTGGTTAAATTCATCTAATTTTGAGATGGAAAGGTTAAGGTTCCTGTCCAGTCCACCGGGACTCAGTTATTCGTGGGGAACCGAGGGGGACCCAGCCTAAAAGAGAAACGGGCGGCAAAGAGGAAGGAGACGGCTTACGGTTGAAGCAAGTCTCATTTATTGCTGGAAACAGCTCAGGTTATATAGGGTGGAGCTAGGCGTGATACGTGAGGACAAAAGCTGGCAGGGGAGAGTGAAGCTATGTGCGTTGCGTGGGAGAAAAGGTATGGGAGGGGGCTGCAGGAGGGAACAGATGTTCCAGGAGGAGAAGGAAGGACATCCTGTGGTTATTGTTCTTATCTGAGTTTCCAAGATCATTACGCCCGGAGACATCTCTGTGGCTGACACAATACCATAGATATATGTTCTGAGGTGCGGGGGTCGTTCCGCTTTCCTGGCCATTTGGCCTCCATCTGTTGCTTGATGCAAGGTCTGCAGTCTGGTAATTTTCCATGACTATGGTCCGGTCACCAACAGGTTCCCAACTAAAAATTTTGCTTTCTATTTCTTCCTGTAACTGAGTTAATATATCCTTTAGTAATTTGTATGCTCTACCACTTGGTGCATATACATTTAAAATCTTTATTACTTCATTATTTATGATATCCTTTATAAAGATGTACTTTCCTTCCTTATCTCTTTCAATTAGACTTTCACTTTTGCTTTGAGATTGTAATTGCTACCCATGCTTTTTTGCTTCAGCTGAAGCATAATAAATTATTTTGCAGCCTTTTTCATTTACTCTATATGTGTCTCTGTCACATATTCTTGTAAACAACATACTGCAGGATTGTTTTTTTTTTAATTTCACTTCTCTATTCACTTCTATTTTAGGAGAGAATTCATCACATTCACACTCAGAGTTATGATTACCAGTTCTGTGTTTCCCTCCACCAGATTTTCTCCCCTTTATATACTTTTGTTTTCTCTTTCTGCCTGGTCCTTAGTAGTGTTTTTCTTTTTTTCTTTCTGAACCACCCCAAGATAAGCCAACTTATCTTCTATCACACTCCCCCCTTCTCTTACCTTTTTAACCCTACTTTTTCTGCCCTCCCTTTTCTTTCCTCTTTCTTCTCCTATGTCTTTATAGGATTAGATAAACTGATATACACAACTGAATGATCAACTTATATCCTATTTGAGCCAAAACTGATAAGATCAAGCTTCAGACAATGCTCAATACCCCCCCTTCTTTCACTTGATTGTAATAAAACATTTGTGCCTCTTACTGTGATCTAAGTTGTCCCATTTTATCTCCCCTTTCTTCTTATATCAGCACGTTTTTCCATTCCTTAATATCTTTTTCTTTGATATCATCACATCAGTCCATTCAAAATCATACTCTCTGTTTATATGATGCCCCCCTCTATCTACTCCAGTGGCAGATCTAGTATTCTTTAACCTGAGTGGATGCTCATCAATTGGAGAATAGTTGAATAAGTTATGGCATATGAATGTTATGGAATATTGTTATTGTTTAAGAAACAATCAGCAGGATGATGTCATAAAGATCTGGAGAGACTTACATGAACTGTTGCTGAGTGAAGTCAGTGGAACCAAAAAAAACATTGTACCCAGCAACAAGAAGACGGTATAATGATCAATTTTGATGGACACTGCATTTTTTTCAACAGCGAGATGATTCAGGCAAGTTCCAGTGATCTTGTGATGTTGAGAGTCATCTGCACCCAGAGAGCAAACTGTGGGGACTGAGTGAAGATTACAATATACTATTTTCACTTTTTTGCTATTGTTGTATGTTTGCATTTTGTTTTCTTTCTCATTTTTTTTTCCTTTTTGATCTGATTTTCCTCGTGAAGCGTAATAACTGTGGAAGTATGTATAGAAGAATTGTATGTAGGTAACAAACATATTTTCAATTACTTCCCATCGAGGGGACAGAGTAGGAGAGAGGGAAGGAGAAAAAAACTGGAACACAACGTTTTGTAAGGGTGAATATTGAAAATCATCTATACATGTGTTTTGAGAACATATATATGTATACATGTATATATATAATATGCACACATATATACATATATATGTGTGTATATAAACAGAGACAGTTCTCAAGAGTTTCAGATATCATTTTCCTATCTAGGGATTTAAACAAATTATGAATATTTTCCCCTATTTGCCTTCCTGTTCTATAGATTAAAATTTTCTATTTAGTTGTTTTTTTTTTCACAAGAAAGAATTGAAAGTTTCTTATTTCATTGAAGCTCCATCACTTCTGCTAAACGATGATGCTCAGTCTTGCTGCGTAGTTAATCCTTCATTTTAACCCTAGTTCCTTTGCCTTCTGGAATATGGTATTCCAGTTCCTCTGATACTTGATTGTGTGTAGAAACTGCCAGATCCTGGATAACCCTGACTGTTGCTGCTTGATACTTGAATTATTTTTTGTCTCACATCTTTCAGTATTTTTTTCTTGAGATTTTAGAGTTTTACAACAATGCTGCTTGGGGTTTTCCTTGTGGAATTTTTTTTTCACCAAAGGTGATTGATAGAGTCTTTTAATGACTATTTTCTTTCTTCAAGAATATCAGGGCAGTTTTCCTTGATGTTCTCTTGACTATCCAGACTCTTCTTTTTTTTTTTTTTTTTTTTTTTTTTTTTTTTTTTTTTTTTTTTTTTGGTCATGACCTTCAGGTAGACCAATGATTGTTAATTGTCTCACTGGTACAAAGGGCCAGTGCAAGATAGATTAAATAATTTAATTTTATAGAATGAGCAAGTCAAACAACAAATTATAGAAACAATCCATAATATATCTCCAGATCTATCTTCCAAGTCAGCAATTTTTCCATAAGGTATTTTATATTTTCTTCCAATTTTTCATTCTTTTTGATTCTGTTAACTGATTCCTGATGTCTCATAGAGTCATTAGCTTCCATTTAACTAATTCTGGTTTTTCATGTGTGATTTTCTTCAGTTAGCTTTTGTATCTCTTTTTTTTCCATTTGGTTAATTCTACTTTTGAACACATAGTTTTCTTTACTTGATTTTTTTTTTTTTTTTTGCATTTGGCCAATTGCATTTTTTTTAAATTGACTTCCTTTTCCAAGTTGTTGACTCTTACTTGAATACCTCTAATTTCTTTTCTAATTTTTTTCTTCTACTTCTTTTACTTGCCTTTTAAAGTATTTTATGAGAACTTCTAAAGAACCTCTTTGGAATTGAAACACTTCATTATAGTGTTTCTGTTCCTTGCTCATTTTCTTTCCATTTCTTTTGGTATTTCCTCTTTTTTTTAATTTTTATGTTTGAGCTCTATTCCTGAAATAAAGGAGATTCTGTCCCAAATTTTCTGTGCAGTTCTGAACCTTGGCCTTGAGCACAGGATCACCTTTCAGGAAGTAGAATTATCTCTCCCTTTTAGGAAACACCTTGGTTTCCAGAATTTGCCTTCTGAACTAGGACTGGAAGCTACCCCATTGGTCTGCCTCTACCGAGTCAAGACCAAAGGTCTCAGATGCTGATTTACTTGATTAAGACTCTCACTGTCTTTCCCAGACTTCATCTGAGCTGATTGAATACCCTTTCCACTCCAGTGAAACTGACCTTTCTTGAAGATTTTTCCAGTCTATGTTGAACTGGAGAGTAGTTTCGTTCCATCAGACTCTGTTCAGAGGCTTGGTTTCACGTGTCTTTTGGTGGAAACTGGGAGAATATGAGCAATTTCCTGGCTTCACTCAGCCATCTTTGCTCCACCCCTCCTGATAATTTCTTATAGAACAAAAAGATTTCATTACATTCATATACCATAAATTATTTAGCCATTTCCCCAATTGATGGACATCCACTCAATTTTCATTCTTTGCCACCACAAAAAGAGCTGCTTGCTACAAACCTTTTTGCACATTTGGGTTCTTTTCTGTTTTATGATATCGTTGAGATATATCCCCAATAGAGACACTGCTGAATCAAAGGATATGTACAGTTTTTATAACTTTAGAACATAGTTCCATGTTGGGTCACTTCAAAATTGTACAATGTATTAGTGTCCAAATTTTCTCACACCCCCTCCAACATTTATCCTGTCATCTTAGTCAATCTGAAAGGTGAGAATTGGTATCTCATTATCTTAATTTGCAATTCTCTAATCAATAATGAGTTAGAGCATTTTTTCATATAAATATATGTGGCTTTAATTTCTTTACCTGAAAATTGTCCTTTCATATTCTTTGACCATTTATTAATTGGAGGAGCCTTCACTGTTGATCTTTACATAATTTTGTTGTTGCTGTATGTCATATTCTCTTAGTTCAGCTCACTTCACTTAACATCAGTTCATGTAAGTATTTCCAAGATTTTATGAATCAGCCAGCTCATCATTTGTTAAACAACAATAATTTTCCATTACATTCACATGCCATAACGTATTCAGCCATTCCCCCATCTGATAGTCATCTACTCTATTACCACTTCCTTGTGCAGTCTTCTATTAACATTAAGTTTACTCAAGAATTCTTGATGGGTCATCTTCCATTCTGCCTCTATATTATTTCACTTGATAATCTCATCATCTCCTGTGAAGATCGAGTATTTTTAAATCAGCAGGAGTCAGGAATTCAGGTTAGGGGAAAATCGCCAGTCTTTATTCTCAGTGAAGAAGGATCAGAAGTGGAAGAGAATCGGCGATGGCAATGTATGCAGCTGAATCAAGAAGCAAGCTCGACCAGCAGCCACACAACCAGCAGCTCGGAGTCTCAGACCCGGGCCCAATCTCTCCCAGCTTCTCTTCCTGTCTCTCTCTCTGCCTCCACCCACCAAAATTGTCATTTCCTATACAACACCTCAGGATTTGCACGGAGAGTGGGCAGGGACCATTATTTATCCAATCATGTATATTAATACAGTATACCCCAATTACTATTTAGCCTCACGTACTTGGGACCTCAGTGCATCAACTCAAACCTCACCCCATTACAATCTCCCATAGATTCAATGTTCATCTTTTTATAAATGATTTTCAGATGTATTTGTTCAACTCTAATCTCTCTACTGACCTCTAGTTTTATCTCCAAATGTCTATTGAACATGGGGCATTAAATATACCAGAAATATCTTAAACTCAACATATCCAAATCTCAAATCATTATCATTTCCCTGAAACTTTCCCTTTTTCCTTTCTCTATTATTATTAATAGCCTCCCCCACTAAGATTCAAAACCTGTGTTAATCTCAACTCATCTCTATTTGTCACCACTGCCCCTTATAGCCCATCTGTTACTGATGTGGAAATAGCATCTTTGAGATTAAAAAGGCAAGATTTTTTTTTACACTCTGGTGATGTATAATCTATTGTGAGAAGAAATCTACAACTCCATGGAGTTTGACCTAAGCATTGTCAGTATAAGAGTGATGATAATTGATGAAAATTCATCTAATTAGATGTGTTTTAGGTTTAGGTAAAAAACACACAGGACAAACATGGAGAGAAAATACATATTTCTGATGGATGGTTAGAGATTCTTAGTCACTATAAATCCTCTCTTCAAAAAAAAAAAGTTTGTTTTCTCTGAATATGAGGATGTCACACAGAAGCACTGCTGCACCTGGTTACAGAATAGTCTTTTAATGTATGATATTTGGCCTGGAGTCAAAACACAAGACTAGATGGAGAAAATGCTGGCTTACATGGCAGCTGGAAGGAATTTTATAAATGACTTTTTTGAAATAGCTTGTTAGAAAACCTCAAATCTAGCAAAGGATTAATAATGCAAGGAGGGAATGTGCATTTTTTTCTTTTTAGAAGAGAAGAAAAAATTACTTGGCTACATAGTAAAAATTTGCAGTGTTAAAATCTTTGTAAGTATTTATATGATCAAATAATTGATAACAATCAGATATAGGCAAATTATACAATTTATACAAATTATACAATTAGCTACTTGTTTGTAGCTAATTGTAGTCTAATTCAAACCCTTGCTATTCATACTCCATGATCTTGCATTTCGTTCAATTGTTTCATGTCTCAATTTTTACATATCAAAAGTATGTTGATTTACTCTCAAGGAACAATAGTTTCCTACCAAAGGAATAGGTTTGAAAAATATTGAGCTAGTTCTTCCATATGTTTATTTATTTAGTCCAACATTTATTTTCTTTCACTATTCACTTCTTTCCTACCCTTAACCCAAATTAATGCTGAATTTTCTTGTTTAGTTTAGCTTCATTCATGCATTATGTTCCTTTTGTATGGGTATCATTTATTCTTGGTTTTAAAATATTATTTTCCATATTTGGAAAAACAATTTCTTAACACTTTCTGGCATTGTTCATGCCTTCATTCTCTATGATTGAACTTGGTGGGTTTTCAGAGAATCAAACATATTAAATTTGATTTTGGAGATCACCTTTCAGTAGAATGTAAATGCCTTTAGGTTATGATTTTCTCCCACTCCCCTCCCCCATTTTGTTTTATATACTTAGTGCCTTACACATATGAGGTACATAAATGCTTTTCAATGCTGTGAAGGCTAGAAAACATTTCAAGGAGCAATCTGGTTCAGCTTCTCATTCTTGGACAGATAAGATATCATTTCTTCCATTTTATAAACAAAAAAATAAACACCATGGTGAAAAATTAGTGGATCTCTCTATGGATGTCTTAAATGACACTGCTACCACAGTATTTATTCATTCCCCTAAAAATCAAAATCAAATTTCTTGACCAGCTGCCTCAACTCAGCACCCATCCACCAGGTCCTATGATGGATTTCATTTAATTGTTACCTAAGGTTTGAAATAAAGACATTTCAAAATGAACAAGATTTCTAACATTTTCATTCTTGCTAGGGATTTCACATTAAAGATCTGCCTGGGGTTTCTTTTTATGTAGCATGAAATGCCAATGGAAAAAGGAAAGATTAGAGATCATTCAGTAGAGCTGAAAGCAACTTGAGATGGTACTGGCTTGTATGTGACTCACATACCAAATTTTGGAGAATGTTTCAGAGCTCAGAGCATTATTTCAGAAGGGTCCACTGGGAGTAGAGATCCATGCTATGATGGACCTCACTTGTCAGGGAATCTCAGAATCAACTGATTTCTGCATTGGTAAAGTCAATATTTGAAAGTGTAGAGTCTAGAGATGTATATTTATTGTTTCAGACACAACAGCATTACATTTCAGATAGTTCCCTGGTGGAGTAGAGAATTATACTTCTTTGTAAACTGGATATGTGACTTTGGGTAAGTAGCTTTACCTCTCTGGGCCTCAGTTTTCTCATGTGTCATGAGGGAATTGAAATAGACAGAGCTACAGTAAACATCAGTCATGTAGGGTTTCACTCAAAATTCAACATCAGCAAAGTGCATTTCTATCACACAATGGCTATTTTCCTCCCATCTCATTTTTGTGAGCCTATGCTGCCTGCAGAGGCACTACTCCTAAGCTATCATACTGAAGATATTCTATTTCCCTGGATTACTTTTCTTAAGTTTTTGATCCTAACCACCTGACTCAATTCTTTGTGGATGGGAAAGCTGATCTGTATGTGAAATGATACTGTATCTATTCTGATAATATTGTGCTTGTAGTTAATTAAGTTGTCCCTCATATGTCCCCTATATATGAGTCATCCTCTAATTCCTTCCCCTAATACACAAACATAACATAAAATATTCCAATTTATAGCTTTCAGAATTCTAAAGCTTTCAAATTTAGCATTTTACATTTAATTATGGTCATATAAAATATAAAATAGAACAAGATATTTTCAAAACTACTCAGTGTTAAGGTTAGTATAAAAATGTCAATATTTAGGAAGCATAGAGATCTATATTCCATTTAAAGAAAAAGAGCCAAATTTAAAATCTTGTTATATTAACTTACTGACTAAAAGAATAAAGGAGTAGAAGGAAACGTTATGTACTTATTGTGTTTCAAATGTTCTACTAAGCACTGGGAATGTAAATGTAAAAGAGAGATAGCCCCAGCCCTGAAACAGCCCCTGCCTCTCATATGTGGAGAAACTGTATATAGGAGATTGAAAGCCCTGGAAAAATCATAGGAACGGTGAATGCAATCATAAGGTAGGTAATTGATAAATTATTCCAAAAGTCCTTATTTAATTGCTCTTCTTGGGATAAAAGTGGGATTGAGAAGAGACGGAATAGTGATAGACAAAAAAGAAATGTGTTTGCAGAGACAGCATCAGAAAATGGACAAGGGGGGTCCAAAAATGGCCAGTTTGAAAGAGCATGGTTAGGTCTGCACTGGCTATTGTTATACTTAGGGCTCACTAACCAGTAAAGCCAGATCCCAGATGCAATTTCAAAGCACATGATCTCAAAAGCTCAGGTTAGAGATCCACACAGTTAGGGCAGGTCATAAAATGACAGAGGATGAAAGAAAGAAAGTTTCTATGACATGAGTTTAACATAGTACTTTGCACACACACTCAATATATATTTGCTTAATAAATAAATTAAGTACTGAAGAAAAATTTAAAATAAAGGTTTTTCTTAATGGCATTTTGAAACCTTTGATAGGTAGCACTTATTTGGAAGACATTTATTTGACATTAGAATTGAGGCAAGAATTTAATTAAAATGCATGAAAGATTTGGATTTGCTGTAAATATTATAGAAAACAAAGATAAACACAAATTATCAAATAATCAAATAATATATTTAAACAACTTTTGGGGAGTCAGTTTAATTTTTGTTTTACAAAATGGTAGCAACATATGTTGAAGATGTGAACAGCCAATAGAAATTTGAGATAAGATCAAGATTCAAAAGCCAAAATTGACTTTGGACTAATAAGAGGTATGCCAGGTGCATAGATTCCTGCTCATTACTAAAGATGGTCTACTTGAAAAAAAAATAAACTTCTATATCATTAGAGCCAATATTTAGCAAGTAAGTACTCCTCTGATAAAAACATAAATTACTATTTTTTCTTCTCCTATAATAATTATGAAGTACTTTGCTTATATCCTAAGCTTATATTGATAGCATAATTAATGTCAGAATCTTCATCAGGACTAATGTTTGGGATGCAACACTTACAGTGGGAAGAGAATTGAATTTGGAATCATACAATCTGAGTTTGACTTTTAACTATGGTACTTATTGCCTTCCTAGAATATCCTGTCTACTTAGACCATCATCTCCACTACCTTCCTACTCTTTAATCTTGACTAAGACATTTGGGTTCCTTAAATCTTAAGTCAATTTTTGGTTTATATTGCCTTGACTTGCCTAGGCTTGTACTTTATTACCCCATTAGAAGGCAAATTTATTGAGGACAGAGACTATATGTTTTCCTTAGCCACTCCTGGTACCTAATAATAGCTTATCCTTCTTTCTCTGTATGTATGTCTTTATCTCTCTTTCTCTCTCTCTCTCTCTCTCTCTCTCTCTGTCAGTCACTATTTCTGTCTCTGTCTGTCTCTGCCCATCCCTCTCACATTTTTTCTGTCTCTCTCTGTGTCTCTGTCTCTCCATATCTGTCTGTCTGTGTCTGTCTCTGTCGCTTTCTCTTTGTATCTTTCACTGTCTATCTGTCTGTATCTGTCTGTCTGTTCCTGTCTCTATCTGTCTCTGTCTCTGTGTGTTTATATTAATCTCTGTCTTTTTTCTCTGTGTATCTTTGTCTATTTTTATTTCTGTCTCTTTAGCTCTACCTCCTTCTCTCTGCCTCTCTCTGTTTATTTTTCTGTCTGTTTCTCTGTCTCTTTCTCTGTCTGTCTCTCTTCTTCCCTCAGTTTGACTCTTATTCCTGTATCATGTTGATGGTCTTTCAATACCTACTGAATTCAGGAAATATTCTTTCACTTGTGTAGTCACAGGCTGTATTAGCTGCCTTTAGGCTTCCATTATACAATCCCTAAAAGACATTAGCACTGTTTCTGGTTGCTAAATGAGCTAAGTTTGTTCAGTTTTATTAAACTCACAGTCCAAATTCTGCAGGCCAGACAATAACTAGGACAAGTGTTCTATCCAAAGCTTATCTGTTAACTTTCAATTTCATAATACATATTTATTTTATTAATTTCAAAAACTAATATCTCAAAATGGATATTAAGATAAAATTATAATTAATCTTTCTTTTACTAGTGTGTATATTCCATTTCCTTAAAGTTGGCTGAGAAAGTGATATAGAAAGAAAGAGACAAAGGCAGAACATGGAGAAAGAATGAGAGACAGAAAAAGAAAAAAAAATTAGAGATGGACTCTCTAATCTTTTCAAGTATCCCAAGTTGAATACTCAGAGCTAGATAAAACATAAGTGTTTTATGTATACATATATAGTTGTTTTATAGCTTCCCAAATGTAGAAGAATATAACAAGCAGATGAAACTAGTTTCCTTTATAGTTTCCTATATTGTTCCACCTTCTCTGAAAGATTTAATAGAAAGACCAAATACTAAGGATACAGGGAGACATGAATATTGTCTAAATGAAAAGTCATTCCCCTAAATGAGGAGCTGGGAACAAATGGTACTATTTAAACTGAGGGCAGGTGACATAAGAGTGTAGTTAGTTATTCCAATGAATTCTCTTCAAGTAGATGCTTGCTAGATGAAATTTTTTTCTTTCCTTTTTCAACTCCCAACCTGAGACTATCTGCAACATTGAGAATATCTAAAAACAAAGACTGAATGGCATCTGACTTATATGAACAGATTTCAAACTAATTTGAGCCCTCCAGCTCCCATAGTCTCCATCTGTAAATTGGATTAGAAAGATATTTATTATCTCTCCAGCTATGAAAGAATCATGTGAAAGAAGGTTTATTGTGAGTTCTATAGAGAGATCATGGTGCTTAGACTATGGAATGAACAACAAATTAAGACCCCAAATGAATCTGTTTAAATTTAGCAGCAGGAAACCTATAAAGACCAAACATTTAAAACTGATCAATCAGACAATTTGTTCAGCACTTAGGATAGTGATACTGAGAATATCAAATCATTAGCATAGAACCTGGCCTCAAGGAACTTATGATTCATTTAGATAGACAAGACAAATACACATGAAACCTTTTAGGAAAATATATTCAGTAATAAAGTATGGAGGTGGATGATAAAGTTTTAAGAAGACAGAAATCAGAGGTTTTAACCCTCTCTTGGAAATGTCTCTACTTCTTTCTTCTAAGGTACAAATTCTGCACAAAGTAAAATGTTCTAATCTTTCTGATTCTCTCTCATTAAATGCATTATTTGGATTATGTAGAAGGAAAAAACACATGTTCAGTTTAATTTCTGACTTTAGATAAATTTAATAGATTATATTAATAAAATCGGGTTTTGTTTAATTTCTGCCTTTAGTTTAATTTGCACCTTTAATATACATCAAAGTATATTTAAAAGTCATAAAAATAAGATTTTCTAGAAGTAAGAACTCAGAGTTCTTAAGTCAAGGAGATTCTCTTAACTATACAAGTCTGAGTTTTAATATCATGTCATAGTTAATTTTATATATTCCCAGCTAATCCCTGGCAACTTCCACTATTCATCCTGAATATGATTAGTATATAAACATAAAGCACAAAGTGAATATTATTGGTCATTGAAAGGGAAAGCATTTTCAAAGATACAAGTTTCAAGTCAAGTTATAAAAAATTTTAAAGAACAAAAACAAAATGGGTAAATGTTTATCCCATGGTGTTCTTTCTTCCTTTTTGAAAACCAATGACATCAAAAATAAGTAATGCTTTGACTCCCACTTCTAACTGCAAATGCTTAATAAGTGCTTTTTACCAGATTATTATCCATCTAAATTCTTTGCTTTCCTACTTCCTTTCATTCACTTCTTTCCCAAACTGAAAGCAATCCCATGCCCCTGTTCAATTGAGAAAATTCTGATGTACATGAACAACACACTCCCTCCCTAAAAATTTCCCAATTCTAACCCCTACAAGCTTTTGACTACAATTCTGACAACTCTTTTTGCAACATATCCCATAAGTGGGAATAGAATTAATTAATCAGGAAGCTTTCAGATTAATCTAGGCATGAATTGATAACCATATGGATAACAGGTATGTCTGTAAAATTGGAGACACAAAATAGTTACGAAAAGTTTTATTGATTTTAGGGAAATTCTGAAAGCAAAACATTTTATTTGGATTTCTATACCCCTGATCTTATTAGTAAATGGATGCAAGGAAAAGAAAAATTGAAGTATTCATCCTAACCAGATTATTTCAGCTGCCTTGATCTTGCCCAAATATTTTAAATGCTCTTAATAAAGTAGAATTTAAACCCAAAAGATTCATATTTATAGGCTAAAATGCATTTAATATATTAATTCATATTTTAACTTACCATAATTTATCTCAGTTTAATAATTAAATGAGTTTTAAGCATTGAAATGAATTATTCTTTTAAAATAGTTTTTTTCCAGTCTACAATAAAAACAACAGTGAAATAAAATTTAAAGGAAATTATAAAATGTAGATGATATAGTGATTTAAATAGCAAAATATTTTGAAGTTATTTATTTCATAAAGTACATGTGTTAAACAATGTTTTTGGAATAATTAAAATTTCATCTTCAACAAATTGACACACTTTAATGAAGTCATTTTTGTCATATTAGCAAAAAAGTACTACCAAATTATCTAAAGCACATATTGCTTTAAGAATAAGGTGGAATTTTTTTTTTAATTAAAAACCTATATAACCTTATATATTTCCACTACAATATATTTTCACAAAGATCAACTTGATAAAAATTTTGATTAAGACTACAACAGAAATTGCTATATTAAACTTGAACTATGTAAAACCAAGAAACCAAAGTAAGTTACAAGTAGTAAAGATTCACAGTTTCATGTTTAGTTCATTTTTTTCTCTTCTTTATGTAAGGATTTTTTCATGGGGTTTTTTTAATTTTCAATTTCATTATAATTAAAAGGAAATTTTTAAAAAACACCAAGCAAAAAGTATCTTAAACTGTTCTATATTGCTTGAATTATTTTCATGACTCAAGGATATAAGTAAATTTTATTCTGAGAAATTACAAACTACAGATTTCAAAATATTTCCTTTTGTACTTGTGGATTAATTTTACATCAAGCAGGTGAGTGAGTGATTGTTTAATTTGCCCATCAAAGTGGGAGGATGAACATCAAAGCTGTTGGGAGATTAATATCTCCAGTTCAATAGATGAATTTGTATATCTGGAGAAGTGGAAAAAATGTCAAGATAAACATCACTAAAAGCAATATTCGTTTAATTTTATATATTATTCAAGGGGATTTAAATTGTAAAGTGTTATGTATTTGGGTTTTTAGTTGTTTTATTACAAACATTAATTTAAAAAATAATAGTCATCATTTATATAGTCCTTGATAATTACAAAATGCTTTAAATATACTACTTCATTTAAACTTACATCAACTATATAAGAGTGCTTTTTTTGTTGTTCAGTAATGTCCCATTCTTTGTGACCCCATGAACCAGATAGTATCAAAACTATCAATGGTATTTTCTCTGTAAAGATACTGAAATGGTTTGCTATTTTCTTCTCTAATACATTAATACAATTAAAGGAAAAGTAATTTGCCTGAAATCACATAGTTATTAATTATCTGAAACTGGAGTAAAACTCAGGTTTTCCTGACCTAGGTCCAGTATTTTATCCCCTGAGCAAAAAAGTAGCTGGGTTTTTTGTTGTTTTTGTTTGTTTGTTTTGTTTTTGTAAATCTCCATTTGTATATTTGGAGACTGAAACTTAGAGGTTAAATAATTTGTCCAGGGCATCACAACTTAGTAAATATCTGAAGTAAAATTCTAAGGTTTTTTTTCGCTACAAGCTCAAAAATATATACTACTACTCTACCAATTGATTCTGAAAATCATATAGAAATTTCAGTTATGAAATATCACATTGATGTTATATAATAAATTATAATCATATTATATTATGATATAACATGCAATATATCATTACAAAACATATAACAATTAATGAAATAATAACAGCAACAATAAAAGTAACCATGTATAGAGAGTCTACTATTTGCCAGGGATTGTGCTAAGCACTTTATAAATGCCATTTCATTTGATTCTCAAAATGACCCTGACTTTCAGGGTCAGTGCTATTACCTTCATGCTACAATTGAAGAAAGTAAAATAGAACTTGCCCAATGTACACATGTGATGCCTGTAAAGAATTACTGAAAATGCTGCAATTTCTCATACACAATCCAGATATGATTTCTCTTGCTTCTCAAATTTAAGGTCTACTCACTGCCCACTTACAATATATATCCAAAATACACACATAAGGCATTCATGTTGCCCATATAGGTTATGAACTAAGTCCAGAAAGATTGTATAACTCCAACTAATGGAGAAATATCAATCAATAGCTCTGAAATCACAACCATCATTATCCAAGAGAGAATTTCCCAGTTAGAAAGAGTCAGAAGATAGGACCACTGAACTAGTTGCTCTGCTTTCCTCAGAAAGGACTTTTTCTCTGCTTCCTTTCTCCCCTAAAATATTATTATTCTAGGGGAAATTTAATTTAGGCTCAAGCTGCTTCTTAAGTTGCTGTCCTTTAAAGAGAGAAGTCTACAGCTTATATTTAAATGTTTGGTCCCTCCCCACCAAAAGGTAACTGCACAAAAGATTATCATATAAAGTAAGTAAATCTATCTATTCAAGCAAATAGTAAAGTAATTTAATTATTTTTATTTATATGAAATTTAGTTCTCTGACCTTTTTGTCAAGCCATCTGCCCATATATTATCAGAAAGCTCCTTAAAAATAGTCTTCAGCATTTTGTATGATTTTTTTCCTACTTGAGCCATGAAAAAATGTTAACTTATATGAGATATTATCTTATATTTGTCCCAAAGTTATTTGCATGAAAGTACTTTTGTTCTAATCATTTTAAGTCATTTTCCAATTCCTTTTTTATTATAGTTTTTATTGAAAAAACATATGCATGGGTAATTTTTCAACACTGACCCTTGCAAAAAGTTCTATTCCAACTAGTCCCCTCATTCTCTCCACCCCTTTTCCTCCAACTGGGCATCATAATCTCTCTTGGAGAATGATGGGTGAAATTTTAGGCAGACAGTCTCATACATGATAAACATGTTAAAGTATATGTTGAATTAAATATATGTATACATATTTATACATTTATCTTGTTGCACAAGAAAAATCAGATTTAGAAAGAAGGTAAAAATAACCTGAGAAGAAAAACAAAAATGCAAGCAAACAACAGCAGAAAGAATGCAAATGCTATGTTGTGTCCACACTCATTTCCCAGTGTTCTGTCACTGGATGTAGCTGGTTCTGTTCATCACTGAACAATTGGAACTGATTTGGATCCTCTCATTGCCAAAGATAGCCACTTCCATCAGAATAAGTTTTCCAAACTGAGTGGATGTCCATCAATTGGAGAATGGGTGAATAAATTGTGGTATATGAATATTATGGAATATTATTGTTCTGTAAGAAATGACCAGCAGGCTGATTTCAGAAAGGTCTAGAGAGACTTATATGAATTGATGCTGAGTGAAATGAGCAGTACCAGAAGATAATTATATACTTCAACAACAATACTATATGATGATCAATTCTGATGGATGTGGCCCTCTTCAACAATGAGATAAATCAAATCACTCCCAATAGAGCAGTAATGAACTGAACCAGCTACACCCAAGGAAAGAACTCTGGGAGATGACTATGAACCACTACATAGAATTCCCAATCCCTCTATTTTTGTCTGCCTGCATTTTTGATTTCCTTCACAGGCTAATTGTACACTATTTCAAAGTCCAACTCTTTTTTATACAGCAAAATAACTGTTTGGACATGCATGCATATATTGTATTTAAGTTATACTTTAACATATTTAACATGTATTGGTCAACCTGCCATCTGGGGGAAGGGGTGGGGGTATGGAGGCAAAAAGTTGGAACAAAAGGATTTGCAGCTGTCAAGATTTACAACTGTCAATGCTGAAAAATGACCTTTGCCTATATCCATGTAAATAAAAAAAGGTATAATAAAAAAGAATAAATTTTCCAATTCTTAAAAGGATAGTCTTTTATGTCTTAAAATCTTCCACAATAGTAACATCAAGTGTGAATATTGGATCACATGAATCAATAGTAATAAATAAGGAAAGAAATTCAACAATAATATGAAGTTAAAGCAAAAATATATAGAAACAAAGTTATTCTATCCATAAAAGGATACTGATAAGTAGAAAAATTATTTTTTAAAATTTTTGTTGGTTTTGTTTTGTTCTTTTTCTTTTGTTTTTGAGTCACAAATTTCCCCATGGAAGGGGGGAAATGTCAGAGACTCTTAGATAATACTGTGAAAATATATGACCACCATTTTGTTTCTTAATGTGAAATTTTGTTCTATTGTTTAATCATATCCAATATTTTGTAGCCCCATGTACTATACTGAGTGTGGGGTTTTTCTGAATTGGTTTGCAATTTGGGTTGGCAAAGCTAGTAAGTATCTGAAACCAATGCTTAATTGCGGTTTGCAAGACACCAAGCTCAGTGGTCCAGCCATTGAACCACCTCGTTGCTTCCTACTGTGATTCACATGAACTTAAAATAAATATTTATATAACCATTGGTTTACTTTACATTCTTAAGAATTTTACTTTATACATTTTAAAACATATTGTGAAAAAAGGTCCATAAGATTCAACAGGTTGTCAAATTGTCCAGGTCCCAAAAAAAGTTTAAAAAGCCCTCTTCTATATCCAATAAAAAGATTTATTTTATGTGACCTTTCAATCAAACTTTAGTTCAGTTCACTATACACTGTGCTGTCTTAAAAAAATTCTCTATGCTACCAAAATGTCTTAATAAGCATTTTATTTGGATTTGGATTATATAAAAATATTAAAATCAGAAATATTCATATATAATGTTGAATGCACATTTCATTATGTATCCCACACCAACCAAATATTCTGTCTCTGTCTCTTTTTTCTCAATTTCTCTCTCTCTTCTTCCCCACCCTCCAACCTTTTGAGCATAAAATCAAAGTAATAACCTGAAGATTCATTGTTAAATTTTAGATGATTCTTCCCAGTAAGAAAGAGAAAAAATTCACACAGGCATGTTGTCAAATCTGGTTGTCTACACTGAGATTAGACAATACTTTGAAGGCTTTCTGTATAAATCTTTGCCATAATTACATTGCAAAACAGGACAAAAAAATGATTCTTCAGATCTTAAATGTGTTTTCTTCCAAGATTCAGAACTCATATCAATTTCCCATTAAATAATCTCAAATACATGTGTAGGTTATTATAATAAAAGTAATGGAAAGATAAGAAAAAACATTATATCCATAATTAATCTTTTCTTGTTTTTTTTTCTTATAATATCCATGGATCTCTCACCATTTGTTCTTCTTTACTTTTTAATGTGCCTTGTCATTCCATTTCTCAGAGACCTCAAAGTTGTGTTTTCTTTGACACAAACCTCTCTTTGGTACTCTTATTCATACCAAGATTTTTTTTATCATTTTTGTTTTCTTTAAATGTTATTTTGTGATGTTAGCATCTATAAATTGATGATACAGTGACATTACTTAAATTTATCTTTTTATAAAGGTTTTTCCCCTTCCTCATCTGAGAACATTTAAGAGTTAATTAGATATCTCACTAAGTTTTCTATAAATTTATTTTTCCTACTTTGCTTTTTACCATTTTATGAAGGCATTTCATTAACAATCTTCTACTGGGTTCATTCATAATCATTCACATAAAAAATTTCTAAAATAGCATTATCTTTGACTGTCATATTTTGCTACTTGGCAAAATCAAGTATTTTCTGGCTGAGATAGTTTAAATCAATGACATTTCCTGAGGAAATTCTTATGATCTCTGTTGATGATTGTTCTTTTATCTTTTTCTCACTTTTTCTCATTTTTCATCTTTGAAAGCTTAAATAAATCAGGATGGAATTGGTTCAATCATATATCATATTTTCTCATTTCTGTTCCAATTTGTAATTAATTTTGATCTTTATTCTGTAAAGTCAATAGTCTGGAAAAAGAGAGCTCATTATACACATCAGCATTCAATCATTTAAGCTATAATCATTTACATTTTATAGTACATTTTATTATATTTTTGATGCATATCCACTCTTTTGAAGAATTTTTTTGAGATATGTGTTTGGCTTTTTATATTATTGAGCTTTCAACCTCGCTCATTTATCACTGCTAAAAAGTTTCCAAAATAAATTTTCATTTTTCTTCTTTGCCTTGAATTTTCCAATTATTAAAGTACATGGTTTTTCTTCATTTGGAAAAATTTTGAGGATTTTTTGTTTGTTTGTTTTGTAAGTTCTTGTAACCCAGCATACTCTGTAACATTTGTCACTTAAATGATATATTTAAAATTATATAGATAGATAGATATGCATATATATGTCACTTAAAATGATCTTACATTGTTTACTCACATGATAGAAAACATTTTCCTATTGTGTTTATAGCCATAACTGTACTTAATAACAGGAAGAAACCCATATCTACAAAGATAACCATTTAATTACTACAGCAATAATACTGAAAGAAGAGAAACAACAAAAGTATCCAGTGATTAGAGAACAGTAGGTGGAAAAACTTTATTAGATGAAAGTAAAATAATATTACAGTAATATGGAGAATGAATATTTTGAATAATTAAGAGAAATATAGGAAGGCTTGCATTAAATTATATTGAGTAAAGAAAACAGAGCCAAAAGAATAATATACAATATAACTGCAGCACAATATATAAAGAATACACTAATATAAGAAGGAATTTAAATTACAAAATTTAGCACCCAGAATAAATTCATTTGGGAATGAAAAGAGTGGAATTTATTTTCTCAGGTTATGTCATCCTGGTAGTACAAAGGAATTGTGATATCATTCTTTCCAAAGTAAATGTTGTTCAGAAAATGGGCAACCCCTGCCAAAAGCAATCTGATATCTAATTCACTAGGTTCAAGGGATGCTAAAGTGTTCTCTCAGAAGTGCCTCTTCTCTATAAAAATACCTTCATCCAGGGAAACATACCTCTTTGCTCAGAATAATTTTGCCCCTGTACCTGGGAGCATCTTGTATCCATGAGTAGAACATGATGAGATCTCTCACAAGAATGCAGTTTATTCCCAGAAATCTCTGGAGCTGCCCTCCTCTTCTCTTCCAGTCTAGCCTCTCTTCCTGGTTATAACAAAATTCAGGAAAATAAAAAATTCTTTAATGCATAAATAAATGAATTCCCAGATGGGTCCTTTCTCTGAGGATAGAAAATGGTTCTCAGGGCTATACTCTGACTAACATTCATCTTCAGAATTCCTTGCAATAGAATCTTGCAATTATTACAATATTCCTTAAAATAAAAGAACATCACTATTTGCTCTTTATGAAAGGACCTTTCTACCAGGCACATGGAGTATTATTTCTGATGTTCTCTTCCTCTGTCTGAATCTCTGTTTCTCCTTCCTTCCCTACCTCCTCCTCATTCTCCTCTTCCCTCTTCTCCTTCTTCTCCTTCTTCTCCTCTATCTCATCATACACCCCTCCTCCTTCTCATCCTTCCTCTCCTCCTCTGCCTCCTCCTTCTTTGATATACAATGAGGTATAACAAGTGGTATACAATGTTTTTCCTTCATTGGAGGTAATCAAAGAGAAGAAAATGTGGGCATCTAGGTAGAAGCAGCCTTGACCTTCCTCACCAAGAGATTCCATGAAGTATGTACATATGTACATATTACATATCTTCTTCTCTCTATATTTTGTCTATTTTTTTTTTTGCTTTTAAGTTAATTACTTGAAAGAATTACAATCCTTTGAACTTTGAAAAGTCAAAAGATCAAGAAACCATAAATCCAAGAACTGGGGTCAGTACCCGAGTTTGTGGGTAGCTGAAGCTAGAGGAAAATTTAAAGAGTCATCTGCTTAACCCTGCTCAGTTGTATACTGATGCCAAAGTAATATGACTCCAAAGTAATATGACTTCTGGCAAGGGAGCAAATCATCCAATGGTTGTGGCAAAATGAACATGATGAGATTTATTTTTAAGCAAATAATTTAAGTATTAGCCCTCTTTTTCTGAATTATAGATGATACAGAGTATAGTATACTATTGGTATTAGGGGAAATGCTTTGTGGCTTTAAGTCTTAGTATAGCTTTTCAAAAAATCTATCATTAGAAAAGCTAATTGCTATTAACTGGACAAGTGATATTAGAATGTTAATCAATAGTTTTGATAATACTGATATATCAACTCTCTACCAAACATGCAATGGTCCTGTAATCAGAAGTTTAATATGAAAAAAGTGAGGCTGGAACAGTAATTTAAGCATAAAAAATGACCATTTTTAGAAGAAGGCAATACATATATGGAGGGAATAAGGGGGATCAAGGAAGAGATGAGGCCATTGGTGGAGATAAACATGCTGAGTATAATAGTATGCTCAACTCATATAGTTCTTTTTCTTGCCAAAGAAAATAATTTTGAAAAGAAAAAATAATTAATTAGCACATTACTTAGATTTTAAGAAATCATTTACTCTTCTGAATAAGATGAAGAGAAATATTTCAATATAATACATTTCTGTGAATATTTATCTAGTTGAGTAGATAAATGCATTTTCTTTAATGGTTGAATTGGAATAAGGTCACCAGTGAAATGCCCTAAGAATCTGTTTAATCTGTTGATTAAATTGTTTTAAAGTGATTTTTAGTGACTTAGATTAAGACACCAAAAGAAGCATGCTCTTCAGATTTCCAGATGACTCATTAATCCACTGCTAGTAAACCATAAGTTGATTCTATCATCTAGCAAAGTAGTTTTAAATTATTTAAGAAAAAAATTACTAAACTATTTTTTTATCTTGATCCGGTTATATCATAATGAGTCTACTGAAACCAAGAAAAGACTCATTTGCACAAAAACATTCATAGCAGAATCATTTATTATAACAAAGAGTTGCTGACAAAATATGAACTCAATGATTAGGAAGTAGCAACAAAATATGATATATGAATACCACAGATAATATTGAACTTCAAAAAATGATGAATATGAAATATATAGAGAAATAGATGCATCATATTATCAATGTAAATAAATGATAAAAGGCAACAAGATTGGTCAAATGGAGGGGTCAATGACAATATAATAATATAAATCAAATATACTTTCCTCCTTTCTATAAATAATCATTTTAAAAATGTTTTTGGTAAATGTACCTTGTGTGTGGCTGCTGTTTTCATGCTTTAGGGGAAGATTCTACTGTCTTAAAATGTAATATATCATTCCATGAAAAAAAATTTGAAGATTGACACAAAACTGGCAGTGGATACCTAATATAGGGAATGACTGAGTCAAAATTCAGAAGTTGCTTGATATTATTGAAAATAAAAACTAACATAAGAAATTGAAATTTAATTGGAGTAAATGTAAAATACTATATATGTTAAACAAAAAATTTAACAATATATAATTATCTTTTCATGTGAAAAAGGAGCAGGTTTTTTTTAATGTACTGTAAACTCAATATAAGTGAAAAGTGTTATTTGGCAACCAAGAAAGTCACGACAAAGTCAGGTTATATTACAAAGTATAATGTGTAGAAATAGAATAATATAATATCCCATTGTCTTTATTGTTATGGATATATATATATATACATATATATATATATATATATATATATATAATATTAAGTTCAGTTGTGGTATCACCTTATAAGAAGTTTATTGATAAACTAAAGATAACCCAGAAGAGAATGGTGAAGAGTATTTAGATAATTCCCTATGAGCATAAGATGAAGGAAATATCAATGTTCAGTTTAGAGAGCAGAGGACTTTAGGGAAAAGGGAAATGATTGATGTCTTTATATATTTGAAACAATTTCAATTGAAAGAGACATTAAACTTGTTCTGCTTAGTCCCAGAAAGCAGAGAAATGAGTAATTGATGAATGAAACTCGCAAAGAAATATATCTTGGCTTACTAAAAATATAATCCTGCTATGGTTGAAGTAGAATTTTATCCTTCCCCCACAGCCAAGTTAATGAAACCACAAAAGATAAGGGAGGAGGTATATGAAAGCTATATTTAGGTGTTAAATTAATTACAGAATTGTATCTACTTCTCCTATTAATTTACAAAGTATGAAGAGCTCATTTTATGAAAAATGATAAAATTAGAGGGTAACTAATCATCAATTGTCGAAAGACTGATGATACCCTAGTGGCCCTTTAAAATATTTGGCACATTTTACAAGGAGAACAAGAATCAAATTATGAGACAATTTTAAAGAGTGATACATCTGAATCAAGAAGAAAAACATTCCTGGACACTGGAAGTTGAGTTGTAAGGAAATAGGAACAGGAATTTCAGATTAATTCAGGTAATGTGAAATATCATGAGGATATCTCAAGAACAGAATTGACACAGGAACCCTGCATTTTTAGAGGTATGATTTGACTTATTATATATGTTCCCTAGACTTCTTTGTACTAATGTGGATTTCAAGTGTGCTCCTCTTCACACTAATTCTGTATATAGTTGTGGGAAAATGTGGCCCAGGTGGATTTCAAGTGTGCTCCTCTTCACATTAATTCTGTATATAGTTGTGGAAAAATGTGGCCCAGGTTCATGGGGGTTATTCTCCAGGTAATATTCTTTAAAAAAAAAAAACTATCTCACTGAATGCCTTTATTGTAAGCTAATTGTATCAACTGAAAGTCAAAAGCAACTGTATAAGTGAGTGATGATGAGCTACAATTTTAGGAGTGCAGAGATACAAAACAGCTTGAATAAAAGGTAACCAAAGCCCTGGGGACAAAAATCATGAGTATAATTTAAAGAGTAGCCCAGGAGAAGAGTAACATAGAGAAAACAATCAAAGTATGAAAATTATAGTTATTCAAAATTGGAAAAGATGTTTCCTCAGATATCTGTTTACCCCTTCCTTAAAGATCATGAACCAAAAGATTGATAACCACTCTGTCATGATGTTAACATTTGTTAATTTCTTCTTTTTTGTATTTTGAAATGTAAGCTGAACTTGATGAACTTTCCATTTCCATGCAACTTTAAGATTCTGTAACTCTAGGAGGAAAAAAAATTTCCTGTGTTCGTGTGTTATATTAGAAAATCTAGGTTCTATAATGGATCTTTACAACATAAGAATGAAATACAACATAAAGTAATCTAAGAGAAGAACATCAGAAAAGCAGTAGCTATCTTTTCCATCAGATAACAATAGTGCTCAGTCACATATGGAACTAAAATACTTTGAGAGAAAAGCTTAAAGCTTTAAGGCAATATGTTATTACAATAAACTAGAATGTACTATAAGGCTACAAAGCAAAAGAAAATACTTTGAGATAGATTGTCTTCTTCTGATCTCTGATTTCTTAAAATTAAATTTAATAACATATTGAGGGACTTCCAGCCAAAATGGCGGAGAGGAGGCACACAGCTGTGTAAGCTCCACTTTTCTCTCAGAATCCATCTCATTACAAGCCTCTGAATTAATGCTTGACTGAAAAAAAAAACCCCACAAATAGTTATCAAGAGAATACATCCTTGAGATTCAACAGGAAAGGTCTGTTTTTGCTCGAGAGCAGGGACAGTTTTAGATCGGGTGCAGGCTGAAGGCAGGCAGTGGTGGGAGCTCGGCAGGCAGCTCACACCTGAGAAGACCAGAGGCGGGGAGGGTGTAATCTCAGCCATCTCTGCAAGGAGAGCTTTGCCACAGGATTGGATACTTTGCCCTGGCAGCAAGTCAGTAGCCCAGCAGAGAAGCTAAAAACACCAAGGGTGAAGAATACAACCCCAAACAGCTGGAATTTCTTGGGACCTGGCCACCCCCTCCCCCACAGTGTCTCAGCACACTCTCAGAGTCTTGGAGCCCAGGCTCAGAACAGTCCTGCTAGTGTCTTGCTGCTGCTCCCTCAGTCTGTAGAGGAAGCTTGGTAAAACTACACAGCCCATCCCCCCAAAAAAGCAGATTCCACTTGGGTTTTTTTTCTTTTTTTTCTTTGCTAGTTTGTCTCTGATTCTTCTCTGACAAAATGAGCAAAAAATTGAAAAGGACCTTAACGATTGACAGCTTTTATATGGACAGAGAGCAGACTCTAAACCCTGAGGAGACTAAAAGCAGACTGTCTCCAGGTGAATCCCCACAGGAGGGGATCATCTGTTCCTCAGCACAGATGAATCTCATAGAAGAAATTTAAAAAGCTCTCACAAGAGAGCTAGAAGAAAAATGGGAAAAGAAAAGGGAGGCTTGGCAAGAAAGTCTGGAGAAGTCATCCCACTCATTTAAAGACAAAGTGGATAAAGAAATCAAATCCTTGAAAAATACGATTAGTGAACTGGAAACAGAAAATAGCTCACTAAAAAAATAAAATTGACAAAATGGAAAAAATTCCATAGAACAAAACAACTCAATTGGACAATTAGAAAAAGATATTAAGAAAGTGAGGGAAGAAAATACTTCATTGAAAATCAGAATCTAACAAATGGAATTGAATGACTCGAGGAGACAACAAGAATTAGTCAAGCAAAACCAAAAAAAAAAAAAAAAATCAAACAATGGAGAAAAATGTGAAATACCTTCTTGGGAAAACAACAGACCTGGAAAATAGGTGTAGGAGAGATAATCTGAGAATTATTGGACTCCCAGAAAAATATGATGTAAAAAAGAGCCTGGACACTATTTTCCCAGAAGTCATAGAAAGAGAGGGTAAAATAGACATTGAAAGGATTCATCGATCACCCACAGAAAGGGATCCTAAAATCAAAACACCAAGAAATATAGTGGCCAAATGCCAGAACCCTCAAATGAAGGAAAAAATACTCCAAGCAGCTAGAAAAACCCAATTCAAATATAGAGAAGCCACAATAAGGATCACTCAGGATCTCGCAGCATCCACATTAAAAGATTGAAGGGCCTGGAGTATGATATTCCAAAAGGCTAAGGAACTCGGTATGCAACCAAAAATAAATTACCCAGCCAGAATGAGCATTTTTTCCAGGAAAGAAGATGGTCATTCAACAAAATAAGTTAATTTCACCTATTTTTGATGAAAAAACCAGAACTTAAGAAAAAGTTTGATCTACAGATATAGAACTCAAGAGAAACCTAAAAAGGTAAAAAGAAATCTTGGGAAATATATTTCTGTTGTAAAGATGTATAAATAATAGATGTATACCTTGTTCTAGAAACTAGAGGTGGAAAGGACATTGTACTAGATAAAGGGTAAAGTGAGGGTACTATATCTCACAAAGAGGCAAAGGAAACTTATTATATCTGAGAGAAAGAATGGAGGGGGATGAATATAGTGGGTATCGTACTGCCATGAGAATTGGCTTCAAAAGAAAAATTAAATAATTGGAAAAATATTAAGTGCTCTTGGATAGGCTGAGTGAATATAATAAAGATGACAATACTCCCTAAATTAATCTATTTATTTAGTGCTATACCAATTAGACTTCCAAGAAAATATTTTAATGATCTAGAAAAAACAACAACAAAATTCATATAGAATAATAAAAGGTAACGAATCTCAAGGGAATTAATGAAAAAAAAAATCAAATGAAGGTGGCGTAGCTGTACCTGATCTAAAACTATATTATAAAGCAGCAGTCACCAAAACCATTTGGTATTGGCTAAGAAATAGATTAGTTGCTCAGTGGAACAGGTTAGATTCACAAGACAGAATAGTCAACTATAGCAACTACTGTTTGACAAACCCAAAGATCCTAACTTTTGGGATAAGAATTCATTATTTGACAAAAACTGCTGGGATAACTGGAAATTAGTATTGCAGAAATTAGGCATCGACCCACACTTAACACCATATACCAAGATAAGATCAAAATGGGTCTATGATGTAGGCATAAAGAACGAGATTATAAATAAATTAGAGCTATATGTGATGGTTTATCTCTCAGACCTGTGGAGGAGGAATAAATTTATGACCAAAGATGAGCTAGAGACCATTATTGATCACAAAATAGAAAATTTTGATTACATCAAATTAAAAAGCTTTTGTACAAACCAAACTAATGCAAACAAGATTAGAAGGGAAGCAGAAAACTGGGAAAACATCTTCACAATTAAAAGTTCTGATAAAGGCCTCATTTCCAAAATATATAGAGAATTGATTCTAACTTATAAGAAATCCAGCCCTTCTCCAATTGATAAATGGTCAAAGGATATGAACAGACAATTTTCAGATGATGAAACTGAAACTATTACCACTCATATGAAAGAGTGTTCCAAATCACTATTAATCAGAGAAATGCAAATTAAGACAATTCTGAGATACCACTACACACCTGTCAGATCGGCTAAGATGACAGGAAAAAGTAATGACGAATGTTGGAGGGGATGCGGGAAAACTGGGACATTGATGCATTGTTGGTGGAGTTGTGAATGAATCCAACTATTTTGGAGAGCAATCTGGAATTATGTCCAAAAAGTTATCAAACTGTGCATACCCTTTGACCCAGCAGTGCTAATACTGGGCTTATACCTCAAGGAGATATTAAAGAAGGGAAAGGGACCTATATGTGCCAAAATGTTTGTGCCAGCCCTGTTTGTAGTGGCTAGAAACTGGAAGATGAATGGCTGCCCTTCAATTGGAGAATGGTTGGGTAAATTGTGGCATATGAATGTTATGGAATATTATTGTTCTGTAAGAAATGACCAGCAGTTTGGAGAGACTTACATGAACTGATGCTAAGTGAAATCAGCAGAACCAGGAGATCATTATATACTTCAACAACAATACTGTATGAGGATGTATTCTGATAGAAGTGGATTTCTTTGACAAAGAGACCTAACTCAGTTTCCAATCGATCAATGATGGACAGAAGCAGCTACACCCAAAGAAAGAATACTGGGAAATGAATGTTAACTGTTTGCATTTTTTTTCTCTCCAGGTTATTTTTACCTTCTTAATCCAAATCTCCTTGTGCAACAAGAGAACTGTTTGATTTTGTATACATATATTGTATCTATGATATACTGTGACATATTCATCATATATAGGACTGCTTGCTATCTGGGGGAGGGAATGGAGGGAGAGAGGGGAAAAATCGGAACAGAAGTGAGTGCAAGGGATAATGTTGTAAAAAATTATCCTGGCATGGATTCTGTCAATAAAATGTTATTATAATAATAAGTAAAAAATAAAATAAAAATAACATATTGAAAAATGACCAAAATTAAATCTTGTGAAGATTGCGTATTTTAAAATCAGCCGGAGTCAGGAATTCAGGTTAGGGGAAAATCGTCAATCTTTATTCTCAGTGAAGAAAGATTGGAGGTGGAAGAGAATGAGCAATAGCAATGTGTGCAGCCAAGTCAAGAAGCTAGATATACCAGCAGCCACACGACCAGCAGCTAGAAGTACGGAACCCAGGCCAATCTCTCCCAGCTTCTCTTCCTGTCTCTCTCTGCCTCCACCCACCAAAATCGTCATTTCCTATACAACACATCAGGACTTGCACAGAGAGTGGGCAGGGACCATTCTGTATCCAATCATGTATATTAATAGAGTATAGCCCAATTACTATTTAGCCTCACATACTTGGGACCTCAGTGCATCAACTCAAATCTCAGCCTATTACATCTCCCGCTTTCTTTTATTTTAGAACACAGGTGGTCATATTATCCCTGACTCCTCAGGGAGGTCAGAGACCCCAAGGGGAGGTGATCACAACCTCCATAACTTCTCAGGGAAGGAGGTGAAAGCACTAAAAAGGAGATGATCACGCACTCCCTAACATCTCAGGAAGGGAGATGAAAAGCACCAAAGGGAAGTGGGGGTTGCTAGCGGGTTTCTGGGCTGAAGGATCTCATTATGCACAAACCCATCAGCATGGGAGGTATTACACAAGCACATAGCAATAACACAGAGGCTATTAGGGATGACTCTCCCCACAGTCAGTGCAGGATTTATGTGGTGTAACAAACATGAATTGTACATGCAAGTAGCAGAATAGCAAACAATATAAATCAACATGGTGTTGGAAAAGATCACCGGAAGTCCTAGAAGGAGGGTATGTAAACAACAGTCACACATACACCTTCTTCAGCAGCCAAGAGATAGTCCAAAACCAATCTATTGTCATTGCTTCACATGTCAGGGAATCCAATGATCCCCCTGAGTTTTTGAAGTCCTGAAAAAGTCTTTTTATGTGTTAGGGAATCCAATGATTCCAGCAGATTTTGAAGTGTTGTAACAGTCTTATCATTTCTCAGAGAATCCAATGATTCCTGAGGGTTTTGAGGTCCTACAGTCTTTGATGTCCACAAGTCAAATGCCATAACTGCCACGCTCTTTCAATGGTGAGCACAATCAGCAACAGAACCAGCCGATATTTCTTGGGTCTTCTCCTTTGTTTCAAGGGTCTGCTCTGTCTCTCTGCAATGGACAAGGCGAATATGGCTCATTGGCACCCATCTGATTCCTTCTCCACCTGTAGAGATACAAGCAAACCCTCTCCCCAAAGCAGTTAGCCTATCTGGTCCTTTCCATTCACCACTTTCTGGGTTTCTCCACATCACCTGGTGATTATCTAAAGATAGTGGAGCTGCTCGCACTGGACACTGACCTTCTGTTGGGTTATAAAACCTGCCTGCTGGAGCCAGTGCAGCTTTGTCAAAAATCAAGAAGTTAATAGTATAAAGGGTTAGATTTAGAAGTTCTCTAGGATTACCTGTGGCTCCCCCTTTCTTTTGTTTTTGGAGGAGTATCTTAATATCTCTGTTTCTCCTCTCGACTATTGCCTGTCCTTGAGGATTAAAAGGTATGCCCGTAGTGTGTAAAATCTTATACTGTGCACAAAAGTGTGCAAAATGTTTTGAAGTATAAGCAGGTCCATTATCTGTTTTTATTGCTTGTGGCACACCCATAAGGGCAAATGCCTGTATGAGGAATTCAGTGACCACTCGGATTGTCTCTTTTGCTGCTGGTATTGCAAAAGTGAATCCTGAAAAAGTGTCTACCACAGCATGGATAAAAGATAGATGACCAAAAGATTTATAATGGGTCACATCCATTTGCCAGATTTCATTGGGTCTCAAACCACGAGGGTTCTTCCCTGGAGGCAGTGTAGGAGCGTGGAAAGGAAGGCAAGCCATACAGGCTTTTACTATGTTCCTAGCTTCCTCTCTTGTTATTCCAAATTGTAAACGTAAAGCTCGAGCAGCCTGATGATATTTAGAATGAGATCCCTGGGCTTCTTGGAATAAAAGGGTATTGACCAACATAGTTAGAAGGCTATCTGCCTTTGAATTGCCATCAAATATGGGACCTGGAAGCCCACTATGAGAGTGGACATGTAATATATAGGTCTTACCTGGATGCTTTCTCACTTGCTCTTGAAGTTTCTTAAAGAGCTGATATTTATTAAAGGCTGCAAATTTTATTTGGGCTGTGGCAATTCTTTGTACCACACCTACTGAATAGGCTGAATCAGATATTATATTTATGTCTCCTGGATAATAAGTAAGAGCTAGAATGATCGCGTACAATTCATTCTGCTGAGTGGACTGAAAAGGAGTTCTGACTACTCTCTTTATAGTTAGATCATGAGAGTACACAGCACAAATATTATGTTTGGATGCATCCGTGAAGATAGTTGGTCTTTTAAGAGGAACTTTAGAAACTTTTTCTTCAAAAATCCATCACCAATTATGTAATAGTCTAGTTATCTTTAATGGAGACCCATTTATAAAATTTGGAGCCATGGCTAATAAAAGTTGCCACTCTGGGATGGTCTCACAACACACGTTAATTTGTGTATTGGTATAAAAGGTGTATATCTTGTCAGGTCTTGTCCCAGATAATTATACTGCTCGCTTAGTGGCCTTTAATAAAATTCTAGCCACAAGCACTGGGTAGGGTGTAAGGCTTTTTTCTGGTTGTGCCAGGAGGTTCACCCACTCTGTCACACTGTGTCCTTGATGAAGGACTGCTGTGGATGCCTCTTGTGTGGCAAAAACTGATATCTCCAAGGGTTTTTGAGTGACTCTTTCAACCACATTGGATAAAGCCAGTTCAACTTCTCTCAAAGCCTCTTGAGCTTCTTTTGTAAGCTGGCATGGTGAATTTAAAGCACTGTCTCCCCTTAAAATGTCATATAACGGTTGTAACTGATAGGTAGTCAAACCTAACACTAGTCACATCCATTGGATATCTCCTATCAATTTCTGAAAATCATTCAATGTGTTTAGCTTTTTTGTTCTTAAGGACAGTTTTTGAACTGTAAGCACCTTGGGGTATACTTCATATCCTAAATATTGAAAAGGAGCATGTCTTTGAATTTTTTCTGGTGCTATGTATAATTTCCTTAGTGTTTCTGTGGTCTTTTGTAGAAATGCTTCTAACATTTGTTCCTCAGTTGCGCATCCCAATATGTCATCCATGTAATGTAATAGCATAACTTTTGGGAATGCTTTTCTTACTGGAGCAAGAGCAGCAGCAACATACATTTGACACATAGTAGGACTGTTTTTCATTCCCTGTGGCAAAACTGTCCATTCATATCTTTTATAATGCTCAGCTAAGTTAACGCCGGGCAGTGAAAAAGCAAATCTTTTCATATCCTCCTTATCCAGAGGGATAGAATAGAAACATCCTTAATATCTATCACCGAAAGAGGCCATTCTCTAGGCAATTGAGTAGGAGATGGAAGTCCAAGCTGAAGAGTTGCCATAGTTTCCATCTGTTCATTCACCTTTCTTAAATCTGTTAACATCCTCCATTTTCCTGATTTCTTTTTTATAACAAACACTGGGGAATTCCAAGGACTTAGAGAAGGTTTTAAGTGTCCTTGGTCAAGCTGCTCCTGTACTATATCTAATAAGGCCTGAATTTTATCTTTACTTAAGGGCCAATTGTTCTATCCACACTGGTATATCAGTTTTCCATTGGATAGGAACAGATGAAAGTGGCAGGCCTTCAACAGCAGCCCTGCTAAAAACCAGAAGTACTCATTTTAACCCTAATTGCTGTAAAACGTCTCTTCCCACAGATTGATGGGATTTTTTCAACTATAAAGGGTAAAACTCTATTTTGCCTTAAAAGTCCATCTCATAGGGCAGCGCTAACTTCAGCTGCTGTTTTCCTCCTACCCAGACATGTAGGTGTCTGCTTTAATCTTTATGATGACTGGGCCAGTTGGCACCTCTAATGACTGTCCGATCTGCACCAAGGGTCTACCAATCCTTCCAATTGAAGGCCATTTATATGATCGTGAGCATAGGTCAGGTCAGTTGTTACAGCTGCTGTCAATATATTGCTGGATTTTGTGATCTGAAATCGGAATCTGGGTGACTATCACCAAGTTGTTATTAGGATTCTGTATGAGTAAACATGATGCTACTATTTCTCCGGGTGATAAGTCCACATTGTCTGCCTGTTTGGTGACTGGGATATTATCTACACATTCCCCAGTTTCCACATCAATGTTGGATGGACACTGTTTTGTACGTACTCTCAGGAGGTAAAATGGTCAACCTACTGTGCCTGGAGGCAAAGGGATCCATAGGCTGGGAGGAACAATTTCACCTCTCCAGGGGTATCTCAGTTGTCTCAGCTGCATACAACTCTAATTCTCTAATTGTAATCCTTTCTCCCATCAGGTTGCTTCCTGGTTGGTTGATTGTGTAATCCTTCTCCCATCATTGGCTTCCGGCTGATTGGTCATATTGGGGTATTGCCGTCTAGCACACTCTGGGTGCCCATTGGCTGCCATCATGCCCCAAATGTTTTTGCCTGGGGCCCTGGGGCTGGGCCCTCATCCCATTCCCTAACCTGTCACATTCTGAGGCCCAATGGGAGCCTCTGTTGCATTGGACATGGGGTACTGGGTCTTTTCTCCACCCTGTTTTCTCACTTGCCTCCATACCAACATTGAGCTTTCAGATGCCCTACTTTACCACAAGCTTTGACGGTTCTCTCTAGAAGTCCCTTGCCAAAAGGGACCCTGTCTACCCATGTTGGGATCTTGGGAAGTCTGCATCATAGTCTGGCTATAAAAGGCATTTGTGGCCACTGTGGCACAGTGTCTTATGAACTCCTCTAAAGGAGCATCCTTGCACAGTCCTAGTATATTTCTTCTGCACACCTCATTAGCATTTTCCTTAGCAAGTTGCCTTATTAAAACATTGGTTAATTAATTTTCCCCATTAGTTCTTGTGATAGCAGTCTGCAAACGTCCCACAAAGTCAGCAAAGGGTTCATCTGGCCCTTGTGTTATTTTTGTGAAGGCCTCACCTTTGTCATTTTTATTGTGAATCGAAGCCCATGCTTTGATGGCATTAGCAGCAATTTGCTCATATGCTGCTACTGAATAATTAATTTGTACTGTGACATCTGCATAGGGACCTGTACCTGTTAGTAGGTCATAGGTGATTGCAGCATGAACTGCATTTTGACTATTTTGTTGGACTTGTATCCTACAGAGCTCACTATATTCAGAAAGCCAAATGTAATTTTGTCCAGGTTCTAGGCATACCCTTGCTATAGATTTCCAGTCATTAGGAGTCAAGATTTCAAAAGCCAAATTCTGTAATAGCATCTTAACATAAGCTGATGTAGCTCCATAAAGAGTGAAAGCCTTTTTCAGGTCTTTGATGAGTTCTATGTTAAAGGGAGCGTATCCTCGACTTTCTTGACCTGAGGAATTAAACTGGGAAATTACAGGAAAGATATGTGGCTATAGCTCCCTCACATCCAGACCCTTTTCTTTGGCCTTCATTAAGCCTTCTTGCAATATACTCATAATTGGATGCTGGGGGGGAGGTGCTGGTGCTGTCACTGCCCCCCCCCCACTGCCCCTCCTCCCTCTTTCACTGAGGGTGGAGTTGATGGAGGAAACTCAATCACTTGCTCCTGAGTTAGGGATGATGCTGTCTCCTGAGGTGGAAAGTCACCACACCCTTGCTCACTTAAGTCTCCATGCCCTGTGGGGATACGGTCATTAATCTCTTCATTGTTTTCCTCCTTAGTGTCAGGCCTCCCTATTTGGCTACTCCAAGCAGCTTTTTTCTTTCTTCTAGGGATAGGGTTTCTTAGTGCTAACTGAATTATATTGTATAAATAGAATGCCTCAATAGAAATTGAATGAGGACCGTTTTCACTGTAATACGTGGACATCTATTGTCCAACCAGGGGCCAGTTATCTCAAGAGATCTGCTCCTGCTCTACAAACCAAGGGGAGATGCGGTTTAATGTACCCAGAAGTCTAGCTACCTGTTCCCAAGTTATAAGTAGCCCTTGTCCTTCTATCAGCTTAAGCATGCTTTCTATAGCACCACTTGTGGGTGGGATTGAAGGGGTTGAAGGGGTTGGGGGCAGGGATGGAGAGTCTTTAGCTAGCATTTGTCCCATTTTAGCCAAAAAAAAAGATTACTGGTTTAGTTTTTAAGAAAATAAGTTCCCCGTTTGTCTAATAACAATACTCACCCAAGTTCCTGGTCACTGGAGACTTCTTCAGTCCTTGGTTCCCATCGTTGGGCACCAAATGTGAAGATCACGTATTTTAAAATCAGCCAGAGTCAGGAATTCAGGTTAGGGGAAAATCATCAGTCTTTATTCTCAGTGAAGAAAGATCGGAGGTGGAAGAGAATGGGCAATAGCAATGTGTGCAGCCGAGTCAAGAAGCTAGCTAGACCAACAGCCACACGACCAGCAGCTAGGAGTATGGTACCCAGGCCAATCTCTCCCAGCTTCTCTTCCTGTCTCTCTCTCTCTGCTTCCACCCACCAAAATCATCATTTCCTATACAACACATCAGGACTTGCACAGAGAGTGGGCAGGGACCATTCTTTATCCAATCATGTATATTAATAGAATATAGCCCGATTACTATTTAGCCTCACATACTTGGGACCTCAGTGCATCAACTCAAACCTCAGCCCATTACAAAATATTACTTCTTAAATTGAAAATTTTGAGTTGTTTCAAATTCCTACTGAACTTCACAGAAAATGTTAGTATTAAATGTAAACATATCATACTCTCAGAAATATCATGAGACTTTGATTTTCTCTGAATCGCTTTGCTTTGCATCTCTAAAATTATTATTGAAGGTAGAGATTTGTATTTTTCACCTGACTTTTCTCTGGAATGCTCTTCTGAGAGCAGACCTATGTAATAAACCTTTCTTATGACTAGTAAATTGATATAGCAATTTAAAAATTTGGACTCTAAATATTGTTACTTATTTTTATTGTTTAGTCATATCCAATTCTTCATGCCTGCATTTGTCTTTTTTTATTTTTTGATAATGCTACTGAAATAATTTATCATTTCTTTCTCTGGCTCACTTTACAGAAGAGAAAACTGAGGCAAAAAGGATTAAGTGACCTACTCAACTTTACACAATAGTCACTGTCTGATTTGAATTTGAGGATTACAAAGACTTTTTTTCCACTAGCATTTTATTGCTTCTAATATTTTTTTGACCAGTACATCTGAACAGTTCTACTTCCCAGAGCCAAGATGATAGAGTAAGCAATGAACCACTATAACTTTTCCATGCTCACCTACAAGCAACCCAAGACAGGTGCAGGAACAGCAGAATTAGCAAAGAGAAGAGGGTGAAAGAAATGTTTAGCCCAGGAAAGCAAAGATTTCATATCTTTTTACTCCTAAAAATTTAGCTTATCATCACTTCCTCATGCATTTGCTTTTAATGTTCAGTTCATACAGTTAGTTTGCAATAAAGCAACCGATAACTCAAAAATCTTAAAAACAAATCCTTTCAAAAAGATTGTTTTAAATGTAACTGGAGAAAATGTAAAATAAATAAACAAAAAAAGAAATTAAAAATAAAAAAATGCTATCAAGTGAATAAATACATTTAGGAATTAGTTTTATAGAGGGAAACCCCAGCACATAAACTATTGTTTAATCTGTTTAAAAAAAACCCAAAAAAAAGAAAACCACCACATATTCAGTATCAAAAATGAAAAGCGTGAAATTGCCACCAATGAAGAAGAAATGGATTTAATCATGAGGAAATATTATTCCTAATTCAATGATAATAAATCTGACAATCTAAATATAATTGATTAATAGTTACAAAAATATGTTACCTAAACAGATCAGGAATTGGAAAGCCTAAATAACCCCATCTTAGAAAAAGAAAGTGAGCAAGCCATAAATAAACTTGCTGGGAAAAAAATCCCCATGGCTAGATGACTTCACAAGTGAATTCTAGCAAATACTTAAACAACAATTAACACAATATTGTATATATTATTTGGAAAAAAAGGCAACTCTTTTTATGACACAAACAGTGCTGATACCTAAAGTAGAAAAAGGTAAAACAGAAAAAGAAAATTGTAAACCAATTTCCTTAATAAATATTGATGCAAAAATGTTGAACAAAACACTAGAAAAGTAATTGTAGCATTATGTCACAGAATTATACCATATGATTAGGTGGGATTTATCACTGAAACATACAGTTGGTTCAATATCAGGAAAACTACCTACATAATTAACTATATTAATAAGAAAACTAAAAAACTTCATGAATATCTCAATAGAAGCTGAAAAAGCTTTTGACAGAATATAGCATCCTCCCTGTTAAGCACACTAGAAAGTATAATTATAAAAGGGGTTTCCCTTAAAATGATAAACAGTATCTATCTAAAACTATCAGCAAGCATTATGTGAAACAGGAATAAGACAGAAGCTTTCCCAATAAGTTCAGCGATGATGCAAATATCCATTAACACCACTGTTACTCAATGTATTACTAGAAATGTATAGCATTAAGAGAAGAAAAAGAAATCAAAGGAATTTGAAAAGACAATGAAGAAACAAAACTATCACTCTTTGCAGATATGCTGAAATATCTAGAGAGCCTTGGAGTATTAACTAAAATTTACTTGAAATAATCAACAATTTTAACAAAGTTAGAATATAAAATAAACTTACATAAATCATCAGCATTTTATGTGAATAAAAAAATCCAAGAGCTTGAGATAGAACCAGAAAATCAATTTTAAATAACTGTAAACAATATATAATATTCAGCCATCTATCTCCCAAGAAAAATCTAGGAATTATATGACTTTAATTACAAAATATGTTTCATACAAATAAAGAAAGATCTTATAAAATGGAAAAAATATCAATTGCTCATGGGTACTTAGCTAATATAATAAAAATGACAACCATGCCTAAACTAATTTACTTATTCAATGCCATAACAATAAAAGTAGGGGAAATAATTTTCTGGTAGAACTATGGAAAAAAATTATTCAAATTCATCTGAAAGGATAAAAGGTCAAGAATATCAATGATTCTATTTTTTGAAGGTTGATCTCATTTTATTAGGTGTTCTGATATTTTTTTCTTTTAGAAAAGGAACTGAAGAGTTAATCCATAACATTTCCTTTGAAATCCTTTTAATAAAATAAGACGTTCTTTTAAGGGCTCATTCTAGAACACCTTGTTAAACTATGCAACCAGACAACCATACATGAGAAAGAAAATGCAACCCCAGAATGGCAAAATCATCTTTGACCCAGCCTTCATTCATTATCTATATTTAGTCTGTCACCAAATTCTAGTAATTTTTTTAAATGTTGATCACTTCCATTCCATGTTCTGCATTATATATATATATATATATATATATATATATATATATTTATTATAGGTTTTTATTTACAAGATATATACATGGGAAACTTTTAAGCATTGATCCTTGCAAAATATTTTGTTCCAATTTTCCCCTCCTTTCCCCCACTCCCTCCACCAGATGGCAGATAGACCAATACATGTTAAATGTGTTAAACTATATGTTAAATACAATATATGTATACATATCTATACAGTTATTTTGCTGCACAAGAAGAATCAGACTTTGAAATAATATACAATTAACCTGTTAAGGAAATCAAAAATGCAAATGGACAAAGACAGAGGGATTGGAAATGCTATATAGTGGTTCACACTCATTTCCCAGAGTTCTTTCACTGGGTGTAGCTAGTGCTATTCATTATTGGACAAATGGAATTGATTTGATTCATCTCATTCTTAAAGAGAGCAACATCCATCAGAATTGATCATCATATACTATTGTTGTTGAAGAATATAATGATCTCCTGGTCCTGTTCATTTCACTCAGCATCAATTCATGTAAGTCTTTCCAGGCCTTTCTGAAATCATCCTGCTGGTCATTTCTTACAGAAAAATAATATTCCATAATATTCATATACCACAATTTACTCAGTCATTCTCCAATTGATGGACATCCACTGAGTTTCCAGTTTCTAGCCACTAGAAAGAGGGATGCGACAAACATTTTGGCACATACAGGTCCCTTTCCCTTCTTTCAGATCTTTTTGGTATATTATCCCAGTAGTAACATAACACTGCTGAGTAAAAAGACATGCACAGTTTGATAACTTTTTGAGCATAATTCCAAATTGCTCTTCAGAATTGCTAGATATATTCACAATTCCACTAACAATTTATCAGTGTCCCAGTTTTCCCACATCCCTCCAACATTCAGCATTATCTTTCCCTGTCATCCTAGCTAATCTCACAGGTGTGTACTGGTATCTCAGAGTTGTCTTAATTTGCATTTCTCCAATTGATAATAACTTGGAGCATCTTTTCATATGGCTAGAAATAGTTTCAATTTCTTCATCTGAAAATTGTCTGTTCATATCCTTTGATCATTTATCAATTGGAGAATGGGTTGATTTCTTATAAATTAGAGTCAGTTCTCTACATATTTTGGAAATGAGGGCTTTATCAGAACCTTTGATTGTAAAAATGTTTTCCCAGTTTATTGTTCTCCTTTTAATCTTGTCTGCATTAGTTTTTTTTGTACAAAACATTTTCAATTTGATATAATCAAAATTTTCTATTTTGTGATAAATAATGTTCTCCAGTTCTTCTTTGGTCATAAATTCCTTCTTCCTCCACAGGTCTGAGAGTTAAACTATCCTATGTTCTTCTAATTATATATAATTTCAATCTTTATGCCTAGATCATGAACCCCTTTTTGACCTTATCGTTATGTATGGTGTAAAGTATGGGTCAATGCCTAGTTTCTGCCATACTAATTTCCAATTTTCCCAGAAGTTTTTGTCAAACAGTGAAAGACCCCCAGCTTTTGGGGTCTTTGGGTTTGTCAAACCCTAGATTATTAAAGTTATTGATTATTTCGTGCTTTGAACCTAATCTATTGCACTGATCAATTAGTCTATTCCTTAGCCAATATCAAATGGTTTTGGCAACTGCTGTTTTATAATATAGTTTTAGATCTGGTACAGCTAAGCCATCTTCATTTTTTTCTATTAGTTCCCTTGAAAGTCTTGACCTTTTGTTATTCCAAGTGAATTTTGCTGTTATTTTTTCCAGGTTATTAAAATATTTTGGGGGAGTCTGGTTGCTACAGCACTAAATAAATATAGCACTAAATAAATAAATATATACTAAATAAATAAATTAGTTTAGGTAGTATTGTTATCTTTATTATATGTGCTTGACCTATCCAAGAGCACTTACTATTTTTCCAATTGGTTAAATCTGATGTTATTTGTGTGGAAAGTGTTTTGTAGTTTTGCACATAAAGTTGATGACTTTCCTTTGGCAGACAGAGCCCCAAATATTTTATGTATTGGCAGTTACTTTAAATGGAATTTTTCTTTGTAACTCTACTGTTGGATTTTGTTAGTGTTGTATAAGAATGCTGATGACTTATATGGGTTTATTTTATATCCTTCAATTTTGTTAAAGATGTGGATTAATTCTAATGGCTTTTTAGTAGAATCCCGGGGGTTCTCTAAGTATACCATCATATCATCAGCAAAGAGTGATAATTTGGTTTCCTCATTACCTACACTAATTCCTTTAATCTCTTTTTCAACTCTTATTGCCAAAGTTAGAATTTCTAATACAATATTTAATACTATTGGTAGTAGTGGGCAACCTTGTTTCATTCCTGATCTTAATGGGAATGGTTCCAGTTTATCCCCATTATATATGATGTTTACTGATGGTTTTAAATAGATGCTACTGATTATTTTAAGGAAAAGTCCATTAATTCCTATACTGTCATGTGTTTTGAATAGGAATGGATTTGGATTTTATCAAATGCTTTTTCTGCATCTATTGAGATGATCATATGTTTTTGTTGACTTGGTTATTGATATAGTCAATTATGCTAATAGTTTTTTCTAATATTGAACCAGCATCCTGCCATCTAGGGGAGGGGGTGGGGGGGTAGGAGGTGAAAAATTGGAACAAGAGGTTTGGCAATTGTTGATGCTGTAAAGTTACCCATGTATATATCCTGTAAATAAAAGGCTATTAAAAAAAAAAAAGAAAAAAAAAAAAAAAGAAGTTGAATCTCCCCATGTTGGTGCATGTCTAGCCAGTCAAGCAAGGAAAACAAGTTAGAAACAGAGAGCAGTCTGCCTGAATGCTACATTAGTAGCCAAAAATTCATTAATTAAAAGAAGAAAAGGTTTCTAAAAAAAAAAAATAATAATAATATTGAACCAGACTGAATTGCAGGTATAAATCCTACTTGGTCATGATGTATTATCCTGGGGATTATTTTCTGTAATCTTTTTGCTAATATTTTGTTTAAGATTTTTTCATCAATATTCATTAGGGACATTGGTCTATAATTTTCTTTCTCTGTTTTCAGCCTACCTGGTTTAGGTATCAGTACCATGTCTGTGTCATAAAAAGTATTTATTAGGAGTCCTTCATTCCCTAATTTTTTCCAGTACTTTATATAACATTGGAGTTAATGGTTCTTTAAATGTTTGGCAGAATTCACATGTAAATCCATCTGGTCGTGGGGATTTTTTCTGACAGAGTTGATTAATAGTAATATTATATTTAATATATATATTATGTAATATATATTAATTATAATATATAATGTCATAATAATAATAAATTGCTCCATTTCTTTTTTCTAAAATGGGACTATTTAAGCAATTTACTTCTACCTCTGTTAGTCTGTGAAGCCTATATTTTTGAAGAGAGTCATCCATTTCACTTATATTATAAAAATATATTGGCATAAATTTGGGCAAAGTAACTCCTAATTATTGCTCTAATTTCCTCTCCATTGGTGGAAAGTTCTTACTTTTCATTTTTAACAACAAATTTGATTTTCCTCTTTTCTTTTTCTAATCATATTTACCAAAGGTTAATCTATTTTATTGTTTTATTTTCATAAAACCAATTCTTTGTTTCATTTATTAATTCAATAGTTCTTTTTACTTTCAATATTATTAATTTCTCCTTTTAATTTTAGAATTTCAAGTGTAGTATTTGAGTCGGGGATTTCAATTTGCTTTTTAGCTTTTTAATTTGCAAGCTAAATTCATTGGTCTTCTCTTTCTCTATTTTATTCAACTAAGCCTGTAAAGATATAGAATTTCCCCTTATTACTGCTTTGGCTGCATTCCACAAATTTTGGTATGTTGTCTCATTGTTATCATTCTCTTGGGTGAAATTATTAATTAATTTCTATCTACTTTTTGGTCTATTTACCCCTAACTTTTTGTTGAATGTAGTTTTTATTGCATCATGATCTGAAAAGAATGCATTTACTATTTCTGCCTTTTGGCTTTAATTTTGAGATCTTTATGTCCTGATATATGGTCAATTTTTGTATAGGTTCCATGAACTACTGAGAAGAAAGTGTACTCCTTTCTGTGTCCATTCAGTTTTCTCCAAAGATCTATCATACCTAACTTTTCTAATATTCTATTTACCTCTTTAATTTCTTTCTTATTTGTTTTTTGGTTTGATTTATCTAATTCTGAAACAGCAAGGTTGAGATTTCCCAGTATTATAGTTTTGCTGTCTATTTCTTCTTGCAACAATCTTAACTTCTCCTTTAGAAAATTAGATGCTATACCACTTGGTGAATATATGCTTAGTAGTGATATTGCTTCATTGTTTATGCTATCCTTTAGCAAGATATAGTTTCCTTCCTTATCTCTTTTAATTGGATCAATTTTTGCTTTTGCTTGATCTGAGATAAGGATGGTTACCCTTGCTTTTTTACTTCACATGGAGCATAATAGATTCTGCTCCAGCCTTTTACCTTTATTCTGTATGTATCTCCCTGCTTTAAATGTGTTTTCTGTAAATAACATATTGTAGGGTTCTGGCTTTTGATCCAGTCTTGATCCAGATCCCTTCACTTTATGGGAGAGTTCATCCCATCCCATTCACATTTGTGGTTAAAATTGCCACTTCTGTATTTCCTGCCATCTTATTATACCCAGATTATGCTTTTCTTTTTCTGACTCCCCTTACCCCCCTGTCCAATATTAAATTTATGGGCACCATTTGCCTCTTCATTGCTATCTTCTATTCTTTTAATTACCTTATATCTGTCTCAATGCCCTCAAAATTGTTTTGATTCCTTCCCATACAGAATACATCCTTGTTCTAATCTGATTGCTTTACCAATTATTAGTAAGACTTTTACTTCCTCTATAAGCATATCTAATACAATGATTTTAGCATCCAAGTCTGATGGTTCTACCAATATAAATGAATAAAACATTGCAAAAAATGTTTTGTTTATTTTTTCCAATATTAGACTCATTTTAATTTTTCTTTCTTCTGTTTGTAATTCTGTCTTTTCTTGAAGATCCTTTAAAAATATTTTCATTATTAGTATATTTTACCAAGATTTCTTTAATATGATTTTACCCTTCACTGAATTTATTTGTTTTATGAGATAGTAATACTTTTCAGCATTTATCATTCTACTTTATAAGAATATAAAAATCTGTTTATATTCTAAATCAGGTGTTACTTCTGGCAGTCATCTCTCTATGACAAATGAGTGAGATGTTTGCTGCCCAAGGGGCTTTCATTCTTATACTAACTAATTTACATTAGAAAAAATTTTATAAGCAGTAGCATTGTCATTTCTATAGTTTATCTCTTTTAGATTTTCATTTTTAAATAAGTCAGAATTAAGTTATTTGGTTTTTATGCCATCTCTTTCCCCTCCTTTTTCTTATATTTTACTAAATCTGATCTTAGCTCTGAAGAGTCAGTAGTCTGACAGTTCAGACAACTTACTTGGGAGTAATTACCACATCAATAGCAATTCTTTCTTTGCCTGTTAATATAAATTCTGATAGTGTGTGTGTATGTATCAGTATCTTTGCTAAAATCTGAGTCATAAAACTGAACATAACATCTCATATGTATTCTTATCAGGCAGATCACTGTGGTATTCTAAATAATAGAGCCTAATATCTGACTTCACTTAGGAAATTACACCATGGCCTTTTTTTTTTTTTTTTGACTGATTGATTGACTTCTATTTCATTTTTTCACAGCTACATTTCCAAATCTTACCTATCTCTTTAATTGTGTTCTCTCAGCCTTCTTCTTAGAACATTATTTTTTTCTATATAATACTTTGCTGAGGAATATGAGTGTCTGTCTCTCTCTCTGTTGCTCTGTCTCTGTCTCTCTTTTTCTCTGTCTCTATTTCTGTCTGTTTCTGCCATTCTTCAAAAATTCTTATCAGTGTGCCCCTTCTCTCTTCCTTTACTTCAAACTCTGAAAAGAAAGTACTCTTTCCCCTTGCTTATGACATTTTACTAATTATACACTTGTTATTCCTTTATTGTCATCTCTTTTGAGTTTCTTCTCCTTTTTCATTCCTTATCTCTTTGCTTTAATCTTCCCACATCCATTTCCTTAGTGACATCAAGCAAAATATATCCATGTAGTCACTATGTTTGAAAACGTCTCCTTCTGCATCTTTACTCCATACAAATTACAATTCAGCAAAACAGAAAAGCCCAGCTACATCCTGAAGATTTCTTTTTTCCAGTAAAATTTCTAGAAATAAATATTCTATTGTTCTTACTTCTCCTATTCCTTTTATTCATTTCTCAATTTTTTGCTATTTAGATTCTTACTCTGCCATTCCATTTAATTTGTTATGTCTAAAAACACCAAAAGACATCTTAACTGACAAATCCAAAGAATTCTTCTTAGTCCTTAGTCAAGTTGATGATGCACATTTTTACTGTTATCTTTCCCCTCCTCCTGGACAACTTTTCAACTTGGTTTCTATGAAATTGATTTTGTTCTCCTATCTATCTGCCTATTCCTATGCAATCTCTTATCTCAGATTATCACCCATTTTAGAGCTCAATCTTAGAGCCTCTTTTCTTCTGTATATTTAGAGTATAGACTCTAAATGATTCCATCAACTGCAAAGGGTTTGATTATTATATTTATACAAAGATGATTCCCAAAATCATATGAAGCCCTAAACTTTCCTTTTGAGCTTCAGTCCCACTCATCAATATCTCAAATGCAATCTATCTTTTTCTCCCTCTGCAACCTGCCCATTTTCCAAACTTCCAAATGTCCTGGAGGATGTCTGGTTATGTTGAAGGCACCACAATCTTGTCATGAAAGTTCACAACCTAAGAAGGATTGATTTTTTTCTCCTTATAGAAAGAGGAGAAAGAGATCATATGGAGCACATTAACACAGAGAACTGTTGGAATCCTAGTGTCAACTCAACTTGAAACAAGGTGAAAACTCAAGGGAGATGTCAGAATCCTGGTGTTAACTCAATGGAATTGATACAGTGCTTATTGGTTCACACCTTAGAGCGAATCCTTACAAGGTGATAAGTTGCTAAAACTGATAGACACTAATGCTTGTGTTCACACCTTTAGAGAGTTCATATAAGCAAGAAGTATTTAAGTACTCATTGGAGTTCACACTTTTGGGAGATATCAGGTTTTAGTATGAGATATCCGAATTCACACCTCCCTTAATCCCTCCCTCAAGAGGAGTCAACCTTTGGGAGATCATATATATAGAGGAAGCTCTTAGAGGTTCAAAGAAGTTACTTCAGAACATTGTCAGGAATCGGAGAAGAGCAGTCTGGGAGATTGAGAGCCAGGAGCACTCTGGAGGAAGCCCACAAGCCCTCTCTCCGAGGCAAGAGAGATTCATTGCATCTTCCACCTTGGTACTGGCTGGAGGCTGAAAAAAGCAGAGGCAGAAGCAAAGGACAAAGCTGCAAGAGCTCTTAGAATCTAGCAGAAAGATAGGCCTCTAAGAAAAACTAACAGGGCTATTTTGAAGGAAGCAATAAAAGATCTGAACTTTTAACACCTGGCTGCATTTGGGTGATTATTTACTTTTAACTGAAACTAAGGCAGCCTCCAGAAAACCTCCCCGAGAAACCTGCTCCCAGAGAGAACCATTATATTATTATATTAAAAGAAGAAAAACACCACAAGAACCTTTGGAATGGGTTGGCTTTTGGCTCCTTCTTTGAATTTTTTTTACTGGTTCTGTGTTGGTGACAGGATACATTTGATTCTCCTCAAATGCTGACTTTGCTGAAAGTGAAATGTCACTTGGAAAACAAATCTATATTCTGGATATTGGAGGATCCCAGCAGAAGGGAAGTGAGAGGGGTATCATACTAAAGTCTTCCCATTGAAGGAGAGTAAAATGAACATGAGGTCAAGAAACAGATGAGGACCTCTACCTCCAAAATAAATTTATGAACTAGGACAACATGAGTCTTTATTCCTCTGCAAAAGCTATCAATATTTTGACTTTTTATTCACACTATAATCTGTTTCTGGTCCTTATAACTATTTCACTACTCTTACTTATTCCCCCTTCCTCTACTATCCATTGTCTCCAACAAAATCTCAAAATGGGCACCAAAATGATACTGCTAAAGCACAGATGAAACAATGTTAGTAACCTTTTATCTGTAAAACTCAATGTAATGTCCTTTGTTAGGTATTTAAAATTCTTTACTATTAACTTTACAGGTTGGTTATATATTACTCTCGAATAGGCTTTCTAAAATCCAGCTTTCTACTTCTCCCAGAATATTCCATCTCCTCAGACTATGCCATTGTACATTCCTCTCTCATTTCTGGAATATATTTTTACTCTTTATTTATTTCTTTCAATACTTACTTTCCTTCAAAATACAGCTGAAATAACATCTCTTACAGGAATCCTTTGTCTTTTATAATAAATATTCCTTTTTTAGATTTTTAAAAATATTAACTAGCTAACATTTAATAAAGAGATAAGAGTAGAGGGTGGATAAGTGGCTCAGTTAAACAGGTTTTTTTTTACTCTTTAATCTGGGGATTGTACCATGCTTTAAAATGAATATACTAAACAGCATACTGTGCTTAAAATGTCAGATCATGTGTTTTCAACATAGGTGTTTTCTGCATGATACCCAAACAACTGATCAAAGGAAGGAACAAAACTCACTAAAATTGGTTCTTTGTTGTTTTATAAACTAAAAAAATAATAATTTCTGACCCTTTCCTCCCTAACTTTCCATTGGTTATTATTAATATAATACTATCATGAAGCACAAAATAGCTGATGTATGTTTTTAAAATCCTAAAACAAAAAAAAAAATTAAGATGACATTAAAGAGGCTTAAGTAATGCCATATTGCCGTTACTTGTTATTATTTCAGTTGCCTTACAAGCTTTTATTGATCATATCCTTATTTGTACCTCTGAGATACTCCAGTTTTTCTCAAGATGAAATTCAGGTCCCTCCTTTTTAAATGACTTTTCTCAGTCTGTTTAGCTACCAGTCACTTCATCTTTCATATTATTATTATATATTTTATAAATTCTGTGTACCAAATGTTTACATGTTATATCCTCCATTACAATTTATGCTGCTTGAGAAGGAGGACTATTTAAGGTCACATTTATTTAATATATATTTCCCTCAATTACATGTTAAACATTATAACAGTTCTTTTCTTTTTCAAATTTTGTCTTCCAAATTCTCTCCTCCCCAATTTCCCTCCAACCCACTCCCCAGCTTATGAGTCTGTTAGCAGCCTTATGAGGGGAGGTCTAGCTGCTAGTATCACTATTTTTACACATGAAGAAGAAGGGAATGTTATTTTAAATGATTGATTCAGGGACATATAAATGTGAGGTTTTATATCTGAACTCAGGTTTTCCTTACTCCAAGATCTGTGCTCTATATGCTACACTATATTATGCCCACTGCAAATATATAACTGGTCTTTTGTTCATCAAAATTTCTATAATAAGATTTTGCATTTAGTTAGTGCTTTGTAAATATTATATTTCTCCTCAGAGCAATATGTAAGTCTTAATGTTTCTATTTTGCAACTGGGAAGTTGAAATGAGAAGAGATTATAACTCACCTAGGTCACATGGCTAGTAACTATTTGAGAATAATTTTGAAGTCAGGTCTTCCTGACTCCAGAGTGAGCATTTTTATCCAATAAGCTACCTAGCTATCTCATTATAATATTCTGTATCAGATTAGATCATTTAGATTAGTACCCATTTATATAAAATTCTAATCAATCTAGTGGAAAGTGAAAAAAATATGTCAATTAGGTAATTTACTTGCTAGCATGATGTCATTAAAAAAACTCTTTTATTTATCTGAGTTAGCCTACTAATGTAGCATAAATAATAATTAATAATTAATGTCGATTTACTCGAAACCTGTCAAACAATTATTTGTCAAACAGTATTTGATTCAATGCTTACACAATAGGATATCAGATTATATCCTGTCTATAACTCATAATGGTAAAAATAGAAAAAAGTTTATCATGTATTAAAAGAAAATTAATTGTGGGTCACTGAGTAAGGACAACAAATTTCCTGGGGAAACAATAAAAACTTCTCAATGCTAAGTCATGAAATTTAAAGTTTATTGGATAGAGTTAGGGTAGGAAAAGTGTTGGAGGAAGAGAAAATTCAAATAATTCTTATAATATTTGTTTCTTTCTTCAATCTATAGCTTTAACCTCAGATTTGGATGTATATACAAGAAAAGAGTCATGTAAACAGGGAGTGCAGAAGGAATCTACTTGTGCAAAAGTGTTATGTCTAAAAGGAAATTGGAATCCTCTTTATGAAGGAAAAGATGTTTCTAGAATGAAAGGGGATTTTCTCTGGAATGTATAGATAGCCATTTATCCTCATTTCACTGGAATTACAAATGCATTATACTCTATTGATTCCCTTGCAGACTGCATATTACTGGTGTATTTTCTTCAATTTATCAAACTCCCAGGCCAAGCATTGAATTTATAAATGGATCTCTTTTATCTGTTGTGGTTTTAGAAGAGGTTTCATATTTTGAAGGATGAGAAAAGCTAAATTTATGCTAAGTGAATACTAACTACATAGGGATTTTTAAAATTCTTTCTTTAAAATAATCCACAACTTTAGCAAAGTTGCTGGTTATAAAATAAACCCACATAAGTCATCAGCATTCTTATATATCACTAACAAAATCCAACAGTCAGAGTTACAAAGAGAAATTACAAAGAGAAATTCCATTTAAAGTAACTACTGATAATATAAAATATTTAGGAATCTATCTGCCAAGGGAAAATCAGAAACTTTATGAGCAAAATTACAGACCACTTTTCACACAAATTAAGTCTGATCTAACCAATTGGAAAAATATTAAATGCTTTTGGATAGGGCGAGCAAATATAATAAAGATGACAATATTACCTAAACCTAATCTATTTATTTAGCGCTATACCAATCAGACTCCCAAAAAACTATTTTAATGACCTAGAAAAAATAACAACAAAGTTCATATGGAAAAACAAAAGGTCAAGAATTTCAAGGGAATTAATGAAAAAAAAAATCAAATGATGGTGGCTTAGCTGTACCAGATCTAAAATTATATTATAGAGCAGCAGTTACCAAAACCATTTGGTATTGGCTAAGGAATAGATTAGTTGATCAGTGGAATAGGTTAGGTTCAAGGGACAAAACAGTCAACAACTATAGCAACCTAGTCTTTGACAAACCCAAAGACCCCAGCTTTTGGGATAAGAACTTACTGTTTGATAAAAATTGCTGGGAAAATTGGAAACTAATATGGCAGAAACTAGGCATTGATCCACACTTAACACCGTACACCAAGATAAGGTCAAAATGGCTTCATTACCTAGGCATAAAGAATGAAATTATTAATAAATTAGAGGAACACAGGATAGTTTACCTCTCACACCTGTGGAAGGGGATGGACTTTATGACCAAAGAAGAACTAGACATCATTACTGATCACAAAATAGAAAATTTCAACTATACCAAACTGAAAAGTTTTTGTACAAACAAAACTAATGTAGACAAGATTAGAAGGGAAGCAATAAACTGGGAAAATATTTTTACAGTCAAAGGTTCTGATAAAGGCCTCATTTCCAAAATATATAGAGAATTAATGCTAATTTATAAAAAATCAAGCCATTCTCCAATTGAAAAATGGTCAAAGGATATAAACAGACAATTTTCAGATGAAGAAATTGAAACTATTTCTAGTCATAAGAAAAGATGCTCCAAGCCATTATTAATCAGAGAAATGCAAATTAAGACAACTCTAAGATACCACTACACACCTGTCAGATTGGCTAAGATGACAGGAAAAAATAATGATGATTGTTGGAGGGGATGTGGGAAAACTGGGACACTGATGCATTGTTGGTGGAGTTGTGAACGAATCCAATCATTCTGGAGAGTAGTTTGGAACTATGCTCAAAAAGTTATCAAACTGTGCATACCCTTTGATCCAGCAGTGTTACTACTGGGCTTATATCCCAAAGATATCATAAAGAAGGGAAAGGGACCTGTATGTGCACGAATGTTTGTGGCAGCCCTTTTTTTAATGGCTAGAAACTGGAAACTGAATGGATTCCCATCAGTTGGAGAATGGCTAAATAAATTGTGGTATATGAATATTATGGAATATTATTGTTCTGTAAGAAATGACCAACATGATGATTTCAGAAAGGCCTGGAGAGACTTACCTGAACTGATGCTGAGTGAAATGAGCAGGACCAGATCATTATATACTTCAACAACAATACTATATGATGATCAGTTCTGATGGACCTGGCCATCCTCAGCAATGAGATCAACCAAATCATTTCCAATGGAGCAGTAATGAACTGAACCAGCTATACCCAGAGAAAGAACTCTGGGTGATGACTAAAAACCATTACATTGAATTCCCAATCCCTATATTTATGCTCACCTGCATTTTTGATTTCCTTCACAAGTTAATTGAACAATATTTCAGAGTCTGATTCTTTTTGTACAGCAAAATAACGGTTTGGTCATGTATACTTATTGTGTATCTAATTTATATTTTAATATATTTAACATCTACTGGTCATCCTGCCATCTGGAGGAGTGGGTGGGGGGTAAGAGGTGAAAAATTGGAACAAGAGGTTTGGCAGTTGTTAATGCTGTAAAGTTACCCATACATATAACCTGTAAATAAATGGCTATTAAATAAAAATAAATAAATAAATAAATAAAAATTTAAAAAAATTCTTTGTTTAAAATTATAACTAAAGTGATATCTATATGGTGCCAAAATAACCAGTTACAAATTGAATGCTCATCAAAAAAAGTATTCAGCTCCCAGAGGAATGCACTTGATTAAAGAGGACAAGCTGCCCAGATAATCAGCATCAGTATAATATGTATATAATGCGTATTTTAAAAAGTCTATCCTAACTAAGACTTTAGAAAGTGTTTTGATTCATCAAGAATAAAAGAAGCCAGCTAATATAATTTTTAAAAATGACAATTTCACCTAAATTAATCTACTTATTTAATGTCTTACAAATCAAAGCACCAAAATTATTTTAGCATACAAATAGAAGTAGAAAAAATAATAGCAATATTCATCTGGAAAAACAAAAGGTCAAGTATATCAAGGGAGTTAATGGGGGAAAATGGAAATGAAGATGACTTTACCATACTGAATCTAAAACTATATTATAAAGTGGCAATCATTAAAAACCATTTGGTACTGGATAGGAAATAGAGTGATAGATCAGTGGAATAGGTTAGATACCAAGACAGAATAGTCAATGACTATAGAAATCTAACATTGGATATGTCAAAATACTCCTTCTTCTGGAATAAGAATTCACCATCAGGGAAAAAAGTCCTGGGAAAACTGGAAAACAGTATGTCAGAAATGAGATATATTCTAACATCTCATACCATATACTAAATAGGGTTGAAATGGGTATATGATTTTAGATATTGAGGGTGACAATATGAGCAAATTGGGAGAAAAATGAACAATTTACCTTTCAGATCTTTGGGAAATGGAGGAATTTATGAGCAAACAAGAAATATAAAACATTTGATTACATTAAATTAAAAAGATATTGCACAAACAAAACCAAAGCAACCAAGATTAGAAGAAAATCTGAAAGAAGGGAAACTTTTTTTTTACAGTCAATGTTTCTGATAAAGGTCACATTTCTAAACATGTAAAGGACTGAGTCCAATTTATAAGAATGCAAGTCATTCCATAGGGTTGAAACACGGTCAAAGGATATGAATAGGCAATTTACAGATGAAGAAATTAAACTATCTACAATCATCTCTTGATTCTATTCACTTCACTTGGGATCAGGTTATGCAATTTTTAGGCCCTTCTGAAAACAGTCTGCTCATAATTTCTTATAGAGTAATAACATTCCATTAAATTCATATACTATAACTTATTCAGTCATTCCTCAACTGCTGGTCATGCACTCAATTTTCAGTTTCTTGCCACCTCAAAAAGGGCTGGTACAAATATTTTTTGCATAAGTGGATATATTTCTTTTTTTTATCAAATCTTTGAGATATAGACCTAGTAGAAACACTGATGGATCACAAGTGATTTTTGGGCATAGTTTCAAATTGCTCTCAAGAATAATTGGATCAATTGACAACTTCACCAAGAATGTATTACTATTCCAGTGTTTCAACATCCTCTCCCACATTAATCATTATCTTTTCCTGTTATCTTAGCCAATCTGAGAAGTGTGAAGTGGTACCTCAGGGTTGCCTTAATTTAGATTTGTCCAGTTAATAGTGATTAAGAATATTTTTTTCATGTGACCATACATAACTTTAATTTTTTCATCTGAAAATTGTTTATTCATATCCTTTGACCATTTTTCAATTGGGAAATGGCTTGCATTATAAATTTGAGTCACTTCTCTATATATTTTATAAATGAGGCTTTATCAGTAACACTGCCTATAAACATTTTTTTTCCTCCAGCTTTCTGCTTCCCTTCTAATCTTGACTGTATTGGTTTCGTTTGTATAAAAACTTTTTTTCATTTAACATAATTAAAATTATCCATTTTGCATTCCATAATGCCCTCTCCACATATTTGAGAGACAGAATATCCCTCGTTCTCCCAATTTGCTTAAAATATCACTTTTTATGTCTAACTCACGAATCTATTTTGACCTTACCTTGCTACAGAGCAGTAGGTACTGGTAAATGGCTAATTTCTGCTATACTATTTTCCATTTTTCCCAGCAATTTTTGTCAAAAAATAAGTTCTTATCCCAGAAGCTGAAGATTTTGAGTTTATCAAGATATAGTTTATTATATTCATTGACTATTGTGTCTTTTGAACCTGACCTATTCCTACTGATAAAGATACTATTCTATTTCTTAGTCAGTACTTGATATAAAAATCTTGTATGTATATTCAAGACAAAGAGTAAGAAGATGAGGGAGAATTTTTTATCTTAACTGTTTTCTTGAAAATAGAATTAAAAGAATTCTTGAAACAGCTTTAATAGGTATCCTTTGTGAATTGAATGATGAAACTGTTTCCAAAAATAAGAAGTCATCTGTAGTTATAGACACTTTAAGGTGATTCTAAAATATTCCCATGGTAAATATATATATATATATATATATATATATATATATATATATATACTTCTCTATATATTTGCTGGTTTTGTATTTTTCAGTTCATTGCCAAATACTTGCAAAATATATAAACCTAAAAGTTTATTTAATCACACAGAACTAAATATAAATGACAACTTGTGGGGAAAAGTTTTTTTTTTTCAATATACTAAAGAAAGTGTTTAATAAATAGAGATGTTAGCTCAAAGTTTAAATAATTACTAAAGAGACCTTACAATGTAATAATTAATATTGAATTAATCAAGCATAGGCCTACAATATTTTAAAAATAAAAAGGATGAGAAAATGGGGGCAGAGCCAAGATGGCAGAGTAAAGGACAAAACTTGCTCCATCTCTCCCCCAAACTGCTCCAACTTTTTAAAAATAATGACTCTAAACAAATTTTAGAGGATTAGAACATGCAAAAGAATAGACAAGAACATTTTCCAGGTGAAGGCAACTTAGAAGGAGAAAAGGATTGTGACACAAGGGTAGGGCAGGACACACAGATGCATCCTCCGCCCTAGCCCCAGTCCAGCCTAGCTCACCTCTGAATCAGTACCAATCCTGGAGACTTCATGACCTCTCAATCATCTAATGACTTTATGATAAATCAAGATATAAAAAGCAAACCCCCTACAACAATGAAAAATTAGAAAAAAGTAAACACCAAAGAGCACCTGGAAGGTCAGAAGCAAAAGTTTCTGTGGAACCAGCATGTGATCCCAGCACTCAATCCCCTGGCCCTGGCCTAGCTCTGGCCCAGACCCCAACTTCACCAAAACAGGACCTCTGAATCAGTAGCATTACTAGAGCCTTGTAGACCTCTCAGCCTGGGGACACTAGAGAGGATTGGAAGGTCATTTGAGTGTCTGTGGCAATGGGGTGGGAGTATGTTGTGCAGTCCCAGAACAGTTTAAAGCAATGGGCCTGGGCCAACAAGATTTCACATATACAATGGGGCAAGGACACACCTAACAGCTCCAGGGAAGAAAAAAGTGCTTGTGGATCAGGCCCCTAGAAGGATTTCTGAAAACAGTTGCACAAAATCCATGAAGCCTGGGACAATGCACTCACCACCCTGGAAACAGAGGCCTACTTTAACAAATAGTTTGAAGCTGAGTAATATGCTAGGAAAATGAGCAGAAAATAAACAAACAAACAAAAAGGTTTCTGATCATTAAACGTAATTATGGTGATAAGGAGGATCAAAACATATTCAGAAGATAACAAAATCAAAGCTCCTATATCCAAAGCCTCCAAGAAAAATAAGACTTGGGATCAAGCCACAGAAGAGCTCAAAAGGGACTTTGAAAATTAAATAAGAGATATAAGGGAAAAATTAGGGAAGGAATTAAGAGAGGTGCAAAAGGAAATACAAAAAAAAATGAGGAGAAGAATGCCTTAAAAACCAAAATCTGCCAATAAGGAAAGGAAATACAAAAGCTCACTGAAAAAATAATTCCTTAAAAAATAAAATTGAGCAAATGGAATCTAATGACTTTATGAGAAATCATCATATAAAAATCAAACCCCCTACAACAATGAAAAATTAGCAAAAAGTAAAATATATCATTGGAAAAACAACTGACTTGGAAAATAGATTCAGAAGATAAAATTTTAAAATTACTAGTCTACCTGAAATCATGATCAAAAAAAAAAAAAGAACTTGTACATCATCTTTCAAGAAATTATCCAGGGAGAAACTGTCTTGATATTCTAAAACCTAAGGGTAAAAAAAAATGAAAGAATTCACCAATTACCTCCTGAAAGAGATCCCAAAATAAAAACTCCCAGAAATATTGGTGCCACATTCTGGAGGTCCAAAGTCAAAGAGAAAATACTGCAGACATCCAAAAAGAAACAATTCAAATATAGTAGAGGCACAGTCCAGATTACACAAGATTTAGCAGCTTCTACATTAAAAGACTAGAGACTTGGAATATGATATTCCAGAAAGCAGTGGAGCTAGGTTTGCAACCAAGAATCATCTACCCAGCAAAAGTGAGTATAATCCTTCAGAGGAAAAGGTAGTCATTCAATGAAACATAAAATTTCAATCATTTTTGATGAAAAGTTCAGAGCTGAATAAAAATTTTGATTTTCAAATACAAGACTCTGGAGAAACCTAAGGAGGTAATCAAGAAAGTGATATCATAAGGGACTTAATAAAGTGTAACTGTTTACATTCCTCCATGGGAGGATGATATTTGTAATTCATTAGAATTTTCTCATTATTATGGCAGTTAGATGTATATATAGATCAAGGGCATAGGTTTGAGTTGAATAGTTGAAAAGAAAAGGATAACATCTTTTTCAAATGATGAAATTAAGGGATGAGAGAGGAATGTGCTGAAAAAAGGAAAGGGAAAAGTGGAATGATGCAAATTATCTGTCATATAAAAGAGGCAAGAAAAAGCTTTTACAGTGGAGGGAAAGAGGGGGAGGAAATGGGGAGTGAATGGATCTTAATGTCATCACAATTGACTAAGATAGGAAATAACATGCATACTCAATAAGGATATAGAAATCTATCCTATCCTGCAGGAAAATAGAAGGCAAATGGAGTATGGTAAAGGGAGGGTAGGATGATAATAGAGAGGGGATATTGGGACAGGGTATGGTCAGGAGTAAAACACTTTTGAGTAAGGATAGTGTGAAAGGAGAGAATAAATGAAGGGAATACAATGAGCAATAGTTATTGTAAAAAAAATGAAGTAAGTTTCTTTGATGGAATATTTTTGTTCTCTGGAAAATAATGAGCAGGATGCTCTCAGGAAAAACAAATGAACAAAGTGAAATATACTGCATGCAAAGTAATAGCAATGTAGTAAGATGATCAGCTGCAAATGATTTTGTTATTCTTGATAGTACAATCATCCACATCTATTCTGAAGGACTTATGATGGAATATCCTATCCATAAGCAGAGAAAGAATTGATCTAGTTTGAATATAGATCAAAACATTCTTTATTGCTCTATTGCTTTCTTAATTTTTAACTTAATTTTTCTTGAGAGTTTTTATTTTCTTTAGGATGGGAGATCAATATTTTATTTCATAATTTGACTTTTACAGAAATGTTTTGCATAACCTCACATGTGGTTTCTTAATTGGGGGTGGGAATACAGGAGAGAACCTAGAACTCAAAAATCTAAAAACAAAAATCTTTTTTTAAAGAGTTGTTTTGAATATAACTGGGAAAATATTAAATATTTTTTAAAAAGGATGAAAATGAATATGGTGATGAGTTGTAACAGGCTGAATTGATCTACAACTGAATATTACTGACTACATGAAACTGATTACATAAAATAATTATATTCTTCTAGAAAAATAATGATTCATATTTTTCATTTTAATTTTTTATTTGTTCATTCATTTATCTTTATTTATTAGAAAAAATTACTAAATATTTCATGTACAAGGCATTGAGCTAAATGCTATGAATACAAATATATTCAAACAAAATTATCATGCCTTCAAGAGATTACATTCTAATAGAGGAAGAGAAAATATAAAGGATAGTTAAGGTCAAGGTACAGTATCTCAGAAAGGGAAGATACAATGGTAATTGTAATAATAAGCACTTGAATGGTCTATCAACAATTACAATGTGGATTTTATTATAATTAGAATAAAAATGTAAAATTGTGAGAATGAGAAAAGTGCATACATAATGGAAGGGCATAAAGGATGAAAAGTAATATAATATTCAGATGACTTAAACCAATCAAAAATAGAGAGGCTGCTTATGATCGGTCACTATTAAATTAATTAAAAGAAGTTGCATGATGCATCCAGATTTAGCCTAGACCTGGTGAATGGTCACCATTCAGAATCCAAGGTCCAAAGTTGGGAGCTTGAGTTCCAATTCTCACATAATAGCTGAACTATTGCAGTATGGTGATGGGTCAAAAATGTCTAAAGGCATAAACAAAATAAATACTAGGTAATTTGAACTGGGGAAGGTATTAGCAGTTTTGCAAAAAAGGTTTTGAATATATGGTGACCCTTGAGCTTACTTTGAAAAAAACTAAGGATTCTGAGAGGTTGAGGTAAGGAGAAGTACATTCCAGTAAATAGGGATTAATCAGTCAATAAATTTTTTTTTAAGCAAAAGATAGTCCCTTCCCTCAAAAAGTTTAAAGTCTATTTGAGAGGTCAATATGCAAATAAATGCAGCAAGTTATTTAAAGAATAAATAGGAAATAATTAAAAGAGAGAAAGCATTGGAATTAAGAGGGGTTAGAGAAGGCTGTTTATAGAACTGAGGTTTTAACTGGTACTTAAGGGAGGCCAAGGAGACCTTATAGTTCTAGAAGAGGTGGGAGGAGAGAGGAGTGAAGAAGAGCATTTCAGGCATCAGGGACAGCCAGGAAAAATAAATAAAATCAAAAAATGGAATGTCTTGTTTATGGAATAGCCAGGAGGCAAAGGTTACTAGATAGGAGAGTAATTGTTTGGGAGTGAAATATAAAAAGACTGGAAAGTTAGGAGAGGGTTTTGAAAGGGTTTTAAAGGGTTTTGAAAGTGAAACAAAACATTTTGTATTTACTCCTGGAGATAATATGAAACCCTTGAACTTACTGAGAAATCAAAGTAACATGACCAAACCTACAATTTAGTAAAATCATTTTAGTGGATGAATAAAAAATATACTAAATAAGGGAAAGACTTAAGGTAGGTGACAAATGGGATTCAAGAGAGGAAAACAGTGTAGAGTTGAATTGATTCATCAAAAAGTCAAGATAGGTATAAAAAGGAGAGAGCAGGTAGTGAAGGGGAGGTGACCTGGGAGATAATTTAGGAGCAAAGAGATTATAAATCATGATGAGAATGAAGAGTGATATATTATTAAGATAACTTAAGTGAATAAGAAAAAATAGAGGTTGCTTATGATATGTAGCAATATTAATTGAATTAAAATCAACATGTCTCTAGACTTATGTATAATTTGCTGTCAATATTTTCATACATTGTCTATGGTCTGTGGTAAAGTTAAATAAATTAAATATTGCAGTGTCAAGATTATGTGTAATTTGTTATAAATATTATCATAAATTATTGAATTTATTTTATGTCTTCATAAAACTAGCAACAAAGCATAGTGAATAAAGTACTAAGCTTGGTCTCCTAGAACTTAGGAATAAATCCTGTTTTGACAATTACTACTATCCTGACAAGACCGCCTCCTATCTTTTTACCCTTCTCTTTTTACTATAAGGAGACACTCTCTTTTCCAGTTAACAACAGTTACATTAACACCAGCTGAGAGATACACAAGAAATCCTTTGACTTCTTTTTGATTCAGATGACTGACTCAAAAGGACAAGTCAGAGCTAGATGGTGATCAGTATTCATGGAATTTCCACACTAGGAGTTTCCCACATTGACAAAATCACAGATTATTTGCATATTCCAAAATCTATATAATATTGGTTTTGTTTCTTTGCTTTATATGATGACTAAAAAGTAAAATGTATTGTGGAAACTAAATGGGTTTGTGTTATTTTCAAGACATCATATATATTCTGCTACTAAGATCCTTATAAAATATCCATCACAGAGGAACACCAAAGCAACAAATTCTTTGACTTAATTACCAAATGCCTAAAAGGAAAAAAGATAAAAAAACAAATTTTTGTTTAGAAATAAAAGATTTAAATGGAAAGGGAGAACCATCAATGAGGAAATGATCAATAGTCTGTAAACATCTGTATAATTAAATAGCATTTGTAAGAAAAGTATGAGTATCAGAACATAAATTATTTGATAGTAGATATCACAAATATTTAATAAGAAAAAGAGTGTTATGGTAGTGAAAATGGCTAATCTTAAAAGCAATCACCTCATGTTCTTATCTAGAAAAAGTAAGAGGGAAAAGGAAGAGTAAACACTTTAAAAAAGAAAAAAAATCTACATCTCATTAACTCACTTAAGAAACTTATATGCTGATATTTCACCTATGTTACAAAATCTCTATTTTCCATCCCCTCCCCCCCAAAAAATAGAGCAAGGAGAGAAGGAGGGAAATGGTAACTACTTGAAAAATAACTACAGTGCATTTCAACTATTCTTGTTATCAAGATTAGGAATGTCATTATATATTAAAATGAATAAAAACTTGGATATTTTTGCAAAGATCAAGATATGAATTGTCTCCATTGCCCTGTGGTGGTGTCAATATCTGTGTGTATAAGAACAACTGCAACACAAATGAATAGAGTAAAGAAAATGGATATTTTGTGTTTTACTGATGAGACTAAGAGTACAAATAATCATTGATAGGAGCAGCTAGGTGGCACAGTGGATAGAATACCACCCCTGAGGTCAGGAGAACCTAAGTTCAAATCTGATCTCAGACTCTTAACACTTTTTAGCTGTGTGACCCTGGGCAAGTCATTTAACCCCAATTGTCTCAGCAAACAAACAAACAAATAAATAAGCATTGATATAGGGAAAAAATGAACAATGACAACTTTGGATGTTAATAAATTTGCCATCCATAACAAAGAAAATGTGTTATAAATCAAAGAAAAATAAGGCCCCTAAAGTTGCATATAGGAAAGATAATTGAACAATTCTAACATGTTTAAGGATTATAGATAGATGCATATATATTTATATATGCATATATTCTATATTAAATATTTATTTGCATATTTTCATATTGTATATGTCTTTATTATACATATATGTATATATAATATATAAGATGATTCCAAAAATAAGTGATGTAGAGAACAACAGATATTGGGGCCCTCTGAGAAAAGGGTGTTAACTCAATGTGATTGATGTGATGATGGTTCTCTAGTTCACATATATTCAGTACTTAGTATGGTGATATAATAGTTCTCTAGTTCACACATACTTAGTGTGCTGTAATGATAAGGGCTGAGAGGATTTGGAATAGAGACATTCCATCTTTGACTATCCTCTTGTCTCCTGCCTATTTCACTCCTCCACTAAGACCAAGGCTGCTCCTCAGATCCTCCAGAGAGCTAGTCTGGGCATTACATTTTGGCGTTCAAACGTGGGACATTGAAAGAAGCACACTACATTTTGAGGCTCTGGATGTAAGGACCTACATTCAGCAGTTCGACTGATGCAATAATAAACTCAGTGGAGAAGGACCTGTGCCCCGGAAATAGGGTGAGTACAAAAATAGACAAGCAGGAAACTTTGGTAAAGGCTAAACTTTCATTTTTAGTCACTTTCATTTTTTTCTCAGCTGAAATGGGGCAAATACTAAGAAAAGAGCCTCCCCTACCCCAAGGGGAGTGTGTAGAATGCATAGTTAGGTTAATAAAGAAGGAAGGTTAGTTGGTAACTTAGAAGCAGATCACTGGCCCCTTAAATATATTAGAGTGCATATCTCCTTGGCTCTCTAAGAAAGAAAAGTTAGAGCCAAATATGTGGGAACTAGTGGGAAAGCAACTATTGAATATTCCAAGGATAATGGTCCTGATTCAATTCCTGAGGAAACATTCTATATATACAACATAGTACAATTGGCTTTAAGGAATCCCACAAGTTTTAAAATAAGGAAAAATTTTAAGGTAGAAAGCCAGACAAAGAAGTGTTAGGAGAAAGAGCAGGAGAGGAAATGGTATTGCCAAAGCTGTTGAAAGACATGGAGAGTTGAACAAGAAAGGAGTTAAGTACAATGCTGATGAACTTAAGGGGTGTGGTGCTTCTCACTTTCACAGCTCAGTTACACCACAGCAGACACCCTTAGAGCATTCCCCATGTCCTGACCCTCTTCCCTCAATTTTGCCTTTGTGGGTAGAAGGAGGAGGAGGACTGGGAGAGGCAGTGACACCATCAGTATCATCCATGCAGCAGCTTTGTTCACCTCCTATAACAGGATTACAAAGGGCACTAATTAAAATTAAAGAGGAGGGAGAGGATATGTCTGATTTGAGAATAGAAGGATACTCTGTGATTGAAGAGTTTGACTCCAGGTCAAGGAAGAAGAAGATACACTCTTTAAAATCTGGAAATAATCAAAGATCTTAAAAAGGCTTGTACTCTTTATGGGTCTACATCATCTTATGTTAAGATGTTGTTAGAGAATTTAGCTTATGAAATTTTAACTCCTAGTGATTGGAAAGCTATAGCAAGGACATGTTTGGAACCTAGACAAAACTTGTTGTGGCTTTCTGAGTATATTGAATTCTATAAAAAGAAGCCCAACAAAATAGTCAACCTGTAGTTAATATACCAGTCACCTCTGACCAAATAACAGGTGTAGGTCCTTATGCAGACATTTTAGTGCAGATTAATTACCCTATAGCAGCATATGAGGAAATTGTTTCTGCTGCTATCAAAGTGGGGGACTTCCTCCCAAGGAGACAAGATAGAGGGGAAGCTTTCACCAAAATAGAGCAAGGTCCAAATGAGCCCTTTGCTGATTTTGTGGGATGTCCACAAACAGCTGTTATATGAACTATTGGTGAAAATGCAGCAACAGAAATTATGTTAAGAAAACTTGCTAAAGAAAATGCTAATGAGGTTTGTAGAAGAATTATACTGGGACTACACAAGGATGTTCCTTTAGAGGAGATCATAAAACACTGTGCCACAGTAGGCATAAATATCTTTTATACCCAGGTTGTGAAGCAGAACATGGGAAGACAGGAAGCTTTTTGGGAAGGGACTTACAAAGAGACTAACCAATGCTTTCAATGTGGTAAAGTAAGGCATCTGAAAGCTCAATGTTGGCATAAGGATAGAGTGAAAAAAAAAGGTGGGAGAACAAGACCCAAAACCCTATATCCAAAATGCAACAAAGGCTTGCATTGGGCATCAGAATGTAGAATGACTCAGAGAAATAGGAAGCAGGGCCCAGCTTTAGGGCCCCAGGCAAAAACACTTGGGCTATGATGGCAGCCAATGTTATACCCAGAGAGTCTCTAGAAGTTCAGAACTTCAACATGATCAATCAGCCGAGAAGCAACCTGCTGGGAGAAAGGGATTACAATAGAGGAGAATAGAGTTCTGCAGCTGGGAATACTGAGATATCCCCTGGAAAGGAGAAATCTGAACCTGGCCAGTCTATAGATCCCTTGCCTTCAGGAACAGTAGACTTGACCATTTCATCTCCTGAGAGTAGTTAGAAAACTAGTATCCATCCATACACTGATGTGGGAAACTGGGGAATGTATAGCTAACATCCCAATCACTACTACAGATAGACAATGTGTGATCCACCACCCAGGAGAAGTAGTAGCATCAGGCCTCCTGATACACACTCCTGAAATTCAATTTGGTGATATTTACCTAGGATTTGACAGCAACAGAATCCAGAAATATTCTAGACTGCAGCAGTTACAGCCGACAGTCCTATGCTCACTATCTATATAAATGGTATACCATTAGAAGGATTGGTAGACACAAACCAAATTGTAGAGTCCTTAGAGGTGCCAGCTGGCCCAGTAATTGGCCAAAGATTAAGGCAGACACCTATGTCTGCCTTATGTCAATATATGATCAATAGCAAGAAAAATTAGTTCTATTCCTCTTAGATGGATATTTGAAAGTGAAATAGGACTTTTTACCCCTTTTGTAGTTGAAAAAATCCACATCAATCCATGGGGAAGAGACATTTTACATCAGTTAGGATTATTAATGGGTACTTCAGCATTTTAGGCAGGGCTGCTGTTGAAGGCCTGCCAACACTCTCACCTTTTTTCCATTCAATGGAAAACTGATTCACCGGTATGGGTAGAACAGTGGCTCTTAGCTAGCAATAAAATTCAGGCCTTATTAGATATAGTACAGGAGCAACTTGGCCAAGGATACTTACAACTTTCTCCATGTCCTTGGAATTCCCCTTTATTTGTTGTAAAAAAGAAATCTGGAAAACTGAAAATTAAGAAAAGTAAATGAACAGTTGGAGACTATGGGAACTCTTCAACCTGATCTTCCATCTCCTACTCAGTTGCCTAAAGAATGGCTTCTTTGGGTTATAGACATTAAGGATTGTTTATATTCTATCCCTCTAGATAAGAAAGATATGCAAAGATTTGCCTTTTCAGTACCCAGTGTTAATTTAACTGAGCCTTATAAAAGATATGAATTTGCCACAGGGAATGAAAAAATAGTCGTACAATTTGTCAAATGCGTGTTGCTGCTGCTCTTACTCCAGTAAGAAAAGCATTTCCAAAAGTTATGTTGTTACATTACATGGATGATATATTGGGATGTGCACCTGAGGAGCAAATGTTAGAAGCATGTCTACAAAAGACCATAGAAACACTAAGAAACTACAAATTGAATATAGATCCAGAAAAAATTCAAAGACACATTCCTTTTCAATATTTATGATACAAAGTATATCCTAAGTATAAGCCTGCAGTACAAAAGTTTTCAGTACAAAATTTTTCTTCAAGAAGAGAGAAGTTGAACACCTTAAATGACTCTTAGAAATTGATAGGAGATATCCAATGGATGCATCCAGTGTTAGGCTTGACTACCTATCATTTACAACCATTATATGACATTTTAAGGGGAAACACTGCTTTAAACTCATCACACCAGCTAACAAAAGAAGCTCAAGAGACTTTGAGAGAAGTTGAATTGACTTTATCCAATGTAGTTGAAAGAGTTATTCAAAAACCCTTGGAAATATCAGTTTTTTTTCTGCAAAAGAGGTACACACAGCTGTCCTTCATCAAGGAAACCGTGTGATTGAGTGGGTGAAACTCCCAGCACAATCAGACCAAAGCCTTACTCCTTACCCAATGCTTGTGGTTTTAATTTTATTAAAGGACATTAAGTGAGTAGTACAATTATTTGGGATAAGAGCTGACTAGATATACACCTTTTATTTTTTTGTTATACCTTTTTACTTACAAGATATATGCATGGGTGTGACAATCACACTAGCACCCAGGATACCTTAGAATCAGCTGGAGTCAGGATAAGCAAAAGTCCTTAATCTTTATTCTTGGTCTTTAGGGGTAGAAGTAAAAGGGATGGAAGTAGGATCTCCACAATCTCCTTCTTCCTTGTCCACTGCCAAAGTGACTCTGGCTAGTCTTACTCCAACCTCCTAGTCCCTCCTACAATCTTCTGTATACACCAATCATCGAGACAGCACAGGATAGTGGGCCATTTTCCAAGCATTTGCCCATAGAGTATTGTACAATCGATAGTTTCCTCAAGTGCTTGGCTGTCCTGACATCAGTGCATCAACTCAAGAGTTTCAGCCCTCTATACATGGGTAATTTTTCAGCATTGACAATTGCAAAACATTTTGTTCCAATTTTTCCCCTCTTTCCGCCCACTTCCTCTCTCAGATGGCAGGTAGACCAATACATGTTAAATATGTTAAAGGATATACACCTTTTATACCAATGCACAAATTAATGTATGCTGTGAAAACATCCCAGAGTGGCAAATTTTATTGGCCATGGCTCTAAATTTTACACATGGGTCTCCATTAAAGATAACCCGACTATTACATAATTGGCAATGGATTCTTGAAGAAAAGGTTTCTAAAGTTACTTTAAAGAACCAACTATCTTTACAGATACATCCAAATATAACATTTGTGCTGTATACTCTTGTGACTTAACCATAAAGAGAGTAGTCAGAACTCCTTTTCAGTCCTCTCAGCAGAATTGTGTGCAATCATTCTAGCTCTTATTTATTATCCAGGAGATATAAATATAATATCTGATTCAGCCTATTCAGTAAGTATGGTACAAAGAATTGCCACAGCCCAAATAAAATTTGCAGCATCTAATATATATCAGCTCTTTAAGGAACTTTAAGAGCAAGTAAGAAAGCATCCAGGTAAGATTTATATCTTGCATGTCCACACTTATAGTGGACTTCCTGTTCCTAATTTTTATGCACATTCAAGCACAGATAGCCTTCTAACCATGTTAGCCAATACTCCTTTATTTCAGGTAGCTCAAGAATCTCATTCTAAATATCATCTAAAGGCTGCCTGAGCTTTATGTTTATAATTTGGGATAACAAAAGAAGAAGCTAGGAGCATAGTAAAAGCCTATATAGCTTGTCTTCCTTTCCATGCTTCTATGCTCCCTCCAGGGAAGAACCCTCATGGTTTGAGACCCAATGAAATTTGGCAAATGGATGTGACCCCTTATAAATCTTTTGGTCATCTGTCTTTTATCCATGCTGTGGTAGACACCTTCTCAGGATTTACTTTTGCAATACCAGCAGCAAAAAAGACATCCCGAATGATCACTGAATTCCTCATACAAGCTTTTGCAATCATGGATGTGTCAGAAGCAATAAAAATAGATAATGGATCTGCATATACTTCTAAACATTTTACACACTTTTGTGTACAGTATAAGATTTTACACACTATTGACATACCCTTTAATCCTCAAGGACAAGCAATAGTAGAGAGTAGAAACAGAGACATTAAGACATTCCTCCAAAAACAAAAGAAAGTGGGAGCTATAGGTAACCCTAGAGAACTTTTAAATTTAGCTCTTTACACTATTATTATTATTATTTTTTTACCAAGATGCACTGGCTCTGGCAGACAGGTTTTATAACCCACCAGAAGAGCAATATCCAGTGCGAGCATCTCCACTCTCTTTAGATAATCACCAGGTAATGTGGAAAAATCCAGAAAGTGGTGAATGAAAGGGACCAGATAGGTTAACTGCTTGGGGGAGAGGGTTTGCTTGTATCTCTACAGATGGAGAAGGAATCCAGATGATGCCAACGAGCCATATTCACTTTGTCCATAGGAGAGAGACAGAGCAGATTGTTGAAATGAAGGAGAAGACCCAAGAAACATTGGGTGGTTCCATCTCTGACTACGTGTGCCATTGAAAAACCATGACCGTAAATATCAATAATTATTATTGAGACTGATGCAGGACTTTAAAATCTGCAGGAATCATTGGATTCCCTGAGATATGATGAGATTATTGCAGGACTTCAAAAGTTGCAGGAATCATTAGATTCTCTGACACATGAAGTAATGTACAATAGATTGGTTTGGGACTATCTCTTGGCTGCTAAAGGAGGTGTACATATGATTGTTATTTATATACCCTCCTTCTAGGACTTATAAACATGTATAATTCCTCATGTTGTTGTTACATCACTACTAGCCTGTGTTATATTACTATGTGCTTGTGTAATACCTCCCATACTGATGGATTTATGTATACCTGTTTCAAGTAAGACCCTTCAGCCCAGAAGGCTAACAATATCTGGTTTGACTTCCCATTTCCCTTTGCTGCCCACTTCCCTTCCTGAGAAGTCAGGGAGAGAGTGACCACCTGTGTTCTAAAACAAAAGAAAATTGGAGATGTAAAGGACTGCAGATAGTGGGGAAGTCTGAGAAAAGTATACTTGAAGCAAAGATACTTACAGCAGGGTGTTAACTCAGTGTGATTAATGATATAATGGTTCCCTAGTTCACATATATTTAGTACTAATTATATTTAGTACAGTATAATGGTTCTCTAGCTCACACATACATAGTGTGCTATAATGATGTAACCATACAGAGGTACTTAAGGGCTGAGAGGACTGGAAATGAAACATTTCATATCTGACCATCCTCCTGGTGGCTCTCCTACCCACTTCACTTCTCCACTAAGACCAAGCTGATCCTGAGATCCTCCAGAGAGCTAGTCCAGACATTACTGAGAATTATAATTTCAGGCAAAATTAATTTCATATTAGAAACCATTATGTATGATAAGCCAGATAATTATAAGAAATCATTGATTACAAAATTAAATATGCATGCACTTAATTGCATAGAATCTCAGTTTTAATGAGATAAATGATATTTTTTCTAAAACAATTACAACAGTAAAAACATTAGTAATAGAAGACTCAAAATGGCACTTTTGATATATTAAAGAGAAAGAAAAAATAAGATGGAAGATGTATTTAAAAGTAAATGAAATGAATGTTAGAAAAATAGATTTGCTATGTATATGAAGAAAATAAATTTATTACATAAGTCATTTAGTTTCACCAGATTTACAAAACCTGTGCAGAAAATTGAAGTATTATACAGAAAAAGCTATAATTAGACTATTAATCAATAAGACAAATGTGATCAAATGATAAATATATAAATGGTGATTAAAATAACAAATTATGGAAACAAAGTAAACATCAAAATAAAAACAACAATGTTAATAAAATAAATATACTAAATTTATGAGGCAGTTAACAGTTTTATATGCATATTTATTTCATTAAAAACTTATATTAATTGAAGAGGAAACAGAGATTGAATAGTTTAATCTTTTTTTCAAATTAACTTTAAAATCAACTAAAGTAGATATAAAAAGAGGGAGGAAAGGAAGAGAGGGGTGTAGGGAGAGATGGAGGGAGAGAGGGAAAAGGGAGGAAGGAAAGAAAAAATAGGAGATAAAGAAAGAAAACAGTTCATGTCCTCCAGGAGTTCCAGTAATAAGGAAGAAAATAGGCAAATTATTAGATACATTTAAAATACACAGAAGATATGGTAAGAATTTTTGAGGGAAAAGAATTAGTAGCCAGGGGGACAGGAAAAACTAAATTAAACAAAAACAAACAAACAAACAAACAAACCAGTAGAAAAACAAATTTCCAAAATAAAAATTTAGAGAGGTATGCACAGTGAGTAGTGAAAAATATAGCAAAATATATTAGTGTAGAGAGACTGAGATTTTCATTGTCTAAAAATCTGTACCAAAATAATTAGACTTGGCTCTGGATGGTATGTAAAAAAAGCAAAAATAGAAAAAGTCAGTAAGAAATTTTGCTCCTCAGCTTATTTTCTGAAATCTATCTAATTCATTTACACCTGAGTGAAGAGAAGCCTGTGCACCAAATTTTGTATAGTTTTCTCTCCTGCAGAAAGCTTTGTTATCCACTTAGATGGAAGATTCAGAAAGTAAAGACGTAGTTAGTTTTGCTAGCCTCTGCTTAGCTGGATGTGGTGCTGAATTAAAGAAATGCTAGTCTTTTGACAATGAAAAGTTCTTGCCACTTTATCTTAGTAGACTGAAGCTTTCTGAGATGCCTAGTCTTGAGCAAAAAAAAAAAAAAAAAAAAAAAAAAAAAGTAGAATTTACATTATAGTATCAAGAAGTAATATTCATCAGAGACTAAGAAAGCATATATTGATATATATGCTTACCTACAGAGGTCAACTTAAATCAATTCAAAAGTCTTTAGTAAGCCAATGGTTCCCATTTAGTTGTCTGTAAATCCCTTTAGGGTAATAATCATACTTCTTCAAAATCATTTCATTTGTCCTTGTGTGTAAATAGTACCTAAGGCTGGTCCCTCTGATCACGCATCAAGTCTAGTCACACACACACACACACACACACACACACACATACATATATAATCTTTAAGAAAATCTTATGTAATTAAGAGGTTAGAGATATTGGAATTTACGTATAGTTAACCAGATATAGTTGAAACTAAATGATTGTGTGGAGAATAGCTATATCATATAGAATACAACAATAACATTTTAATTAATTGGACTGTGGGCTCCTTGAAAACAAGAACTATTTTTTTCTCTTTCTTTAGAACTCCAGTATTTAGAATGGGGTCTGGTACATAATATATGCTTAATAAATACTTGTTGATTAAGAATTAACCCTATCCCCAGCTTATTATAAGACAAGCATGGAGAAGTTGATTAGACAGTTAGAAAATGATGTGAAATATAAAATGCCTGTTAAGGAGTTTCACGAACTGCTTTGTGTTCTGAAGTTTAAATCTAAACTTCCCAGGAGACCATTATAGTAGTTAGAAGTTAATGAATCCTGAATTAATTCTGACTGTGTGCCTTATGTGTTTTGTTTGTGTTAAGCATTTATTTTGTGTGTAGAAAATAAATAGCTGTACCATACCTGATTTATATTATACATTAAATATTTTTTTACTCTTCCCTTTGGGATTATTCTAATCACGGGCAAAAACTAAGCTTTAACTATTGCCCACTTCCATTCTTCTACCACCAGAAGTGTGTTAGTATAGATATTTTAAAAAACCAAAATATAAAGAGAAAAAGAAGCCTTTTAGATGACTAAATTCAATCAGGACTGAACCCACTCTGTCTGCTTAGGCCCAAATCTACTGAGTAGAGAGAAAGTACCTCAATTACCTAGGCATGAGAAGTTGCAATAATTAGGTAAATGCCACATTATAGAAAATAATTTTTGAATTTTGTTACATATAATTTCTAAAGTGTCTTTAACAAAGAAGGATTTTTTATTATAGCTTTTTATTGACAGAACATATGCATGGGTAATTTTTCAGCATTGACCGTTGTAAACTTTTCCCTTCCTTCCCTCCACCTCCTCCCCAGATGGCAGGCAGTCTCATATATGTTAAACATGTTAAAGTATATTTTAAATACAATCAATGTATACATATTTATACAGTTCTCTTGTTGCACAAGAAAAATCATATTTAGAAAGGTAAAAATAATCTGGGAAGGAAAAGAAAAATGCAAATAGTCCACACTTGTTTCCCAGCGTTCTTTCATTGGGTATAGCTGGTTCTGTTCATCACTGATCAATTGGAACTGAATTGGATCCTCTCATTGTCGAAGATAACCACTTCCATCAGAATTTATCCTCCTATAGTGTTGATGTTGAAGTGTATAATGATTTCTTGGTTCTGCTCATTTCACTTAACATCAGTTCATGTAAGTCTCTCCAGGCCTCTCTGTATTCATTCTGCTGGTCATTTCTTACAGAACAATAATATTCCATAACATTCATATGCCACAATTTATTCAGCCATTCTCCAATTGATGGGCATCCATCCAATTTCCAGTTTCTAGCCACTACAAATAGGGCTACCACAAACATTTTTGCACATGCAAGTCCCTCTCCCTTCTTTAATATCTCACAAAAAAGGCTTTTAACATTCTCAATAACATTTCAAATTAAAATTAACTTTAATGTATTTAACTTCATTTAATCCTCTGTGGAATGATTTTAAAAATGCATTGCTCATGAGATAATTCTGCCACTATCATATTGGATTAGCTAAGTGGCATAGTGGACTGTATACCAGTCCTGGAGTCAAGAAAGCCTGGAGTCAAGAAAGACTTGAATTCATAACTGGTCTTAGTCACTAGTTGAATGACTCTGAACAGGTCCCTTAATCCCTATTTACCTTAGTTTCCTCATTTCTAAAATAGAGATGATAGTAATAAAACCCACCTTCCAGCATTGTTGTGAAAATAAATGAGATAATAGCAATAAAGTGACTTAATATAGTGCTTAGCATATAGTACGTGCTACATAAATGTTTTTTTGTTAAGGATCATGTCTAGGTGAAAGGGCAGGCCAATTCTCTGAGAGCCTCCATAGCTATGATTCATAAACTTGAAGGAGTTGCAAAGCAGCCTTCTCAGATGTTCCTTATGGATTGGGAATGAAATAAATAAGAGACAAGAAGGAAAAGAAGAGAGGTCAGAGAACGCAACTGCCTCTCAGTCTCTTTGTCATCCTCCATCCTCCATCATCATCTTCTCACATGAAGAGATCCATTCTTCAGGTCTGAGTCAGAGCTTCAGTAGCCACTGGAAGGTGGCTCCCCTATCACAACTCTACTTTATTATTATACATCAATAATATTTTATCATTTTCTAGAATAATTAATTCATTGGCACATATTATGAAAATCTTTTGAATCAGAAATGATGAAATCATGGAAAATGGTTAATCTTTATAACTTTCATTGTTCCTAAAGTTTTTGAGAGGGCTTATAAATGGAAGTTTTGTTAGTAGTAGAGACATGCTTAGAGAGACATAGATGACATGGTCATTTTATCCTCCAATTCCATCTCTAATGAACATAGTTCTAAGTTAGCTCTATCAAGGGATTATTTTCCTTGTCAAAGAAAATATCCAAATTTTGAATTTTATTCCTATTGTAGTTCATATGTATGTAGTTTATTAGAGCTCATCCAGCACATTATACATTGATAAAATGCCTGTTAACATTGACTTATGGTGACATGAGGTCAGTGACTTTAACAAGAAAACAAAACAAACAAAATAAAACACAACAAAAAGACATTTTAACCATTCAAAAAAAGATAATTTCAACCCAAAATTAACTTAAGGAGTTCCAGGTCCTAAGCCTTAAAAAACTTATAAGCAGTACTATTGAAAATAATCTCAAAATAATTGAACATATAGTGAAGAGAGAGATAACTATAATGGTGTGATAATCCGTCTTTGTGATTTTTTCCCCTTCTTCTCTTTCCCTATTTTCTTCATGACTAGCTTCAGATATGATGATTTGACATTAGCCTATAGTGAATCAAGTCTTTAAATGCTGACTACAAATCCAATTTCCAACCCAAACTTATACACTGCAAATCTGATTTATGCTTATCAGCCAAAGAAATACATAAAATGAATATTTTTGCTCTGTTTATGCAGTAAAAATTTGATGTGGCCCTGTTTTAATTCTATTTGGCAGTAAATAAGTTTTAAATACATTAAAACACTTTTAAACAAACAATTGCAAAAAGGCTGGACATTTTATAAGCACTAAGTTATAGCACTACTACCCATATAACTGCAGTTAAGAGCCCAAGAGCCTTAACATTAAAAATCCCATTTTCAGAGCTTTATAACAGCTGTAAAAAGTTCTATCACAACCAAAACTTAAGATATAAGGCCTCAGACTGAGGAGAAGTTCTTTTGATTTGGAATGTTATTTTGTTCACTGAAATAACCAAAAAAAGTATTTCATTCTTTTGATATAGCTTTCAACACCAAAGATATTTCACCCAGCACATTCAAGTGAATTCCTGTGCAAAGTTATTCAAAGCAATTAAGTATATCTGTAAATGATACAGTTTACTCCACACTTCGAGAGTTTGTGACAATTAATAGAAAAAATGAATTTCTTTTAAAAAGCCTGGTGCCAACATAATTCTTCATATTTCCCCTGAGTTATTTTGGGGATTTTCTTATTGTTGTCATTATTGTTGTTGTTTTAATTCTGCTATTTCATATTGAGACTCATGATTCTTCAGACTCAATGGTAACCCTGAAGGTCAATATGTTGAACTTAAAAAAATATATATGTTGGCTGATTAAAAAAAAAAACTGAAGGGCTAGAGCAGAAATATTATAAAATAGCTGTTCTCCAAGTGTGGTCAGGGGACTTCAAATGCACATAAGAAGTCTTTGAAGTAAAAATTATTAAGCATTTAAATTTAATATGATAAATTTTAGTGGATACAAGCCACATAAACACAATCTCTCAGTGAAGCAGTGGGATGGTGGAGCTCAATTTTTAAGAGTGTAAAGAGGTCCTGAGAACTAAAAAGTTTGAGAAACTTTGCCATTAAACTTGGGCAGCACTCAAACTTTTATAGGTGTAAGAGTGGACAAGAAAGATGTTTTGGAGAGAATTGTCTATCACTCCTAAAATTTGTTTGTTTTTTTGTTTTGTTTTTCTGATGAGATTATGACAACTAAGACTTACTTTCAGAAGCAGGATTATGAGTTAAACACAAAAACCGAGTCATGAGCAGAGTAGAGCAATTAAACACAAAAACTGAGTCATGAGCAGAGTAGAGCAATTGGCAGAACAAATTAGATCAAGCAGGAATCAGAGACTGAATCTAGATTGCCATGGCTGACTTTGAGCATGGGCAGTTAGGCAGTGCTGTGGAGTCAAGAAGGTGGTTCAAATCCTGCCTTAGATATTTACTAGGAGAAACTGAAAAAAATCTCTTCTCCTCTTTACTTCAGCTTCTTCATCCTTAAAATGAACTGTTTGCTATAGTTTACAAATATGTTTTAGCTAGTGCATGACATAAATATTGGTATAGAATTTGGTTCTTCAAAAACAACTATAAATGGAAAATATGGGATAAAACAAAGCAGAGAGCATTCAGTTTTGTTACAAGATCGTATCATTGAGATATAGTGAGGACTTTAATGCTGTATGATATTAAAAGGAGAGAGACATTCAACAACTTTGTTAGAAGATGCTTGCCAGAAATTCCAACATTGTCATTATAGGAATAAAAGTGATATAGAATCTAGAAGATAAGTTTTTAAAAGGTGGACCTTTTGCTGAGAATATGGATTTATCTTTATGGAGCATCTGCTGATTCTGCTCCTACTGTAAAAGAGACAGAATCCTTGAAAATTATTTATTCTAATTTTCCCTGAAAATTAAGGACTTTCTGCTTCTTATGCTTATCATGGATTTTATTTTCTATCATTAAAAAATGAAACACTTCAGGAGATGTGGATAGGAGTGAAATTAAGTGTCCATACTCTTGGAAACAATTCTGAACCCTAAATAAGGACGCAGTAAGTGAACAACTTCAGGATGAGTGAAGCAGTTTCATTTTTTTTTTTTTGCAAGAAGCAGGTATGAAAACTCAAAATGAGCTCACACACTTTATAGGAATCAAAATATAGCTCTTTATTCTTTATCCCAACCAAGAAGTCCCTCTCTCATTATTTCCTGATCATCCTATAGCATATACACCTTAATATATCTCACCTCCTCTTACATACACTGTATGACCATTAAAATGAACCTTAACTCATCCTGGGGAGGACAGATTAAAAACAATGAAGCAATTAAGCATGTGCATTGTAGCTTAGCTATAACGATTGTCCTCCTTTCAACTTTTTTATTACAAAAATAGTGCTGTCCAGTTTTATCTAGTTTCAACTGGTTTCAAGAGTTCCCCAGCTTCCCTCCTCTAAACAACTTGAGTTCTAGACTTTCAGTTTCCCTCTACTATGGAAATATAACTGTTTATGTTTCTCACAAAATTCGTTTAGATAGACTTAATAAAACTGAAAATCTACCCCCCACCCCCAAAAAAGTTTATAAAGACTTGAACATGACTGAAATAACAGAAATGAACTTACTTGTGGAAAAGACAGCTACAATGATGTTGGTCATTTGAGTAAATGCAATGTTATATAAAGGATGATATACATATTTAGGTGACTGTGGAATATGTATCTGACTTATCTATGGATAAGGGAAGAGTTTATTATAAAAAAGAGATAGTAAGTATTGCAGGAAATAAAAATGGTAATATTATTTACATGAAACTAAAAGTAGTTGTACAAACAAAATTAGCATAAACCAAATTAGAAGGAAAAGTGAATTGGGGAAATTTTTTTTAGCAAGTTTCTTTAATAAAGGCCTTATTTCTCAAATATATAGTGAACTGAGCCAAATTTATAAAAACAAGTAACTATTCAGTTAAAAAATGATCAAAGGATATCAACAGATTATTTGCAGTAGAAGAAATAAAAGTTTTCAACTGTCACTTGAAAAAAACACTTAAGAGAAATTAGAGAAATGCAAAAAACAAACAAAGCAAAACACTGAGATACTATCTCACATCTATGAGAACATGAGAGAAAAAGAATATGACAAATGCTAGAAGAGGTGTGGAAAAATGTGACACTAAAACACTCTGCATGGAGTTATAAACTAATCCAACCTTCTAGAAAACAGTTTGAAACTATATCCAAAGGGCCAACAATACCATTACTAAGTCTGTATCCAAAGAGATAGAAGAAAAGGAACATGATCTATTTACAAACAAAATATTCATAGCAGTTCATTTTATGATGACAAAAAAATTGGAAATTGAGGATATATACCTCAATTAAGAAAGAAATCACTGAACAAGTTGTGGTTTATTATAGTGATGGGATACTATTGTGCTAAAAGAAATAACATGATGATATTAAAAAACCATAGTTAGACATGTGAATTCATAAAAAGTGAATAGATCCAGAAGAGCACAATACACAGTAAAAAACAAATAAATAAACAAAAAAATCAATATTGTGAGGATGTTAGATTATGAAAGACTTGGTTACGCTGATTAAGACAATGACAGAAGAAAACTCCAAAAGACCCAAGATGAAAAAATGCTACTCACCTTTGAAGAGAAAAATAGCAAACTTTTCTGAATGCAGATTGAAGCATACATTTTTAAACTTTGCTTTTATTCTTTTATTTTATTTATGGGTTGTTGTTTTTTTCTCAACAAGGCTAATATGGAAATGTCTTACATGACTTTATAGGTATAATGAAAACCAAGGAAGGACAAGAAAGAAAAAATAATTTTTGAAAAATAAAATTTTGAAGTTTGAAAAAAAGATTGTTAAAAATTATTTACATTCAATATGAAAATATTTAGTGAATTATGTATTTTAAAGCATTCATCAAAAACTGTGATTGCTAAAGTACCAAAATTGTTCATTTGTTTTTAGAAATATTCATTTTGTCTCTGTTTGAATGTTTTAGGAATGAAAACTTGCTATTTTTCTATTTAGTTCCATCTTTATTTTTATAAGCATTGTTTTGCCATCATATTCATATATGTTCAGTATTTCATAATAGGAAATACTTAATGTAGCTTGTTGTCATTTCATATGGAATTTCTCTTTTTTATTCCTCCCTCTATTTTCAGTTAATATTATGCAGTATTTGTTTTCTGAATTTAGTTAAGATCCTATAATGTTATTGGAACTATTGTTTTAATATCTTTATTTAAGATAGCTTTATCTTTAATAAATATTTTAACTAAATTGCTATACCATCTGGAAATAGAGAAACATGGCTTTTTTGTCTGTGCTTATTACTTTAAATAATTTTTCTTGACTTCTTGATATAAGTAGCATTTCTATTATTATGTAAAATGATTGTGGAGGCAATAGTTATCCTTGCTTGGCACCTGACTTTCCTGGGAAATGTTCCAGTGCTCTTCAGTTTCAAATAATACTATTGGTTTCAGAGAAATTTTTTCAGTAATTATAAGAAAAATACTTTTTTCATATTTTATATGCAAGATAGATATTTTAGAGGGAAATTTTCCCCTGCATCTTATATAACTATGTAATATTTCTAATGAATAAACTGCTTATCCTAAAAATGTTTCTTAATATTGAACCATTTTTTCTTCCATGACACAAATATGTACTAGATATAATGAATTATTTTTGGAGATTGTGCTGTCATGCTATAGATACTATTTTATTTAATAACTTTATATAACAATATTTAATTTATTAGTTGTTGATTTTTTTCCTTAATAGTATTTTATTTTTCCAAATATATGTAAAGATAGTTTTCAATATTCCATTTTGTAAGACTTTGTATTACAAATTTTTCTACTTCCTTTCCTTCTCTCTCCCCTCCCCAAAACAGCAACCAATCTGATATAGGTCAAATACATGCATCCTATTACACATTCCCATTTTGACATCTTTTTAGGAAGTATCCTTTTGAAAATGCCTTTCTTTCTCAATGATTTATTGTTCTTTCACTATATCTAGCTTACTTTGTATGCAAACAGCCTTATTTTGAAGCAATTGTGCTCATGTGACTAATATACATAATGTTCATTTGCAAATATCTTAATGCTCTTTGCACTGTAAAGATACCTGATATTTAGCTGTACAGAATTAGTACAACTTTTATTAACTATTGATATTTTCTGTAAAGAAATCTTTACAAAGTTGCTACTTTATAAAAATATTCAGTGTATTTAATGTATTCAAATATAGAAGCATATTCCATGTCCTGTTTGATTTACATTCTGATGAAAATGAGCATGTAAAAGGGAAGAAATATTGCTTTTTGTCATTTTAATATATTTGGAAAAAGGTGACGCCATCACATTATGCCAATTTGCATGATGCTAGCAGTAGCTTGAAGCTGCTTTTGAGAATATGTAAGGTTTATTGGTTATAAAAACTAATATACTCCACATAAGAAGAGATTTTTTAAAACTTCAAGATTCAGTATCAAATTTTACATTTAGCTAACTATGTCGTACTTGTGCCATCTTCCAGCAATCTGGCCTTTTAAATACATACAAGAGAATATTTTTAAGCTAAGGTAAATAATTAACCCTTTGTGTTAATCAATCTATTAATCTAAAAGAATCTATCAAATAAATATCATTTTTCAGAACTTTGCTAGGTTATAAAGACAGAAATACTATAAAAGTAACCATTATCACTGCTAAGGAATTTATATTTTAATAATAGAGACATTCTAGACAGCAGAAAAAAAAATAAAAATATGTACCATGAATGTAAAGAAAATAAATACAAATAAATAAAAGAAGTTAAGTACAGAGTGTTTTATGAGCAAAGGTAAGTAGCACCTAAGGGGCTTAAGAAAGACTTTGCTTTGGTCATAGTTAACTGAGTATTGACAAAACAGAGAATTCAGTAAGGTAAACATTAAGAGAGAGTTGGTTTTTGTCCTTCATTCTTGAAGAGGCTCAAAATGACATGTTAGTCAAGTTACAATGTATTTGACTGGCTGATCAGACCAATATCAGCTAAGATTGCTCCGTCATAAGTCAGGCAAAAATAGTTCCTATAAACATTTGGGAAGGCTTCTCTAATTTTGCACATCTCACATTTCTTTTGAATTAATTCAATTCTGCCTTGCACATAAAGCACAGTACTTTTTCTAATGAGGGAACACCATGCTGTGTTTTCCTATGCTAGTCTCATATGTTGCACAACGAATTCAAGAGTTCTTAAGAAAGACCTTGAGAATGTTCTTGTATTACTTTTTTTCTGACCACCTTATGGGCACTTGTTCTGTGTGAGTTCTCCATAAAATAGTTTTTTTTTTTTTTTTGGGGGGGGGGTTGTTGTTGTTGTTGTTGTTTATTTGTATTGTTTTGTTTTTGGCAAGTGTGTAATTGGCATTGAAACAATGTGGCCAGACCAATGGAGCTGTGCTCTTTGCAAAAGAGTTGGAATATGTGATAGTTTAGTTCAAGAAAGGACTGCAGTGTTTGATATCTTCAGAATCTTCCTAAGACAATCCCAATGGAAGTGATTCAGTTTCCTGACATGGCTCTGGTATACTATCCAGATTTCATAGACATACAGCAATCAGATCAGTACAATGGCTTTATAGAGCTTCAGTTTTAGAACTCCCAATTCCCATACATTCCTTTGGACCCTCTCAAACACTAAATTAGCTCTGACAATGCATACGTCAACTTCATTAGCATTGTGGACATATCTGGAAAGTATATTGACAAGGTAAATGAACTTATCCACGGCATTCAAAACTTCACCATTGCTGTAAGTGGTAGTTCTACTTATGTATGGTATGGTTCTGGCTGATGTAGTACCTGTGTTTTGTTGATATTAATTGTTAGATTAAAATTAATATAATCAGGAGAGAATTGGTCCTTATTTTGTTGCATCTCAGTTTCAGAGGCTGTGCATTTTAGGGATAAGAAACAGCGAATGTAAAAAGCACACAGATGAGACCCAGGGTGCCACATCTGAAAAACTGACAGGTCAGCTTGACCAGATCACAGAAAACAAGGAGAACAATATCTAATGATACTGGAAAAGTAAATTTGGGCATATTGTATAGGGCACTGAAAATTAAATACAGTATTTCTTTCATTTATTTATCTTATTCTTAAAGCAACAGGAAACCAATAGAATTGATTGAATAGGGGGAGCAAAATTCATAGGGGAGTGAAATAGCAACACTTGAAATAACTTCAGTAGGAAAATGAATAGGTGATAGAATGAAATGCTGAGATAATTGAAGTAGAAAACCTAAGTAGGGGTCTATTACAATAATTAAGGTGATAGATGATGAGAACTTTAATTAAGATGGAAGATATGGATATAGAAAGGAGGTATTGGAGGTGTCATGTGGAGACAGAAATGTCAAGGTTTGGCAACTGATTAGATATATGGAGTGGCAGAGAGTGAGAAGTAAAGGAAAATACTCATATTTTAATCCTGAAATGTGAGAATTTGAAAAAATATTATTTTGGATGAAAAGATAATGAATTTTGCTTTAAATATATTGAGATTGTGATATCCCCAGGACAAGAATTTTGAAATATTTATTAGAAATTTGCAATGTGAAATATGGCTCCAGAGAGTAACTGGAGCAGGACAAAAAGATATGACAATCATTTAAACATAGATGATAAGTAAATTTATAAGAACTGATAAAAATTATCAAGAGTAAATGGGAACATCCATAGGTAAGGAATTCCTGATGTGCAATAAAACAGCAAAATAGTATAAAAAGAATAATTAAAAAGGGGCAGATAAATATTTGAGGGTTGTATCATGAAAGCCCATAGAGAGTATTCAGGAGTATCAACAATGTAGAGGTAAAGAAATATGTTGAATGAGAAAGAACATTGAATTTAGCAAAATAAATCAAAGTTACATTCTCATGTAAATTTATTTTTCCTTCCTTCCTCCATAGAAAAAGCTAGTATTAGTTACGTACATACACACATGCATGCACACATGCATGTGCACATATATGCACATGTATATATGTGTGTGTGTAAAATCATTCTATTCTTCTATACATATTTCTAGTTATCAGTTCTTTCTATGGATGCAGAAAAAATGCTTTCTGGGAAGATGACAGAATAAATCAGAAATTTCTAGACTCCACAGATTTCCTCTAGAACCAGAGAGAAAATAGTTATGAAATAAATGTAAAGCAACAAATAAGAAGGTAAATAGTGCCCTTCTAAAATCACTTCAGAGAATCTCTGAAAAGACAGAACCTTCAGAGGCTGAGGTTAGATATCAATAGGCTAACTCCACTTAATCAATAAACAGCTGGCTCTGAGGGCAATTCTGTTGGGAAGTAGACTAAGCCTCAAGAAATTTTACCTCAAACTGAACACACTCAAGGCCTCAAGAAATATCTTGTGTTAACTGAGCCTGATATTGCATCTTAAGTCCCTAACTGTTTCTTCTGCTTCTTTGCTTTAGTATAGGTATTCAAACAACAATACTATGAAGAATATTGCTAAAGCTGGTAGCTACTTCATAAGATTTGGTACTCAAGAGATTGTAGGTGCTGACTGGTAAGAGTAAATTCTTCCATCAATTACATTATTTATTGGAGGAGGAGGAGTCATGCATGTCTGGATCGTCAGAAGATATAGACCTTGAGTTGCTATTCAGCAAAGATTTAGGATGAAATGAAATAACGTCCTGGGAACATTAACTTCCTGAAAGAATAGCAAAGAAATAATGGATTATTGCTTCATATTTCAAATATGTGTCAATAAATACATCTTTTAACAGACCTCAAGTCCTAAGCTTCCTAAATGTAAAACAACTCCAGATGAAGCCCCAAAGGGAGACATAAGCTGGTGCCCATTTAACAATTCTTTCTTGGAAGATTGCATAAAGGATCTTAAAAGAGAGAAGAAAAATGGGGAAATCAAATGAGATCATTGCAAGAAGAAATAGGAAAAGCATATAATGCCCTACAAAAGAGATATGAAAAATTCACCAATTCACTGAAAAACAAAATTTTTGAAATGGAAAAACAATTCAATGAAGAAAAGAATTCAGTTTGTTAATTGCAAAAGGAGTTAAGGTAACTGAAGAAAATAATACACTAAAAATTAATATTAAACAAATGAAAGTGAATGACTCAATAAGACTTCAAGAATTAAACAAAAACAAAAAAAAAAGGAGAAAAAAGAAGAAAATATAAAATATCTCAGGAACAACAACTAACCTGGAAAATAGATCTAGGAGAGACAATCTAAGGATTATCAGGCTTCCTGAAAGCCATAATGAAAAAAAGAACTTAGACATTATTTTATAGGAAATCATAAAAGAAAATTGCTTGGATGTCATAAAATCAAAAGATAAAATAGCCATCAAAAGAATTCACCAATCACCTCCTGAAAGAAATTTCAAAATTAAATCCCCAAGGAATATAGCAGCTAAATTTCAGAACTATCACACAAAGGAAAAGATATTGCAAGCAGCCAGAAAGAAACAATTTAAATATGAGGAGCCACAATTAGGATTACCCAGAACCTAGCAGCTTCCACCTTAAATGATGGAAGGGCCTGGGATCTGATATTCTGAAAGATAAAGGAACTTGAATTTCATCCAAGAATAAGCTATCCAGTTAACATGAGCATTATCTTTCAGGAAAGAAGATTGCTATTCAATGATATAGGTGAATTATATCTATTTCTAATGAAAAGACCAGAATTGAACCAAAAACATTGATTTCCAAACACAAAACTGAAGAGAAGAATAAAAAGGTAAAAAGGAAAGAACTTTTGAAAATTATATTTCTGTTATGGGTATACTTAGAGAATGTGGGTATAATTGATTTTATTAAGATAATATGAAAAAGAAAATAGACATGGAAAGGGTATCATACTGGAAAAAGAGAAAAGAAGATAAAATAAGGGAAATTACATGTCATGAAGAGGCAAAGAAAACTTATAATTGAGGGAAAGAAAGGAAGGGGATCAGCATTGTCATTGTATGAATCTTACTCTCACCAGACTCATCTCTAAGACAGAATATCAGACATATTTGGTTTCACAGAGAACCTTGTCTCACCATATAGGGAAGTGAGAAGGAAAGGGGGAAAAGAAAGGGAAAGACTAATAGGAAGGAAAACAGAAGTATTAAGGGAAAGATGTAAAAAAAAGGGGGGAGGGACTTTAAATGGAGAGGACAGTTTGAGGAAGGTGGTCATCAAAAGCAAAATACTAGGGAAGAGGGAAGGGGGGAAGGAAAGAGAAGAGCATAAATTAGGGTAAATAAGATGGCAGGAAATGCAGAATTAGTTATTTTAACTGGGAATGTGAAAGGGATGAACTCTCCCATAAAAAGGAAGCAGATAACCAACTGAATTAAAGCCAGAATGCTACAATATATTGTTTAAAGCATAGTGATATGTACAGGCTAAAGGTAAAGGGCTCAAATAGAATCGATTATGCTTTAGGTTTATGTAAAAAAAAAAAAAAAAAAAAAAAAAAAAGCAGGGGTAGCGGTCCTGATCTCAGATCAAGTAAAAGCCAGGAGAGATCTAATTAAAATAGATAAAGAAGAAAATTATATTTTACTAAAGGGTACCACAGATAATGAAGCAATATCAATACTGAACATATATGCACCAAATGTTATAGCATCCAAATTCCTAGAGGAGAAGTTAAGAGAGATGCAAGAAGAAATAAACAGCAAAACTATACTACTGGGGTATCTCCACCTTGCTCTCTCAGATCTAGTTAAATCGAACCACAAAATAAATAAGAAAGAAGTTAAAGATATAAACAAAATGTTAGAAAAGTTAGCATAATAGATCTTTGGAGAAAATTGAATGAAGACAGAAAGGAGTTGACTTTTTTCTCAGTGGTTCATGGAACTTATACAAAAATTAACCATGTGTTAGGACATAAAATCTTCAAAATCAAATACAGAGAGGTAGAAATAGAAATTTTTTTTCAGATCATGATGCAATAAAAATTCCATGTAATATGAGGCCAGGAGAAAAAGGACCAAAAGTTGATTGGAAATTAAATAATCTAATCTTAAAGAATGAGTGGATGAAACAGCAAATCATAGATACAATCAATAATTCCATTCAAGAGAATGACAATGATGAGGCAACATACGAAAATTTGTAGGATGTAGCCAAAGCAGTTATAAGGGAAAATTTTATATCTCTAGATGCTTACTTGTATAAAATACAGAAAGAAAAGATGAATGAATTGGACGTGCAACTAAAAATTCTAGAAGAAGAAAAAATTAAATGCAAAATTTGAAATTCTGAAAATAAAAGGAGAAATTAATAAAACTGAAAATAAAAAACCAATGAATTAATAAATAAAATGGTTGGTTTTATGAAAAAAAATAGACAAGTCTTTAGTTAATTTTGATTAGAAAATCAAATTGTTAGTCTCAAGACTGAAAAGGGAGAACTTTCTGCCAATGAAGAGGAAATTAGAATAATAATTAAGAGTTACTTTGCCCAACTATATGCCAACAAATTTGATACTTTAAATTAAATAGAGAAATATCAACAAAAATATAGATTGCCTGGGTTAATATAAAAGGAAATAAACTATTTTAAATGACCCATTTTAAAATAAGAAATAGAAGAAACAATTAACTTCCTAAGAAAAAAGATCTCCAGAGCCAAATGGATTTACATGTGAATGCTACCATTTAATTTAATTTAAAGAACAATTAATTACAATATTAGGCAAAGTATTTGAAAGATTAGGGAAAGAAGGAGTCCTACCAAATTCCTTTTATGACACAGATATGGTGTTGATAGCTAAACCATATAAAGTGAAAACAGAGAAAGAAAATTAGAGACCAATTTCCCTAATGGCTATTGATGCAAAAATTCTAAATAAAATATTAGCAAAGAGGTTATAGAAAGTCATCCCCAGGATAACACAATTAGGTTTTATAATATGAATGAAGGGCTGGTTCAAAATTAAGAAAACTTTTAGCATAAATTACTATATCAATAAACAGTTACAAAAATCATATGCTTATCTCAATAGATTCAGAAAAGGCATTTGATAAAATCCAACACCCATTCCTATTAAAAAAAGACTAGAGAGTATAGGAACAAATGGACTTTTCCTTAAAATGATCAGTAGCATCTATTTAAAACCATCAGCAAGCATCATATGTAATGGGAATAAACTAGAACCATTCCCAATAAGATCAGGAGTGAAACAAGGCTACCCCCTATCACCTTTACTTTTCAATATTGGATTAGAAATGTTAGATTTGGCAATAAGAGAAGAAAAAATTAAAGAAATTACAGTAGGTCATGAGAAAACCAAATTATCACTCTTTGCAGATGATATGATGATATACTTAGAGGACACTAGAGAATCAATTAAAAACAACTAGAAACAATTCACAACTTTAGCAAAGTTTCAGGATACAAAATAAATCCACATAAATCATCAGCATTTTTATATATTGCCAACAAACTCCAGCAGCAAGAGATACAAAATGAAATTCCATTCAAAATAACTATTGATAATAAAATATTTAGGAATCTATATGCCGAGGGAAAGTCAGGAAGTATACAAACACAGCTACAAAACACTTTCCACACAAATAAAGTCAGACATAATCAATTGGAAAAATACCAAGTGCTCATGGGTAGGCTGAGTGAATATAATAAAAATGACAACACTACCTAAAATGATCTATTTATTTAGTGTCATACTAATCAAACTCCCAGGAAATTATCTTATACATCTAGAAAAAATAGTAATAAAGTTCATCTGGAAGAACAAAAACGTTAAGAATTTCAAGGAAATTAATGAAAAAAAAATGCTAATAAAGGTGGCTAGCTGTAAACTTAAAACTATATTGTAAAGCAGCAGTCATCAAAACTATTTGATATTGGTTAAGAAAAAGTGTAGTCAATCAGTGAAATACATTAGGTTCACAGGACAAAATAGGCAAAAATTATGGCAATCTAGTGTTTGAAAAAACTTAAGACCCCAGCTTTGGGGATAAGAATTCTATTTGACAAAAATTGCTGGGAAAATTGAAATCTAGCATGGAAAAAAATTAGGGTTCAACCCTAACACCACTTACCAAGATAAGATCTAGATGGTTCTTGATTTAGACATAAAGAATGATATTATAAGCAAATTAGAAAAACATAGGATTTTCCTCTCAGATCTGTGGAGAAGGAAAGAATTTGTGTCCAAAGACGAACCGGAACTCATGATTGAACACCAGATAGACAATTTTGATTATATTAAGTTGATTTTTTTGTACAAACAAAACTAATGTAGATAGTATCAGAAGGGAAACAATAAATTGCTAAATTATTTTTATATTCAAAGCTTCTGATAAAAGACTCATTTCTAAAATACATAGGGAATTGGCTCAAATTTATAAGAATCCAAGCCATTCTCAAATTGATAAATGATCAAAAGATATGAACAGACAATTTTCAGATGAAGAAATTAAAACTTTCTAAGCATATGGGAAGGTGCTTTAAAATCACTATAGATCTGAGAAGTGCAAATTAAGACAACTCTGAGATACCACTACACAACTCTCAGATTGGCTTAAGATGACAGGAAAAGTTAAGAATGAATGTTGGAGGGGATGTGAGAAAACTGGGACATTAATACATTGTTGGTGGAGTTGTGAACAGATCTAGACATTCTAGAAAGCAATTTGGAACTATATTCAAAAAATTATCAAACTATGCATATCCTTTGATCCAACAGTGTTAACACTGGACTTATATCTCAAAGAGATATTAAAGAAGGGAAAGGCACTCACATGTGAAAACCTGTTGATAGCAGCCCTTTTTGTAGTGACAAGAAACTGGAAACTGAATGGATGCCCATCAGTCAGAGAATGGCTGAATAAGTTAGAGTATATGAATGTTATAGAATATTATTATTCTATAAGAAATGATCAAGAGGATGATTTTAGAGAGGCCTGCAGAGACTTACATGAACTGATGCTAAGTGAAATGAGCAGAACCAGGAGAAAATTGTATACAACAACATCAATATTATATGATGATCAATTCTGATGAACATGTCATGATCCTGTGATGAAGAGAGCCATCTATACCTAGAGAAAGGACTGTGGGAACTGAGTATGGATCACAATATAACATTCTCACTTTTTTTGTTGTTTTCTTGCATTTTGTTTTCTTACTCATTTACTTTCCTTTTTGATGTGATTTATTTTGTGCAGCAGCAAAAAGAATTGTATAAATATATTCACACATATTGGATTTAACATATATTTCAACATGTTTAACATGCTTGAATTCCTTGCCATCTAGGGGAGGTGACTGGGGAAAGGAAGAGAAAATCTGAAACACAAGGCTATGATATGTTCAATGTTTTCAAATTATTGGTGCATAAGTTTTGAAAATAAAAAAGCTGAGATTATAAATAAATTGGAAGAGCATAGGATAGTTTACCTCTCAAACCTGTGGAAGAGGAAGGAATTTATGACCAAAGAAGAACTGGAGATCATTACTGATTGCAAAATATAAAATTTTGATTATATCAAATTGAAAAGTTTTTGTACAAGCAAAACTAATGCAGACAAGATTAGAAGGGAATCAATAGACTTGGAAAACAGTTTTACAATTAAAGGTTTTGATAAAGGCTTCATTTCAAAAATATAGAGAGAATTGACTCTAATTTATAAGAAATCAAGCCATTCTCCAATTGATAAATGGTCAAAGGATATGAAGAGACAACTGTCAGATGAAGAAATTGAAATTATTTCTAGCCATATGAAAAGATGTTCCAAGTCATTATTAATAAGAGAAATGCAAATTAAGACAGCTTTGAGCTACCACTACACACCTGTCAGATTGGCTTGCAGATTATTGGAGAGGATGTGGGAAAACAGGGACACTAATACACTGTTGGTGGAATTGTGAATACATTCAGTTATTCTGGAGAGTAATTTGGAACTATGCTCAAAAAGTTATCAAACTGTGAATATCCTTTGATCCAGCAGTGCTACTAATGGGCTTGTACCCCAAATTGTGATCCATTATAAATCTTTTGGTCATCTGTCTTTTATTCATGTTGTGGTAGATACCTTTTCAAGATTCACTTTTGCAATACCAGCAGTAAAAGAGACAGCCTGAGTGGTCACTGAATTCCTTATCCAATTTGTAACTATGGGTGTGCCACAAGCAATAAAAACAGATAATGGACCTGCATATACTTCTAAACATTTTGCACACTTTTGTGTACAATATCAGATTTTACACACCATTACATACCCTTTAATCCTCAAGGACAGGCAATAGTAGAGAGGAGAAACAAAGACATTAAGACGCTCCTCCAAAAACAAAAGAAAGGGGGAGCCACAGGTAACCCTAGATTAATTCTAAAACTAGCCCTCTATACTATTAACTTCTTGATTTTTGACAAAGATCACTGGCTCCTGCAGATAGGTTTTATAACCCACTGGAAGGGCAGTGTCCAGTGCAAGTGGCTCTATTATCTTTAGACAATCGCCAGGTGATGTGGAGAGACCCAGAAAGTGGTGAATGGAAGGCACCAGATAAGTTAACTGCTTGGGGGAGAGGGTTTGCTTATATCTCTACAGGTGGAGAAAGAATCAGATGGGCGCCAAAGAGCTGTATTCTCCTTGTCCATCACAGAGAGCCGGAGCAGACCCTTGAAATGAAGGAGAAGACCCAAGAACCATAAAGTGGTTCCGTTGCTGATTGTGCCCACTACTGAAAGAGCATAGCAGTGATGGCATTTGACTCATGGACATTGAAAATTGTTGGACTTCAAAACCTTCAGGAATCATTGGATTCTCTGAGACATGATAAGATTGTTGTAGGATTTGAAAACCCTCAGGAATCATTGGATTCTCTGATACATAACATTGTTGTAGGATGCAAAAATTCTCAGGAATCATTGGATTTTCTGAGAAATGACTATTTATTGCAGGACTTCAAAATCTGCTGGAATCATTGGATTCTTTAACACATAAAAAGACTGTTGAAGGACTTCAAAAACTTCCAGGGATCATTGGATTCCCTGACATGTGAATGGACAATAGATTGGTTTTGGACTATCTCTTGGCTGCTGAAGAAAGTGTATGTGTGACTGTTGTTTACATAGTCTCCTAGGACTTCTGGAAATCTTTTACAACACCATGTTGATTTATATTGTTTGTTATACCTCTACTTGAGTGTACAATTCATGTTATACCACATTGAGCCTGCACTGACTGTGGGGAGAGTCATCACTAATAGCTTTTGCGTTATTGCTAGTGAAAGGGGCAAATAAAATTTTAGAATGGTTAGATATGATAGACTTCTGGAGAAAAAATTAATTAGAATAGAAAGAAATTATCCTTTTTTTTCAGCAATACAAGACACCTATTAAAAATTAAATGTATTAGGGCAAAAATAAAACCAACAAACCTTACAATGAAATGTAGAAAGATAAAAATATTAAATATGTACTTTTCAAATTACAATGCAGTAAAAATTGAGTGCAATAAAAAGCCATAGGAATATTTATTAAATTTTAATTGGACAGAAAGGCAAAAAAGTAAATGCTTCTTTTTCAGACCACAATGCAATAAAACTTATATTCAATAAAGGTCCAGGGAAAGCTAGACAAAAAATCCAATTGGAAATTAAATAATCTAATTCTAAAAAATGAGTAGGTCAAACAACAAATCAAAGGAATAATTTATAATTTCATCCAAGAGAATGACAATAATAAGACAACATACCAAAATCAATGGGACATAGTCAATGCAATTGTTAGGGGGAATTTTAATCTTTAAATAGCAGAATAAAATAGAAAAAGAAGAAATTGATAAACTGGGCATACAACTAAAAAAGCTAGAAAAATAACAAATTAAAAATCTCCAATTAAATACCAAATTAGAAATTCTGAAACCCAAAGGAGAGATTAATAAAACTGAAACTTAGAAAATTATTGAACCAATAAATAAAATTAGGAGTTGGTTTTATGAAAAAACACAACAAAATAGATAAAACTTTAGTTAATGAAAAAGGAAAGAGAAAAAAAAGCAAATCACCAGCATCAAAAATGAAAAGGGTGAATTTACCACCAATGGAAAAGAAAGAAAAGCAACATTTAGGAGTTACTTTTCCCAACTATATGGCAGCAAATCCAACAATCTTATTGAAATGGATGAATATTTACAAAAATATAAATTGCCCATAGTAAAAGAAGAGGAAATAAATTACTTAGAACCATTTTAGAAAAAAAGAAATTAAGTCATTAATGAACTCTCTAAGGAAAAAAAAAAAAAAACTCCAGGGCCAGATAGATTTACAAGTGTGTTTTACCAAACATTTAAATAACAATTAATTCTGCTACTATTTGGTAAAGAAGTCCTGCAAAATTCCTTCTATGACACAAATATGGTATTGATATCTAAAACAAGAAGAACCAAAACAGAGAAAGAACATTACATACAAATTTCCCTAATGAATATTGATGCAAAATATTTAAATAAAATATTAGCAAAAAGTCACTTATCAGAAGGATAACCCCCTATGACCAAGTGGGATTTATACCAGGAATACAGGGCTGTTTCAATATCAGGAAAATTATTACTATAATTCACAATATTAATAACAAAATCAATCTCAATATGATAACCCCAATAGATGCAGAAAAAGCTTTTAACATAATATAGCACCCATTCCTATTAAAAACACCAGAGAGCACAGGGATAAAGGGAGCTTTTCTTAAAATAATAAGCCATATCTACCTAAAATCAACAGCAATCCTTATTTGTAATGGAGAAAAGCTGGACACATTCCTAATAAAATCAAAGGTGAAACAAGGATCACTGGTATCACCACTATTCAACATTTTACTATAAATGCTGGCTTTAGCAATAAGAAAAGAAAAAGAAATTTGAGGAATTATAATAGCCAATTAGTGCATGGGGTCAGGATCTAATCACAAAGATTTAAGCCTCTACTCCTTCTGCTTTATGACTTTTTAAAAATCATAAAAATATGATTTTTAAAATCTCATATAAACTTATTAGCAGAGACCTCTGACATCTTTTAAATGCAATTGCTTTATCTTTCCTAAAGATCCACCCAATTACTAACTATGACATTAAATTCCTACTACCTCAATGATAGTCTGCTATTTTAATTCTACTGTGATATGAACTTTATGATTGCACTTCTAAACTATTCTCTCTTCACTTCTTGTGGCACATATCTTCACTGTTACATTGAATAAAAAGGGATGACACAATTGAATATTTTTAAGTATAATACTAAATCATAGTATTTTGCCATATTCTAAGAAACAATAAATACTGGAGCCACTACTGACTAGCTTAGTTACTGAACCACTGACAACATATATTTCATTGAAATTGAATTTTTAGATAAGGAATTGATCTACACATATTTTTACTGTTGGAAAGCAAATGAGGAAGGAATTTATCTCTTGGAATAGTTTTTATTTTATGTCAAAATATCAAATCTCTGCATATATTGAACATCAAAAAGTCATGTTTATCTGTACAAAACACATTGGCCTTCTATAGCCATTATTCTATATCTCATGGCCTTATTCTGTGTACGAAGTAGCTTGGTTGTCTTTTTTTCTCTATTGAGAGAAAATACAAAGAAGGATTTGTATGCTTCATTGAATTTTGAATCAGCGAACTTGGTTTAAAATTCCATTTTTTTTAGTTAATATCTATGTGACCTTGATTAATTTATTTCACATCTCTCTTATGAGTTGTCACTTTTAATACCACTTTCATTTA